>NC_091069.1:44456666-44810833 GCF_032405125.1 Capricornis sumatraensis
CTCTGAGTCCAAAAGTCCGTTATACACAGCTGTGTCTTTTTTCCTGTCTTGCATAGAGGGTCGTCATTGCCATCTTTCTAAATTCCATATATATGTGTTAGTATACTGTATTGGTGTTTTTCTTTCTGGCTTACTTCACTCTGTATAATCGGCTCCAGTTTCATCCATCTCGTCAGAACTGATTCAAATGAATTCTTTTTAACGGCTGAGTAATACTCCATTGTGTACATGTACCAAAGCTTTCTTATCCATTCATCTGTGGATGGACATCTAGGTTGTTTCCATGTCCTGGCTATTATAAACAGTGCTGCGATGAACATTGGGGTACATGTGTCTCTTTCAATTCTGGTTTCCTCGGTGTGTATACCCAGCAGTGGGATTGCTGGGTCATAAGGTAGTTCTATTTGCAATTTTTTAAGGAATCTCCACACTGTTCTCCATAGTGGCTGTACTAGTTTGCATTCCCACCAACAGTGTAGGAGGGTTCCCTTTTCTCCACACCCTCTCCAGCATTTATTGCTTGCAGATTTTTGGATCGCAGCCATTCTGACTGGTGTGAAGTGGTACCTCATTGTGGTTTTGATTTGCATTTCTCTGATAATGAGTGATGTTGAGCATCTTTTCATGTGTTTGTTAGCCATCCGTATGTCTTCTTTGGAGAAATGTCTATTTAGATCTTTGGCCCATTTTTTGATTGGGTCGTTTATTTTTCTGGAATTGAGCTGCATAAGTTGCTTGTATATTTTTGAGATTAGTTGTTTGTCAGTTGCTTCATTTGCTATTATTTTCTCCCATTCAGAAGGCTGTCTTTTCACCTTGCTTATATTTTCCTTTGTTGTGCAGAAGCTTTTAATTTTAATTAGATCCCATTTGTTTATTTTTGCTTTTATTTCCAGAATTCTGGGAGGTGGATCATAGAGGATCCTGCTGTGATTTATGTCTGAGAGTGTTTTGCCTATATTCTCCTCTAGGAGTTTTATAGTTTCTGGTCTTACATTTAGATCTTTAATCCATTTTGAGTTTATTTTTGTGTGCGGTGTCAGAAAGTGATCTAGTTTCATTCTTTTACAAGTGGTTGACCAGTTTTCCCAGCACCACTTGTTAAAGAGATTGTCTTTACTCCATTGTATATTCTTGCCTCCTTTATCAAAGATAAGGTGTCCATATGTGTGTGGATTTATCTCTGGGCTTTCTATTTTGTTCCATTGATCTATATGTCTGTCTTTGTGCCAGTACCATACTGTTTTGATGACTGTGGCTTTGTAGTAGAGCCTGAAGTCAGGCAAGTTGATTCCTCCAGTTCCATTCTTCTTTCTCAAGATTGCTTTGGCTATTCGAGGTTTTTTGTATTTCCATACAAATCTTGAAATTATTTGTTCTAGTTCTGTGAAAAATATGGCTGGTAGCTTGATAGGGATTGCGTTGAATTTGTAAATTGCTTTGGGTAGTATACTCATTTTCACTATATTGATTCTTCCAACCCATGAACATGGTATATTTCTCCATCTATTAGTGTCCTCTTTGATTTCTTTCATCAGTGTTTTATAGTTTTCTATATATAGGTCTTTAGTTTCTTTGGGTAGATATATTCCTAAGTATTTTATTCTTTTTGTTGCAATGGTGAATGGAATTGTTTCCTTAATTTCTTTTTCTACTTTCTCATTATTAGTGTATAGGAATGCAAGGGATTTCTGTGTGTTGATTTTATATCCTGCAACTTTACTATATTCATTGATGAGCTCTAGTAATTTTCTGGTGGAGTCTTTAGGGTTTTCCATGTAGAGGATCATGTCATCTGCAAACAGTGAGAGTTTTACTTCTTCTTTTCCAATTTGGATTCCTTTTATTTCTTTTTCTGCTCTGATTGCTGTGGCCAAAACTTCCAGAACTATGTTGAATAGTAGCGGTGAAAGTGGACACCCTTGTCTTGTTCCTGACTTTAGGGGAAATGCTTTCAGTTTTTCACCATTAAGGATAATGTTTGCTGTGGGTTTGTCATATATAGCTTTTATTATGTTGAGGTATGTTCCTTCTATTCCTGCTTTCTGGAGAGTTTTTATCATAAATGGATGTTGAATTTTGTCAAAGGCCTTCTCTGCATCTATTGAGATAATCATATGGTTTTTATTTTTCAATTTGTTAATGTGGTGAATTACATTGATTGATTTGCGGATATTGAAGAATCCTTGCATCCCTGGGATAAAGCCCACTTGGTCATGGTGTATAATCTTTTTAATATGTTGTTGGATTCTGATTGCTAGAATTTTGTTGAGGATTTTTGCATCTATGTTCATCAGTGATATTGGCCTGTAGTTTTCTTTTTTTGTGACATCTTTGTCAGGTTTTGGTATTAGGGTGATGGTGGCCTCATAGAATGAGTTTGGAAGTTTACCTTCCTCTGCAATTTTCTGGAAGAGTTTGAGGAGGATAGGTGTTAGCTCTTCTCGAAATTTTTGGTAGAATTCAGCTGTGAAGCCGTCTGGACCTGGGCTTTTGTTTGCTGGAAGATTTCTGATTACAGTTTCAATTTCCGTGCTGGTGATGGGTCTGTTAAGATTTTCTATTTCTTCCTGGTTCAGTTTTGGAAAATTGTACTTTTCTAAGAATTTGTCCATTTCTTCCACATTGTCCATTTTATTGGCATACAACTGCTGATAGTAGTCTCTTATGATCCTTTGTATTTCTGTGTTGTCTGTTGTGATCGCTCCATTTTCATTTCTAATTTTATTGATTTGATTTTTCTCTCTTTGCTTCTTGATGAGTCTGGCTAGTGGTTTGTCAATTTTATTTATCCTTTCAAAGAACCAGCTTTTGGCCTTGTTGATTTTTGCTATGGTCTCTTTTGTTTCTTTAGCATTTATTTCTGCCCTAATTTTTAAGATTTCTTTCCTTCTACTAACTCTGGGGTTCTCCAATTCTTCCTTTTCTAGTTGCTTTAGGTGTAGAGTTAGGTTATTTATTTGACTTTTTTCTTGTTTCTTGAGGTATGCCTGTATTGCTATGAACTTTCCTCTTAGCACTGCTTTTATAGTGTCCCACAGGTTTTGGGTTGTTGTGTTTTCATTTTCATTAGTTTCTATGCATATTTTGATTTCTTTTTTGATTTCTTCTGTGATTTGTTGGTTATTCAGAAGTGTGTTGTTCAACCTCCATATGTTGGAATTTTTAGTAGTTTTTCTCCTGTAATTGAGATCTAATCTTAATGCATTATGGTCAGAAAAGATGCTTGGAATGATTTCGATTTTTTTGAATTTATCAAGTTTAGATTTATGGCCCAGGATGTGATCTATCCTGGAGAAGGTTCCATGAGCACTTGAAAAAAAGGTGAAATTCATTGTTTTGGGGTGAAATGTCCTATAGATATCAATTAGGTCTAATTGATCTAATGTATCATTTAAAGTTTGCGTTTCTTTGTTAATTTTCTGTTTAGTTGATCTGTCCATAGGTGTGAGTAGGGTATTAAAGTCTCCCACTATTATTGTGTTATTGTTGATTTCCCCTTTCATACTTGTTAGCATTTGTCTTACATATTGCGGTGCTCCTATATTGGGTGCATATATATTTATAATTGTTATATCTTCTTCTTGGATTGATCCTTTGATCATTATGTAGTGGCCTTCTTTGTCTCTTTTCACAGCCTTTGTTTTAAAGTCTATTTTATCAGATATGAGTATTGCCACTCCTGCTTTCTTTTGGTCTCTATTTGCGTGGTATATCTTATTCCAGCCCTTCACTTTCAGTCTATATGTGTCCCTTGTTTTGAGGTGGGTCTCTTGTAAGCAGCATATAGAGGGGTCTTGTTTTTGTATCCATTCGGCCAGTCTTTGCCTTTTGGTTGGGGCGTTCAACCCATTTACGTTTAAGGTAATTATTGATAAGTATGATCCCGTTACCATTTACTTTATTGTTTTGGGTTCGGGTTTATACACCCTTTTTGTATTTCCTGTCTAGAGAATATCCTTTAGAATTTGTTGGAGAGCTGGTTTGGTGGTGCTGAATTCTCTCAGCTTTTGCTTGTCTGTAAAGCTTTTGATTTCTCCTTCGTATTTGAATGAGATCCTTGCTGGGTACAGTAATCTGGGCTGTAGGTTATTGTCTTTCATCACTTTAAGTATGTCTTGCCATTCCCTCCTGGCCTGAAGAGTTTCTATTGAAAGATCAGCTGTTATCCTTATGGGAATCCCCTTGTGTGTTATTTGTTGTTTTTCCCTTGCTGCTTTTAATATTTGTTCTTTGTGTTTGACCTTTGTTAATTTAATTAATATGTGTCTTGGGGTGTTTCGCCTTGGGTTTATCCTATTTGGAACTCTCTGTGTTTCTTGGACTTGGGTGATTATTTCCTTCCCCATTTTAGGGAAGTTTTCAACTATTATCTCCTCAAGGATTTTCTCATGATCTTTCTTTCTGTCTTCTTCTTCTGGGACTCCTATAATTCGAATGTTGGAGCGTTTCATATTGTCCTGGAGGTCTCTGAGATTGTCCTCGTTTCTTTTAATTCGTATTTCTTGTTTCCTCTCTGATTCATTTATTTCTACCATTCTATCTTCTATTTCACTAATCCTATCTTCTGCCTCCGTTATTCTACTATTTGTTGCCTCCAGAGTGTTTCTGATCTCATTTATTGCGTTATTCATTATATTTTGACTCTTTTTTATTTCTTCTAGGTCCTTGTTAAACCTTTCTTGCATCTTCTCAATCCTTGTCTCTAGGCTATTTATCTGTGATTCCATTTTGATTTCAAGATTTTGGATCATTTTCACTATCAATATTCGGAATTCCTTCTCAGGTAGATTCCCTACTTCTTCCTCTTTTGTTTGGTTTGGTGGGCAACTCTCCTGTTCCTTTACCTGCTGAGTATTCCTCTGTCTCTTCATCTTGGTTATATTGCTGCGTTTGGGGTGGTCTTTTTATATTGTGGTAATTTGTGGAGTTCTCTTTATTATGGAGCTTCCTCACTGTGGGTGGGGTTGTATCAGTGGCTTGTCTAGGTTTCCTGGTTAGGGAGGCTTGTGTTGGAGTTCTGGTGGGTGGATCTGGGTTTCTTCTCTCTGGAGTGCAGTGGAGTGACCAGTGATGGGTTATGAGACATCAAAGTTTTTGGAATGATTTTGAGCTGCCTGTATATTCAAGCTCAGGGGAGTGTTCCTGTGTTGCTGGAGAATTTGAGTGATATGTCTTGTTTTGGAACTTGTTGGCCCTTGGGTGGAGCTTGGTTTCAGTGTAAGTATGAAGGCATTTGATGAGCTCCTATTGCTTAATGTTCCCTGAATTCAAGAGTTCTCTAATGTTTTCAGGCTTTGTATTTAAGCCTCCTGCTTCTGGTCTTCAGTTTTTACAGTAGCCTCTAGACTTCTCCATCTATACAGCACCGATGATAAAACATCTAGGTTAAAGATGAAAAGTTTCTCCACATTGAGGGACACTCAGAGAGGTTCACTGAGTTACGAGGAGAAGAGAAGATGGAGGGGGTAGTTAGAGGTAACTGGAATGAGATGCGGTGAGATCAAAAGAGGAGAGAGCAAGCTAGGCAGTAGTCACTTCCTTATGTGCGCTCTATAGTCTGGCCCGCTCAGGTATTTACGGAGTTATACAGGGAAGAGGAGAGGGAGGAAGTAGACAGAGGTGACCAGGAGGGTAAGAGAGAGGAATGAGAAGGAGAGAGACAAATCCTGCCAGTAACCAGTTCCTTAGGTGTTCTCCACTGTCTGGAACACACAGAGATTCACAGAGTTGGATAGAGAAGAGATGGGGGAGAAAAGAGACAGAGGCCACCTGGTGGAGAAAAAGGAGAGTCCATAGGAGAAGAGAGTGGTCAAGCCAGTAATCTCGCTCTCAGGTAAACTTGGGTAGTGAAGTTTGGGTTTTTAAATGAACATAATTGACAACAAAAACCTAAGAACAAAGGTTAAAAATCTAGAGTAGAGGTTGGATTTTCAAAAATACAATATTAAAGAAAAGAAGCAGAAGGAAAAAGCAGGAAAGAAAGAAAGAAAAAAAACCAAGAATTATTAAAAAAACAAACAAACAAAAAAAAACAAAACAAACAAACAAAAAAAAACCCCACCAACAACCATCCAAAGGCTATATATGGTGTTTGCCTTAAAAAAAAAAAAAAGTCTTTTTTTTAAAAAATAGTAATAATAGGTTATAGTAATAAAAATTAGAGGAGAAATAGAAGACTTAACAATTTAAAAAAAAAGGTTAGAAAAAAAAAAAAAGAAAAGAAAAAAAAAAGGGATGATTTTTAAAATAGTAAAAATATATCTGGCTCTTCTCTGATGTTTTGGGCCGTGTGGGATCACTTCCAAGGTGGTTCCCTCTGTTTAACTTCTTCCGTTTGCTGGTTTTTCAGGCTCACTAGTTCAGTCGCGCTGTGGGGAGGGGGGATACTGCAAACAAATAGCGCTGTCGTGTGCTCACAGTGTCACAGCCCCGCTTGACCTGTCCCTTCTTGCGGCGCACAAACCGCTCCGGCTCTACGATGCACAGCCGGGAACCGTCTGGGGCCGGCCCTAGGCTGCGTGCACTTCCCGGTCCAAGCCGCTCAGGTTTGGCGCTCAGGCAGCCCTCAGAGGCACAGATTCGGCTGGGACTGCGCTTTGTGCCCTTCCCAGGTCCGAGTAGCTCAGGAGTTTGGCGAGCGTGATCGCCGCGGCTTGTCACCTTTTCTGTCGCTGCTGCTCAACTTTCTGGGTGGACCGCTGGCGTCCCCCGTGAGGCAGATTGTGACTGTCCAGCACCCCCAGAAGTCTTAGCAAAGAAGCCCGCTTGCAGTTAGGTAAGTAAAGTCTCTCCGGGTCTGCAATTGCCCCTTTCCAGTCCTTACGGCTCTGGCTGCCTGTCCCCGGCGGGGGATGGTCTGCAGCCGGCTTTTTCCGTTCCGTCCTTTGTTCTGTGCTCGGTCCTGGCGGCGTCTTATGTTCGAGCTTTTCGTGCGGTAGCTATCACACAGTCTGGTTTGCTAGCGCAAGTTAGATCGTTCTGGTTGCGCGTGGGGCGTTCCTGCCCGATTCTTACAAAGCACTGCAGCCCGCGCCTCCCGCGCGTCCCTGCCCTGCCCCCACTTCCCAATGGCGGATGCCGGCGTCTGTGCTGCTTTTCCGCTGGGGGAGTTACTGTTGGGCTTGTAATCTCTTGGTTTTAATTATTTCTTTATTTTTCCTTCCTGTTATGTTGCCCTCTGGGTTTCCAAGACTCGCCACAGACTCAGCAGGGAGAGTGTTTCCTGGTGTTTGGAAACCTCTCTTCTTAAAATTCCCTTCCCGGGACGGGCTTCCCTTCCCGGGACGGAGTTCCCTCCCCACCTCCTTTGTCTCCTTTTTCGTCGTTTATATTTTTTCCTACCTGTTTTTGAAGACAATGGTCTGCTTTTCTGGTTGCCTGCTGTCCTCTGCCAGCCTACAGAGGTTGTTTTGTGGAGTTTGCTCAGCGTTGAAATGTTCTTTTGAGGAATTTGTGAGGGAGAAAGTGGTCTTCCCGTCCTATTCCTCCGCCATCTTTATCTCTAATCCACTATCCATTTTAAACAGAGCATTGTGCTCATGTCCATCCCAAACTCCCTCCCTCTGGCAATCATAAGTTTGTTCTGCACATTTGTGAGTCTCTGTTTTAAGGCCATTACAGAGTATTGAGTAGAGTTTCCTGTGCTATACAGTAGGTCCTTATTAGTTATTTATTTTATGTATAGCAGTGTGTATATGCCAACCTCAGTCTCCCAATTCATCCTTCGACAATGCTCACGTTTTAACAAAAATTTCCAACACCAAAACAAAATTATGTGATTTTTACATTTTTTTCTCTCCCATAATAATGTTGAGCCAAATTGAATAATTATATTATGGTCATTCTTTTGGCAGTTTGATTTATCTCAAAAATATTTTTGTGTCAGTCCTGAAATTTCTCTAAGCCTTCTTATTCAACAGTCATTCATTTGCCTGTACATGTGAAAAGATCTCTCTTCTTCAATATCTTGTACAAATACCTTAATGAATTATTTTATTGAAATTTATACCTATGGAAAAGTAAAAAATTCTTAACTGCACAAAATTCTTTATGAACTTTTACGCAGAGAATGTATTCATGTCATCTCCACTTAAATCAAGAAATAAAGCACCACCAGCACCTAAGAAATCTCCACCTTGTACCCTTCCTGGTTCCTTTCCCTGCTTTCTAAATGGAATTCCTCTTCTAATGCAATAAATTAGTTTTGCCTTTTCTGAGAGTCATGTAAATGTTATCATACAACATATATTTCTTGATCCTGGCTTCTTTCATTTGGCATAAGGCTGGTGAGATTCTCCATGTTATTGCATCTGTCATTTGTTTCTTTCTTTTTATTGCAATAGAGTATTCCATTTTATGAATATATCGCAACTTAACTTTTCATTTTGCTCTTGATGGGCATTTGAATTTTTTCCAGTTAATGAATATTGCAGATAATGCTGCTATAAATACTGTAAGTGTTTTTTGGTGCACACATGTATACATTTTACTGGATACATATGCAGCAGTGAAATTATGTAAAGAAATGCAATGCTAATGGTTTCTCTGAAGATTCTTTTGAATATATATGCATCATATTATCTTTAAATCATGTGATAGTCTTCTCATTTTCCCTTTATTCTAATACTTATGCCTATTATATGTTTTTCTCTTGACTTACTGCTCTGACTTCAGAAAAATAATGAATCATCGTGGTGACAGTGAGCATCCCGTCATATCCTCAATCTGGGGGAAAAGATTTCAGTATCTCAAATTAAGTATGATGTTTGCAGTCTGTTGCAATACTATGTGTCATGTAACCATTGGAAAACTTTACTATATAATTGTAAGAGAATGAGAACGGAAAAGGAAAATAATATATGATAATGAGGAGAGGTGGGGGAAGGAGGAAAATAATTTTGAACTTTGTGAACTGAGGACCTTTGAACTCAGTAGCATCAAATATTAATCTTCATAAAGAACCAACTTTAGTTTTGATTTTCACCATTATAACTTTGTTTGCTGTTTCACTATAAATTAAGTTCCATTTTTATTATTTCGTTCCTTCTTTTAGGTTGAATGAAATGAAATTACTGTTTGTAAAAGTAAAAAATCATTGAATTTTTAAGTTTGTATTATTTCCCTAACTCTTACAATGATTTTCAACCTTTCTTCTTTTCTAATATATACATTTAAGGCTACAAATATGCTTCTAAGCACAGCTTAAGTTGTACCTTATTTTTAATATATTGTACTTTCATAATATGAAAAAAATATTTCTTTTAGTTCAAAATAGTTTCCAATTTTAAATGTGGTCTCTTCTTAGATCCATAGGTTATTTAGAAGTGTATTACTTAATGTCCAAATACTTAGCAATTTTCTAATTTATTATTGATTTCCTAGCTTAATTCCACTGTAATTAGGGAACATGCATAGATGATTTCAATCATTTGCATTTTTTTGACTCTGTGGTCCAATATATGATGAATTATGGCCATCATTTCATGTGCACTTAAAAAACTAATTATATTTTTAAATCTGTCAGACATTTTAGCTCTTATATCTCCATATAAACTTTATAGCACAATATCATTGCCCTTCTTTTGCAATCAACACAGTAGATACAGCCTTCAGAAGTTGCATGATTCTGAGCTTTCTTCTCCCAATAAGATTGCTCCGTTATTTTTATTATTATTTATTTATTTGTGGTTGCTCTGGGTCTTCATTGCTGCTTGCATACTTTCTCTAGCTGTGGCAACCAGGGGCTATTCTTCCTTTTGGTGTGTGGGCTTCTCCTTGTGGGGCTTCTCTTTTTGTGGAGCATGGGCTCTATACATGTGGGCTTCAGTAGTTGCAGCATACAGGCTTAGAAGTTGTGGTGCAGGGGCTTAGTTGGCCCATGACATGTGGGATCCTTCCAGACCAGGGATTGAATCCATGTCCCCTGCATTAGCAGGCAGATTCTTAACCCCTGGACCACCAAGGAAGCCAAAGATTTCCCCATTATTAGCATTTCTACTGTTTCTCCCACATAATTCTGTGTGCCCCTGTGTATTCGAATCCCTTACACAGAACTAGTTACCCATAAGTAACATTTCTTTTCCCCCCAAATTTAGAGAGATGAATTATGGTAAAGACTATACTAATAGCCATTTCATGAAAAATTCATGAAAATTATTAAATAAATATTTCATAGGATCAGAAATTCACAGTGGTTAACTAAACCATTCTTCCAAAAATTCTTCTGATGCTGAAAAAACCTCTGCAGCTTTTCTGTTAGTAAGTAGTAGGGGCATGGCAAATGTTGAATCAATGAGTCCCACTAAAGGGTTATCCAACCTATAGGACTGCCACAGTCACCTCTCCCAGAAAGGCCATTGTTTCTGAGGACATCACTGACTGTTAGAAAGCACTTCCTTGGGCTGCAATGATACCTGATTCCCTAAAGTTTCTGTCTGTTGGATTAGAAACAATCTAATGCTGATATGATAGCCCTTCAAGTCCATGTATCCTTGAAAGTTTTTCTTTGAAGCTCAGCATCACTAGTTCCTTCCATAATTTCTTGTGTTATTCAACATGCCTTATTCCCCTTTCGGAGGATTAAACTGGCAGAACCCCATAAAGAGAGAGGCCAGGGCCTAGTGTTTACCACCCTAGCTGCACATTAAAATCAACTGAGTAGTTTCTCAGAAAATAATGATACCCATATCCCATCCTCAGAGATTTTTGATTCAGTTGATCTGGAGTAGCCAGACATCAGTATTTTTTAAACACCCAAGTGATTGAAGACTTAGTATTTTAAATATGTCATTTCTGTCTAATTTGATCTATAGATTCAAATGCAACCTCCATCAAAATCTTAGCAGACATTTATTTTAGAAATTGACGAACTGATTTCAAAATTTGTAAGGAAATGCGGAGAGTCTAGAATAGCCAAAACAGTTTTGAAAAAAAAAAGAACAAAGTTGGAGACTTTACACAATATAACTTTAAAACTTAAAGATATTGGTGTCAGAATAGTCAAGTAATTCAATGGAATAGAACAGAGACTTCAGAATAGGTCTACACATATATGGTCCATTGATTTTCAACAAAGATATAAGACAATTCAGTGGAGGAATTTTGTTCAGGGTTTTTGTTTTTTTTTTTAATTGTGCTGGAACAATAGAATATTTATGTGCCAAAAAAAAAAAAAAAAATGAACTTCCTATCTCTTACCATATAAAACCTTAACTCAAAATGGATCATAGTCCAAACTATAAAACATAAAACTATGAAACTTTTATAAGTAAGATTAGAAAAAAGTCATAATAACTTTGGGTTAGACAAAGATTCCTTAGATGTCACAACCAAAGGGATTATTCATTTTAAATTTTTGATAAATTGGACTTCATAAAATTTAAAACTGCTCTTCAAAAGACACTGTGAAGAGAATGAAAAGACAAGCCACAGACAGGGAGAAAATATTTACAAATCACATATCAGATAAAGGACTTGTATACAGAATGCATAAAGAACGCTTGAAACTCAATAAGAATGGACACACAAAAAATATGGACAAAAGATATGAACAGACATTTCACCCGGGAAGATATTCAGATGGAAAATAAACACATGAAATATTCTCAAAATCACTTATCTTGAGGGAAATGCAGATTAAAACCACAGTGATATGCCTAAATGTCCACTAGACTGTTTAAAATACAAAACACTTAGAGAAGGAAATGGCAACCCACTCCAGTATTCTTGCCTGGAGAATCCCATGGACATGGGAGCCTGGCAGGCTACAGTCCATGTGGTTGCAAGAGTCTGACACGACTTAGCAACTAAACCACCCCAACCATAACAAAAGCTGGAGAGGATATAGAAAAACTAGGACTCTCATAACAGTGCTGGTGAAAATGCAAAATGTTGCAGCCATTTTGGAAAACAGTTTGGCAACTTCTTAAAAAGTTAAGCCATATACCTACCTACATATGTACACTCAACTTCTGGATATTAACATGAGGTAAATGAAAACATATATCCACACAAAGGCTTGAACATAAATGTTTATAGCAGCTTTATTTGTAGTAACTAAAACTTAGAAACAACCCAAATGTCCATCAACAGGTGAATGGATAAATGTGTTACATGTATGTACAACACAATAATACTCAGCAATAAAAAGAATGAACTAATGATAGAAACAACAGAAATGAATTCAAAATAATCATGTTGAGTGAAAAAGTCCAGGCAGAAAAACACATACTTTATCATCCCATTTATATAGAATTCTGGAGAGCCCATAATAATCTATAGTGATAGCAAACATTACTTGTTGTCTGAGGATGGGGTGGAGGTGGGATGAAGCATAGTACCACAAAGGCACACAAGGAAACTTTGAGGGGGGAGGTGTTTCAGTTCAGTCACTCAGTCATGTCCGACTCTTTGTGACCCCATGGACTGTGGAACGCCAGGTCTCCCTGTCCATCTGGACTGCGGAATGCCAGGTCTCTCTGTCCATCCCGGAGTTTACTCAAACTTATATCAATTGAGTTGGTGATGCCATCCAACCATCTCATCCTCTGTCATCCCCTTCTCCTCCTGCCTTCTATCTTTCCCAGCATCAGGATCTTTTCCAATGAGTCAGTTCTCTGCATCAGGTGGCCAAAGTATTGGAGTTTCAGCTTCAGCATCAGTCCTTCCAATGAATATTCAAGACTGATTTCCTTAAGGATGAACTGGTTGGATCTCCTTGCAGTCCAAGGGACTCTCAAGAGTCTTCTCCAATACCATAGTTCAAAACCATCAATTCTTCAGCGCTCTGCTCTGTCTGGGGCTGGGTGTGTTTGCTAGCAGAATGTTCTGTTTCATAAACTTTATCCTGCTGCTTTTCCCTCCAGCTCCCATAGTTGACTCCACTGGCCTCAAACTCACTCTCCTCCCATCTCAGAAAATGCTTGCACACCCTTCCCAACTCCTTAGTCTCAAGGTTTCAGCTGAAAGGTTGTTTCTTCAGGAAAGCCTTCTATTTCCTTCCCAACCACACTGTCTTTCCTGTTCAATAATTGGGATTTATGTAGTCCTATTTTAAATATCTACTTCCAGACTATAAACTTCTTTTGGACAAGGATTTGCCTATCTTCTTTATAATATCATTGTATCCTCCTTGTCTAATAAATGCCCAGCATTTAGCTCTTCCCATGCATATTTGCTTGAAGCCTTTGTCTAGTTCAGGACTCTTCCTTTTTAGCTAAGCAGTTCTTTCAATTTTCCATTTTTTTTACTCACCATGTCCCCACCCTACCCCACCCTAACATGAGCCCCAAGAGAAATCTGGGTTAGAAGAGGAATCTGAATGACAAATATAGTACTGGAATCAGAGAAACCATGCCCTTCTGGTGACTCAGCCTTTGTTTCTGGCCCAAACATTTCCTTCAGGCTCTTCTATTAGGTCAAATTTTCTCTCCAAGAGGCCTCTTGGTCCTTCCCCCAAACACCTGCGTCCCTTCCCTAGTGCATATTCTCCATCAGTACAATCAGCGTTGCATAGAGGCCATTTCTGGAGGCTGTAGTGTAGTGCTTGCAGCTTTCTTCACCTCCCAACCCATTTATAATCTTTGAATCCACACTTTCTTTTTAACTACTTGCCAAATCTGCTGATCACCTGGTTGCTAATAATTCAAAATCACTTAAGTCTGAAAATCTTAAATATTCTTCAAAACCCAGTTGACATTTTGGTGTTCTAGGATCACCCAGAGGTCAGGAAGTCATCACTCTTGGAATCACACATTGGCCTCTGGCTAGCCCTGAAAACCCTATTATTTATAACTATTTTTATACTTTTGGGAGGAAACAATTTTTATGTTATTCCTCTATTATGGAGATGATAGGATTAGTTTTTTAGTTTAGTTTAGTTCAGTCGCTCAGTCATGTCCGACTCTTTGTGACCCCTTGAATCGCAGCACGCCAGGCCTCCCTGTCCATCACCAACTCCCAGAGTTCCCTCAGACTCACGTCCATCGAGTCCATGATGCCATCCAGCCATCTCATCCTCTGTCATCCCCTTCTCCTCCTGCCCCCAATCCCTCCCAGCATCAGAGTCTTTTCCAATGAGTCAACTCTTCGCATGAGGTGGCCAAAGAACTGGAGCTTCAGCTTTAGCATCATTCCTTCCAAAGAAATCCCAGGGTTGATCTCCTTCAGAATGGACTGGTTGGATTTCCTTGCAGTCCAAGGGACTCTCAAGAGTCTTCTCCAACACCACAGTTCAAACGCATCAATTCTTCGGTGCTCAGCCTTCTTCACTGTCCAACTCTCACATCCATACATGACTACTGGAAAAACCATAGCCTTGAATAGACGGACCTTAGTCGGCAAAGTAATGTCCCTGCTTTTTAATATGCTATCTAGGTTGGTCATAACTTTTCTTCCAAGGAGTAAGTGTCTTTCAATTTCATGGCTGCAGTTTCCATCTGCAGTGATTTTGGAGCCCAAAAAAATAAAGTCTGACACTGTTTCCACTGTTTCCCCATCTATTTCTCATGAAGTGATGGGACTGGATGCCATGATCTTCATTTTCTGAACGTTGAGCTTTAAGCCAGCTTTTTCACTCTCCTCTTTCACTTTCATCAAGAGGCTTTTTAGTTTCTCTTCACTTTCTGCCATAAGGGTGGTGTCATCTGCATATCTGAGGTTATTGATATTTCTCCCGGCAATCTTGATTCCAGCTTGTGTTTCTTCCAGTCCAGCATTTCTCATGATGTACTCTGCATATAAGTTAAATAAGCAGGGTGACAATATACAGCCTTGATGTACTCCTTTTCCTATTGGAACCAGTCTGTTGTACCATGTCCAGTTCTAACTGTTGCTTCCTGACCTGCATACAGATTTCTCAAGAGGCAGGTCAGGTGGTCTGGTATTCCCATCTCTTTCAGAATTTTCCACAGTTTCTTGTGATCCACACAGTCAAAGGCTTTGGCACAGTCAATAAAGCAGAAATAGATGTTTTTCTGGAACTCTCTTGCTTTTTCCATGATCCAGCAGATGTTGGCAATTTGATCTCTGGTTCCTCTGCCTTTTCTAAAACCAGCTTGAACATCAGAAAGTTCCCGGTTCACGTATTGCTGAAGCCTGGCTTGGAGAATTTTGAGCATTACTTTACTAGCGTGTGAGATGAGTGCAATTGTGTGGTAGTTTGAGCTTTGTTTGGCATTGCCTTTCTTTGGGATTGGAATGAAAACTGACCTTTTCCAGTCCTGTGGCCACTGCTGAGTTGTCCAAATGTGCTGGCATATTGAGTGAAGCACATTCACAGCATCATCTTTCAGGATTTGAAACAGCTCAACTGGAATTTCGTCACCTCCACTAGCTTTGTTCGTAATGATGCTTTCTAAGGCCCACTTGACCTCACATTCCAGGATGTCTGGCTCCAGATGAGTGATCACACCATCGTGGTTATCTTGGTTGTGAAGATCTTTTTTTTACAGTTCTTCTGTGTATTCTTGCCACCTCTTCTTAATATCTTCTGCTTCTGTTAGGTTCAGACCATTTCTGTCCTTTATCGAGCCCATTTTTGCATGAAACATTCCCTTGGTATCTCTAATTTTCTTGAAGAGATCTCTAGTCTTTCCCATTCTGTTATTTTCCTCTATTTCTTTGCATTGATCACTGAGGAAGGCTTTCTTATCTCTTCTTAATATTCTTTGGAACTCTGCAGTCAGATGCTTATATCTTTCCTTTTCTCCTTTGCTTTTCGCTTCTCTTCTTTTCAGAGCTATTTGTAAGGCCTCCTCAGACAGCCATTTTGCCTGTTTGCATTTCTTTGCCATGGGGATGGTCTTTATCCCTATCTCCTGTACAATGTCATGAACCTCATTCCATAGTTCATCAGGCACTCTATCTATCAGATCTAGGCCCTTAAATCTATTTCTCCCTTCCACAGTATAATCATAAGGGATTTGATTGAGGTCATACCTGAATGGTCTAGTGGTTTTCCCTACTTTCTTCAATTTTAGTCTGAATTTGGTAATAAGGAGTTCATGATCTGAGCCACAGTCACCCCACACCGGAGGCCAAGGGCGGCGGCTGGGAGGAGCCACCCTGCACTGAAGCCAGGGGCGGCGGCCAGGAGGAGCCAGCCCACGTCCAAGGATTAGTTTTACATGGAGCCAAAAATTAAAAAATTCTCAGAGTGATTGCTTATGTATGGGGTTTCCTTTTGGGATGATGAAAATGTTTTGGAACTTGGTAGAGGTTTATGTTATATGAATTTTATATAAATAAAAAATATGTTTTTACTTCAATAAAAAATAACAATAATTCCCAGGAAGATAGATTTTCTCACACAAGGAAAAAATTTCGGTCAGTCATCACTGAGGTCATAGAATTCCCTGTAGATGTGGCCAGCTATACCCCTCTGCCTCCCACCATCACATTGTCCCCTATAGCATTTGAAGCCAGCTATATATTATCTACTGAAAAGATTCCATTTTAAAAAACAACTTATAGCAGCAAATTGTTGGCATAGAGGAATAGCTATAATGGAAGCAAACAAAAGTAACTCCTGACTGATCTCAGAATATATCCTTTATAAGAATGTTCTCTACATAATTTCATTAATCAAATACTTTTTCGTGTCAAACTTAAGAATATATGAGATATATTTTGGGTCCATGTAGTTTTAGTCACACCAAATTAACAATATGTGTGTTTTTGATGAATTTCAACAGCTATTCTGTTCTCACTGTGAATGAATTCACTTAGTCAATAAATAATTTTGGAGAACTTTCTATGTGTCAAAGTATTAGGTGCTAGGAATATAGACATGAATAAAACATACACCTACCCAAAATTTATGGTCAAATAATCACATTAATTATGTAGATTATCATGTTTCAAATATAGAAAGCTATGTCAGAAGACAAAGGTGAGCTTCAGGGCATCAAGAGTCATTGTCATGTTCACTGCCTTATCCTCAGAATATATAATAGGTCTAGTACATCAAAGAAACTCATCAAATGTTTTTTGATAAATGAATGAGGCTTCACACAATTATACACTATTTTCACTGTTTTATGTGGTTCTTCTATAGTACAGCATGACTCAGACCAGAAATGACTAATTTATTGCCTATAACTTGAAAAGGGTAATTAATGCTTTTTTTCTCACCATTCTCAATGTGCAGATATCATTTTCATGTCAAATCTTCAGGCTGTCTGCTTTTAATTCATTTATCCTGTTCACATAAGTGGGCTGAGGACCATGGAAAATTCCTTACAGAAAAAAAGCATCCATCCTCCTCCCCATTCCCCTTACTCCCTTCAGTCACCAAATCTTCTCTGTTCTCTGAAGATTCTGACATCCATAGCAGCCTCTCTTCTCTGCCACGGCACTTGGACTTAGTGGTTTAGCTCTGGGCTGATTGCCCTGATTGGGTTCATAACGCTCCCACTCACAGGCATGGGGTCACAAAAGAATCAGACACGACTTAGCAACTAAACAACAACAGCAAAACAGAGCAACTTTACCCTCAAGCCTTCCCTGAACCTGGGCCAGAAAGTGGTAGTGATCTTGAGATGGTCCTGAAGAACCAGGCTAAGACTTTCACTTTTATTTATTTGATGTATGTGTCTTTTTTTGTTTTTTGTAACAGCTTTATTGAGGTATAATTGACATACAAACATTGAGCATATTTAACATGAATAATTGGGTAAGTTTTGACATATGACATTTGACTTCTAGAACCAATGTGTGTGTTTTTAAACAAGATTATTACTGTCCAGGAATTAGCAGCTAGGACCTAACCCAAAACAAAATGAGTTTATACCATACATTGTAAGACAACGATCAACAATGGCAACAACATGCCTTTTCCAAGATTCCCAAAGCAGACCGAACCAACTGATTTCTCCTGGATCGTTACCCATACTTAGACTATGTATTAGGAAGACTAGAAGGAGGGAGAATTTCAGGCTTGTGAGTCATCCTCCCTTGGGGGAGAAGAGGGAATCTTCCCCTCCCACCCCAAACCAAGAGGGCAGAGGAAGAGCAGGAAAGGCCAGTAACAAGCATAGTATTAAGATACTGTGAGATAAAGCATTGAGGGGCCAGGTGGAAAGCTGTGAAACCATAAAGCTGGGGTGACACCTCCTACTTAAGGGATTCCTGCAGTGGGCAGGCCTTACCTTGGAAGAATTCACACATGTACCCTACAAGGAGGGCAGAATTGGACTGTCACACGGAAAGCATCTTCAGAACAACAAGGTTAACCAGAGAGAAGCAACAACCTGTCAAAAGAGGAAGATATCTTTATCCCAGTCACTTGCCTATCCTGCCCAACGCTGCAAAGTTCAACTTTGGAAGAGTGAAGGAAAAGACATCTCAGAACCAGGCCCCCTAATAATCAGGGTCCCAGCTCAGTTCTGTCTTGGGAGACAGGGAAATGAGATTTCACTTGACAGTGAGATTAAAGTCTTTAAATAGTAGAGTTTAATGATCAAAATAGGACTTCCCTTTAGCTCAAACAGTAAAGAATTTGCCTGAGATGCAGGAGACCAGGGTTTGATCCCTGGGTTGGAAAGATTCTCTGGAGAAGGGAATACTTCTCCACTCCAGTATTCTTGCCTGGAGAATTCCATGGACAGAGAAGCCTGGTGGCCTAGAGTCCATGGAGTCTCAAAGAGTCAGACATCACTGAGCAACTAACAAACACAATGATCAAAATGGGTGAGTGAGTGAGTGAACATCTGGCTGGCACACGAAGCCCTCAAGCAGGACCACCTGCTTGGTGCAGCCTCCTAGGGACTCTGTGCTCAGAGTTTAAATGGTCTGTGGTCATCGTCTTGAAGTTCTTTAGTACTTTTACCTTCAGATTTGTGTTTTGTAAATGCAATCTCTGATAGGGCAGTGAAACATGTATCCCATAGTCCATGCACAGCCCCACCTCCCACCACCTCCCTGGATGGGTTTTCCATTGCCCACCACCCTGTTCTCTGATTTCCAGAGACATATCCAGCCTCCCCCTCACCGCCTCCTCCCAGTAGTGGCTGCTTCCCTTGACCCCTGTGGGGACCTGGGTGTAGACATAGAGAGGGTGGGGTCAGGTGGACATGGAAGTGACAGTCCCATCCTGGGGAAATATCATTACAGCATGTTGTTCAGGGACTTGGCAGAATGAGTCTCTAGCCCACCCCTGATGCAGGAATGTACTGTATCCAGGGGGTCTCTTGTCCACTGTGGGTTGGGGCAGTAGGCTGGTGGGAAGAGGAGACTTCCTCACCCCTGACTGGGGAGCAGTGCATTGGTGTAGTGGCTGATGGCTGCAGTTAGTGGGTAACAGGGGTCACCTCTCCACTGTGTGAAAGATTCTACATTCACTGCACAAGGATCTGCATGCCTGAGACAACACTACATTAAATACCAACTTTAAAGCTCTGTGACATGTTGAGAGAGAGAAAGTGGAAGAAAGGAGAAAGATTTATATTTTAGTCCCTTTAACAAAATATGTTTCCTGGCCCTACATTTTCATTTTGTCCCAGGCCCTGCCATTTTGTAGCTTGTACCACTCTCACACCTCCTTTCCTTGGGGAAGGATTAATTTCCTATTTGTGAGTGTCCTGCACCTGACCCACAACACCTGAAGATGTGACAACGCTTTCCAGTCAGCTTGCTACCTCCATATAGAAACAGATCTAAGTTCAGGGGCTGAAGCTTATGTGATATATGGGGCACTGCTTTAAAAAAATATAAATACAAAATCGCTGCATCGTTTCCTAGGACCTTGGAGGGGGCCTGTGCAAGGGAGGAGTCCTGAAATGCATGCTTCATTAGCTTTATGGTCGCTCCACCCTGTGTGCATAGCATTATTGTTGTTGTTGTTGTGTTAGTAGCTCAGTCGTGTCCAACTCTTTGCAACCCCATGGACTGTAACCCACCAGGAGCCTCTGTCCATGGGTTTCTCCAGGCAACAATACTGGAGTGGGTTGCCATTTCCTTCTCCAGCATACCCTCTGCCTACTCATGGGTTCGCTTTAAGAATCTAAAAGTTTCTTCAGAGTTACAAAACTCTTTTGCTTACCCTGAAACCCACAGATCACAAGCTAAGTAGTCATATGTTTTTGACAGGGCAAAGAGTAAACTTTTGTTAAGGCCCTCATGACTGCAGTATTTTTTTTCCACTCTGCTTTTCTGAAACACAGGGCTCATTTGTGGCCTCTGTGTGAGGCCTCTTGTGCTGAACTATTCCTAGACTCTTTTCTTTATGAAAACTCTTGTCAATTAAATGATGCTGGGCTGATGAGTTCTGTTTATGATTTCATTCCACAAAGAAAAAAAAACTTCCTTTAATTGTTGCAGTCTCTCCTTAATTAGTTTGATCCCTATCTGAGAAGCTACATGGTTGTACACAAATTGAAAATACAAATAAATGTAATAATTGCTTTAAAAATAATAATATTAAAATTATATGGAAATGTAACAATATATATACCCATGTATATAAAATTACTGAACTGAGAGCATCCTTTACCTTCATAAAATTCTGTTGGAGATTCATTCCCTCCTCAACACCAGTTGTTTGTTCCTATCAACTTTTCCTAGAGAGGTAAAATATAGTAAAAATTGCAGCTTCTATCTTGGGGTAACTTAAGGAAGAACAAAATTTTGCTGCATTGTGAGAAAATGTTGTTTAAAGTCTGATTATCCATATTAGTCATCTAACCTGACAAAATTCACCAGATAATTGCTTTTCATTTCACGCTATATGGCACAGGTTGTAGCCAAAGTCTATAATGAAATGGCTGAACATAGATGTTGGAGATTAGTTTGTTGGTTCTTTCAATGACAGAATTTTTTGGCAAACAATTTCACCTGCTATTTGGAAATACAATTTATTAGGTTAATTAAGGGGAAAAAACCTTAACCTCAGGTTGGTTGAAATTGATCTTACCTGTGAAGTTCCTTTGTTCAGGAAGTGGTCTCAATGAGTTAAAGAGTTTTGTGCTGCCTTTTGTTATAGTAACCAGCAACCCCTTATCTCAGAAGCTTGATCACAACAAGTATTTATATCTTCCTCACTCTACCTGCAGAATCCCGTCAGCAAGAGGGTCTGTGCATCATGGTGACTCAGGGACCAAATCTCAACATGTGTTTCTGTGATCACTACAATAGGAGAGAAGAGAAACATGAATAATGCACTGGTTCTCAAAGGACTTGCCTAGAAATGAGAAATAACATTTTTACCCACAATTCATTGGCCAATCTAAATTACCTATCTATATCTAATGCCAAAGGACATGGAAGTACAATCCTATCATATCTCTGGAAGACGAACCAGAATGTTTAGAACAACCCTAATGGCTAATCCCCTTTTGGCCACCAAATATTTAATTCACTCTATTTATGACATACAAAATATACTCACCCACTCCCTAAGGAAGAAAACCTCAAAATCCCATACAATTACGGCATGAAGTACATAACCTGAGACCTTTGAGTAAGATGTGGTAGTTTCAAATCCTGATGCTACTTCTACCTGTACCTGTGAAATGTAATATATATATTTATAATGGTAGCATAGGAAAATAAGATAATTGTAATAAATATTCTCCTTGGGAGAAATGGAAAATACACAGCAAATAGGATTCTGCAGGAATTCTGAAATCCTGCTGGGGAGAATTTTTGAGGGCCACCTTCCTTAACGAATGTTATCTCATTACACCTTGATTTTGAGACACTTCTTTTGCTCACTGTTCTTTGTGGCCTCTGGCTACGCCTTTTGGAAGAGTCTTTCTTTTTCATTTTCCTCTTTGGCTGAATCTGAAACAGATGTTGAGGAATATGCCTCTTTCAGGACTAAGCAATTTTCTCACCCCAGTTTCTGATGGTGGACAATGAGAAGCCCAAGGGTTGTTTTAAATCTCAAAAAAATTACAGTCTCTTTTGGTCTAAGTAGGTGGCTCAAACACAGCTCTCCTAAAAATTTAGTAGAGTTTTTAACCTGTTTGACTCTTTAATTGTTAGGTTAGTTAGTTAGGTTAGTTAAGGTTAGTTAGTTGCTCTACTTGCCAGTGACCATGGTATAATTCTTTTTGAGACATGGTTCTACCATGCTTTCTATGCTTCCTTATTGCCATCTCTCTCTCTCTCAATTGTAAACGTGTGTACTTTGAGCTTACTAAACTTTGTTGAGAGAATCACACTTCATCTCTTTTCCCTGAGCCATTTTGACCAATTGAAAAGATTTTCTGGGTGCCTTTCAGCAAATCAACCGGCAAAATCAATACCCTAGGAACTGTTAGAAATGCAAATGATCAGTCCCTACCCTTGACTTGCTGACAAAAACAGAAACTCTGGTTTTATATACACAACCAGTTAGGTCCTGTACCCATCATGTGGCAACTAACTGGTATATAGACCCCTTGCAAGAGGCTTTGAGGTAAACATAATGGAGTGGTAATTACACTAGAAAGTGTCCTTGAATATGTGGTCTTAGGCTCGTCACTTGGCATCTGTGAGTTTTCTTTCCTGAAATTCTATTTCAGACAAAACCTTG
The DNA here is from genome assembly GCF_032405125.1 of Capricornis sumatraensis. Classification (NCBI taxonomy): domain Eukaryota; kingdom Metazoa; phylum Chordata; class Mammalia; order Artiodactyla; family Bovidae; genus Capricornis; species Capricornis sumatraensis. The sequence goes on from NC_091069.1 coordinate 44,479,183, forward strand.
TGTACTGTATAAATGTTTGCTAAGTGCCTTCACATTGTTTTCCTTCCTTTAATCCACAGATACCTTGGTGAGGACGTTGTTAGTATTCCTGTTTTAAATGAGGAAACCAGAGGTCAAAGAGACTAAATGACTTGCCTAACATTTCCTAGCAAATGACTGAGTGAGTCAAGGTTCTCAGTTTTATTTTCCTGTATGTGTTCTGCTCCCACCATGACTGCTCCCAGTCTCAGGATTAAAACTTTTAAGTTCCATTGAACACATATAATGTATTACTATATTTGCATCATTTTTTATCATAAACCAAATTGTCACAGAGTGATGATAATCCATGACCAGAATTTTGCCATCTGATTTACATAATTCTTCACATTTAAAGGACTAACAGACCTTGAAATAAGGCTATATTCTCCTTAAATTATTGCAGTAACAGGCAGCATGAAACAATTCAGAGAGTATAGAGTTTTTACAAGTTCTATTTCTGTCGTTCCAACCAAGTATAGTCAAATAAACGTACTTTAAAAAGAATTTCTCCTATCCTCAAGAGAAATATGAGCAAAAACTAGTTTTGAGCTGTTAAATGTTTAGGACAAACCAATAATGTTTTGAATTAGAATTCCTTGATGCAGAATATGACAGCCAAATTAGGAAGAAAAATTTCCCACACTTGAGATTCATGTTACAACTAAGGTTGTCTCTTCCTCATTAAGTGAAAATAATTGAAAATATTTTTTAATTAAATGCTTATGTCTTCTATCTGAAGTTTTACTGTTTTCAGAGGAAATGCAATGAGAATTATTTGGTCTGTGACCTAAATCAGTGCATAGGAAACATTTTTCTCAAGGGAGATTCCCAAAGAAGGGGTGGGCTATTTTGTTCTTAAGTTTCTAGTTTTCTAGATAGTGAGTATGCAGACAAATTACATTTTCTCTGTTGTGTTTATGTCTTGGGTTTCACTAATAGACATTAGTACTTTTTTGCACTTTTTTAAATGTCAGTTACTTAAAATAAATTGAAAACATTTGTTAAAGCTAAGACTAGGATGTTGGCTTTTCAGATAACCTATTGGAATTTCAAAGCTTTTGCCTCTGAGATACTATTGACAAGAATAATTTCATGAAATCAGAAAGAAATTTTTAAACATTATGTTGGCATGGATACACATAGTTGGAAATTTGCTCACTAAGATCAACTTTTGTTGTTTTTATTTTAGTTACTCATCTCTTGAATATTTTCTCTTCCTGATTCATTTTCCAAATTGTAGTAGAGTCTGCCAGATGTGCATCTAAATATTGCCCTGACTCCTTCTCCCACTATAACAAAAGACACATGGCTGGTCAGCTATTTTGCATGCCCTTGCTTTTCTTGCTATTTAGATGTGTGATAAATTTACTCAAATAGAATATAAGTAGTCTTGACCTGTGAATACCTTCCACAATGCTTCTCCAAGATGGTAGCCCATCTCCAAGGTAGTTCTCAATGATTCTTGATTCCTGGTATTTATGTCCCTGTGTAATCCTTTCCTCCACTGAATATAAGTGAAAGTCACTCTGCTGCTACTGCTAAGTCACTTCAGTCGTGTCCGACTCTGTGCGACCCCATAGATGGCAGCCACCAGGCTCTGCTGCCCCTGGGATTCTCCAGGCAAGAACACTGGAGTGGGTTGCCATTTCCTTCTCCAATGCTTGAAAGTGAAAAGTGAAAGTGAAGTTGCTCAGTCGTGTCCGACTCTTCACGACCCCATAGACTGCAGCCTACCAGGCTCCTCTGTCCATGGGATTTTCCAGGCAAGAGTACTGAAGTGGGTCGCTCAGTCATGTCTAACTCTTTGCGACCCCTTGGACTATATAGTCCATGGAATTCTCCATGCCAGAATACCTGAGTGGGTAGCTTTTCCCTTCTCAAGGGGATTCTCCCAACCCAGGGATTGAACCCAGGTATCCGCATTGCAGGTGGATTCTTTACCACCTGAGCCACAAGGGAAGTCCCAGGATACTGGAGTGGGTAGCCTATCCCTTCTCTAGCAGATCTTCCTGACCAGTAATTGAACTGGGATCTCCTGCATTGCAGGCAGATTCTTTACCAGCTGAGCTACCAGGGAATCCCACTGCTGAATATAGCTGTCCTATATATTGCAAAAGAGATAGAATATGATTTCCGAGTCTAGGTCATAAAAGATCTTGTGACTTTCTTCTTGTCCTTTTAGATTACTTTCTCTGAGGGAAGCCAGCTGCCACACCATGAGGATATTTAAACAGTCCTAGAGAGAGGCCTGTGTGGCAAGAAGCTGAGGCCACCTGCCCACAACCAGCATTAACTGAGCTACAATGAAAGCCCTAGTTGACTGTAGTTACAACAGATATCTGACTGTTAAGTCATGAAAGATCTTGAGACAGAACCATTCACCTAAGCCACTCCCAAATTTCTGACCTGCAAAAACTATGAAATAGTCAATCTTACAGTTTTGATTTAAGCTTCTGAGTTTGTTATGCAGCAGTCTATAACTGATATAGCAAATCCACTGGATGGCAATACCCATGACAATCTTAGAAGCCACATGTTGAAGGGTTTAGAGTGGTAATCAGCTCAAGTTCCTGGGTGCCCTTGTAGGGAAGAGCCTTCTCTGCTAGTTTCTCAGCTTCCTACCTCAACCTGGATTATTGAGAGAGAAAGAAATTTCTTTAGAGCCATTACATTTTGTGGTCTAAATTTTATAATGGTTCAGTCTTTCCTAACTAATACATCAACTTTGTATTCTATTCTTTCTTACTTTAAGCCTTATGTATGTATGAGGATATTATTTCTCTGAGTAAGGAATACTATTGGAATAATAGTAATTCTTCAAGTAGTTCTTTAAACACTATCAAAAACATTTTATTGTTTAAAAGGCATGTGATTAAATATCCAATGCATATTCTCCACCTGAAAATTCTATTTTATTTGACTAATGCTGTAGGTTGACTAGGACAGTTGCAGATCTCCTTTACTTGCTAGAAGCACCTAACCCCAGCTCCTGTGGGAGGTGGCTCTTAGTGGTTTACAGCTAGCCTTCTTCTCCAGAAAATTTCCATCAACCAATGGGAACCAACTCACTCAGGAAATTATGGCCCTTCCATATATGACCCACAACCAGTGGTCAAATAAGATGATGTATCAAAATCCAGCCCTATTGCCAAAAAGGATGACAGGTCTGTGGTGCTGTTTATATCCAGAGCCTTCCCCTATGTAAATTTGGCCAAGGCTACACATTATCTAATACCGAATCCTTGCTTGGCAGTTCTTTTGCTTCCCTGCTATGCTCCTTTCCCTCCTTTACAAGTTTTTCCCAAAGAATGTTCCCTCAATAATCCACATGATCCCAAATCCTTATCTTAGATTCTACTTCTGGAGAATTTGATCTAAGACTACCTATTTCCATGAAACTGAACAGGAGAGGTGAGGTCTTCTCAGTTATTTACATCACTGTTATATTGGCTTTATGAGTGAAGAAAATGTATTCTCAATCTGTAAAAAAGTTAGTAAGTGGAAACCTTAATTAAACAGAGTCAGCAATTCAGAATGGAGAGTTCTCATGCCCTAGGACAATAGTAGAGCCCAACATGAAGAAGAAGGACTCTTCTTATTTCCTGGCAAAGACTCAGCCAATGAAAGCCCTTTGTTTACTATAACCCTCCCAGCTTCTTTTCCCCTCTATAAAGGAGTTCTCCTCTTGTCATGCAGAACTTGCACATAACTTACTATTGTTGCAGACCCTGAACTAGATCTTTGCTGGAGAAATATCTTGGCATTCTGTTTGTCTTAGGTCACAAGACAAGTTCAAAACCTTGGAAAAGATGTAAAAACATAAAAACGAGAGAGAAAAATTAAGAAAGCCAAAAGCTGATAATCTTCAGATATCAACAAAATTCATAAATTCTAAAACTGATCAAGAAAAAGATGTAACATAAATGACTAATATCAGAAATAAAAGAGATATTATCACTGTAAATGCTACAGACATTAAAGGACAATAAGATAATATTAGAAAACTCGGTACCCAAAATCTGATGACTTAAAGTGGGTAAATTTCTTGAAAAATGCTGCTTACCAAAGTCAACACAGATTAAGCAGAAAATACTAATAGTCCTTTATCTATTAAATAACTTAAATATATTGTCAAAAACTTGCCATACCAGAGAAATCTAAATTCAGATGGTTCACTGGTGAATTCTATTATAATATCAAGCAGTCACTGAAGGAATAACATTCATCTTACAAAAGTTCTTATGTAAAATAGAGAAGGGAGGAGTATCTTCCTGCTTGCTTGTAACCATACCTGATCTTAAAACCTGACAAGACAAGAAAAGAAATTTATCTACCAATACTTTCATGAACACAGAATCAAAATCCTTGAAAAAATTGGTTAATTGATTCTAACAATATGTAACAGGAATAATATACCATGATAATCCAAGAATGCAAGGTTGGTTTAAGACTCAAAAGTCAATCACTATAACCACAGTAACAGAACAAAGAAGGCAAAAAAAGAGATCATTTCCATATATGAATAAAAAGCATTTGTCAAAATACATTAGACACTTATCCTTTAGCAAACTAGAAATAAGAAGGAGCTTTCTCAAGCTCATAAAAACCTAAGCTGATATCACATTTAATGATCATGCTAACCAAGTCCAAGCTCATACTCTTCTCTGCATGACAGGCCAGTACATTGACAGATGAAGTATTGGAGCATTTATTTGGAGTATTGGAGTATTTATTTGGAAAGCCAGCAGACTGAGAAGATGATAGACTAATGTTATAGAGAATCATCTTATCCAAGTTAGAATTCAGGCTTTTTTTCATACTAAAAGGGGAAGAGGAATGCCTGGCTGTTTAGAACTTCTTGGTGCTGGTCAGACCCTAGAGAAGATGTGATAAACCTTTTTTCTTGCAGCTGTCCTTGTAAATCTGGGCACAGTATTCCTCTCAACCTCCAACAAGACATTTTATTCTCTGTTATGCAACATTTTAGTCTCTATATGAATGACCTAAAGAATGGACTATCATGTATGTTTCAGTCTAAAGGTGACACAAAAGTGCAGAGCCAGTATGACTAAGCCCAGGCAACAGAGCACAAAGGTTAGTCAGGTTTGTTCTGTTAGTCACACGTTGAATGCTTTCTTCCTAAAATTGGGAACAAGAAGTTCCCACCTTCTCACCTTCTATTCAGATTGTAGTGGAGGTCCTATCTAGGTAGCAAAGCAAGGGGAAAAAAAGAAGTAAAAGAAGAGGTAAAACTCTGCATATTTTTTAAAAATTAGGCTTTTTAATTTATTTTACCAAGGTTGTGAGTAAAATAAATGGAATTGTTTAAATGTTTTTGAGTTCAAATGAACTTTCCTTTTGAGTTAGAGTTTCCTGTTTCTTAGGGATTATGTCATAGGTTATTCTAATTACGGTCTTCCCTGGTAGCTAAGATGGTAAAGAATCTGCCTGCAATAGGGAGACCCAGGTTTGATCCCTGGGTCAGAAAGAGTCCCTGGAGAAGGCAGTGGCTACCCACTCCAGTATTCTTGCCTAGAGAATTCCATGGACAGAGGAACCTGGTGGGCTACAGTCCATGGGGTTGCAAAAAATCAGACATGACTGAAGAACTAACACTTTCAGTATTCAATTATATCATCAGTCAGTTCAGTCACTCAGTCGTGTCCAACTCTTTGCGACCCCATGAATTGCCATAGATTATTCTAATTACAGTTGTATAACTAAACCTAGGCAAAACTGTGAGATAATAGACATTTATTTTAGTGTCTTTCTATCTTTTGTAGCTTTAAGCATATCTTTCATCCATTCTGATACCTCTTTGTGTGTCCTAACCACGTAGTGTCCTGAGGCAGTACATCCTTCCGGTGTCTCTTAATAATATCTAACTCTTCAAAATAAATTCCTGAGAGAAATAAAGAACAATGAGTCAGAGGCAAAATTAAATCTTTTGAAAGATAATGTAGGAAAACATTTTCAAGACATCAGAGTATAAAAGGATTTCTTGAAGCATAAAATGCTAAACACAGAGAAAAAGGTGATATGTAAACTACATTAAAATTAAGGATTTCTGATAATCAAAAGACATCATAGACAAGGAAAGAACTATAAGATATTTATAGCATATTGCTGAGATCTAATACTTAGAATATATAAGAGCTGTTACAGATCAATAAGAAAATGGCAAAAAGCTTAGTGGATAAAAACCAAGAGACTTGACCAAATTTTTTACAAAAGAAGAAACTTAAATGGTCCATAAACACATGAAAACATGTTCAACCTAATCGCTTATGAAGAAAATGCAACCATAATGAGATAGCATTTAATACCAACCCAGGGATCAAACCTAGGCCTCCTGCATTGCAGGCAGATTCTTCATCAGCTGAGCCATAAGGGCTTCCCTGGTAGCTCAGTGGGTAAAAAATCTGCCTGCAGTGCAGGAGACCTGGGTTCACTCCCTGGGTCCAGAAGATCTCCTGAAGAAGGAAAAGGCTATCCACTCCAGTACTCTTGCCTGGAAAATTCCATGGGTAGAGGAGCATGGTGGGCTGAAGTCCATGGGGTTGCAAAGAATCGGGTTGACTGAACAACTAACACACACACACAGTCATATTGACAAAAATTTGAGCACTTGTATTACTAGGAACTCAGGCAATGGCAACCCACTCCAGTACTCTTGCCTGGAAAATCCCATGGGTGGAGGAGCCTGGTAGGCTGCAATCCATGGGGTCACTAGGAGTCGGACACAACTTCACTTTCACTTTCACTTTTCACTTTCATGCACTGGAGAAGGAAATGGCAACCCACTCCAGTTTTCTTGCCTGGAGAATCCCAGGACAGAGTCAGACACGACTGAAGTGACTTAGCAGCAGCAGCAACAGCTGTGCTGGTAAGAGTATAAATGAGCATAAAAACTTTTAAAAATAGCTTGACATTAGCTTATAAAGGTGAATAGAGGCACACATTACAGCCTAAGAATTCCAGTTCTAGTATATACCCAGTAATTCTTCCTCATGTTCATCAGGAGCTATACAGAGAATATTCATGGAATAATTGTTAATTATAGCCCTTGTATTAGTCAAGGTCCTTCAGAACAACAGAATTAACGAGATCTCTATGTGTGTATATCTGTGTATACATACACAGTTCAGTTCAGTTCAGTTGCTCAGTCGTGTCTGACTCTTTGAGACCCCATGAATCGCAGCACGCCAGGCCTCCCTGTTCATCACCATCTCCCGGAGTTCACTCAGACTCACGTCCATCGAATCCGTGATGCCATCCAGCCATCTCATCCTCTGTCGTCCCCTTCTCCTCCTGCCCCCAATCCCTCCCAGCATCAGAGTCTTTTCCAATGAGTCAACTCTTCGCATGAGATGGCCAAAGTACTGGAGCTTCAGCTTTAGCATCATTCCTTCCAAAGAAATCCCAGGGCTGATCTCCTTCAGAATGGACTGGTTGGATCTCCATGCACTCCAAGGGACTCTCAACAGTCTTCTCCAACACCACAGTTCAAAAGCATCAATTCTTTGGTGCTCAGCCTTCTTCACAGTCCAACTCTCACATCCATACGTGACCACAGGAAAAACCATAGCTTTGACTAGATGGACCTTAGTTGGCAAAGTAATGTCTCTGCTTTTGAATATACTATCTAGGTTGGTCATAACTTTTCTTCCAAGGAGTAAGCGTCTTTTAATTTCATGGCTGCAGTCACCATCTCCAGTGATTTTGGAGCCCAAAAAACTAAAGTCTGACACTGTTTCTACTGTTTCCCCACCTATTTCCCATGAAGTGATGGGACCGAATGCCATGATCTTCATTTTCTGAATGTTGAGCTTTAAACCAACTTTTTCGCTCCCCTTTTTCACTTTCATCAAGAGGCTTTTTAGCTCCTCTTCACTTTCTGCCATAAGGGTGGTGTCATCTGCATATCTGAGGTGATTGATATTTCTCCCGGCAATCTTGATTCCAGCTTGTGCTTCTTCCAGTCCAGAGTTTCTCATGATGTACTCTGCATAGAAGTTAAATAAGCAGGGTGACAATATACAGCCTTGACGTGCTCCTTTTCCTATTTGGGACCAGTCTGTTGTTCCATGTCCAGTTCTAACTGCTGCTTCCTGACCTGCATACAGATTTCTCAAGAGGCAAGTTAGGTGGTCTGGTATTCCCATCTCTTTCAGAATTGTCCACAGTTTATTGTGATCCACACAGTCACACAGGTATTTTAAGGAATTGGCTCATGTCATTCTGGAGGCTTGGCAAGTCCAAATTTGATGGGGGAGCCAGCATACTGGAGACTCAGGAAATAGCTACAGTTTGAGTCCAAAGACAGTCTGCTGGTGAACCAGAAAGAGTCAATGTTGCAGATAAAAGTGCAGTCTGTTGGCAGATTTCCCTCTTGCTCAGGGAAGATCAGTCTTTGTTCCATTCAGGCTTTCAGCTGATTGAGTGAGATCTACTCACATTATGGAGGTCAGTCTGCCTTGCTCAAAGTTCAACAATTTGAATTTAAATATCATCCAAAAACACCCACACAAAAACATCTAAAAATCTGGGCACAGTGACCCAGCCAAGTTAACACAAAAAATTAACCATCACAACCCTCAAACTAGAAACAGTCTAAATGTCCATCAGTGATAGATTAGATGAATAAATTATGGCTTACACATACAATAAATACTACATTACTGTTGTGGTTAGCAGAATTCTAAGTTGGCCGCCATAATCTCTACCCCTGCTATTATACTGTACATAATCTCTACTTGAATGCAGGCAGAATATATGACTTGCTTCTGAGAAAACATGACAAAGATCATGGGATGTTCCTCTCTTGACTAGATTCTTTTGTATGGCAAGGTGAAGGAATATCACTCCATGATTGGTGCAAGAAAATGCTTTATGTCAGCAATCTGAATGAAAGTTTATCCTTCCCCAGTTAAGCCTTCAGATGAGAATGTAGCCTGGCTGACATTTTGATTACTACCTGTAAGACTCCAAGGAAAGGACCAAGTTAAGTCACACCTGGACTCTTGACCCTGTGGAAACTGAGATAATAAATGATGTCTTAAGTCACTAAATTTGTGGCAATTTGTTATACAGCATATAAAACTATTGCAACTATACAGAAATAAAACTCAATAAATTATAGCTATATGTATCAATATAAATTAATCTTATAAACATGATATTGAGTCAGGAAGAATACAGACAGTATAATTCCATTTACATGATATCTGGAAACAGATAAAACCCAATCAATGTGTAATTTAGGGAGGCATACATAAAGGGTAAAATTACAAAGAAAAGCAAAGGAAAAAAAAAATCGCAGAAGTGGGAGAGTAGGTTATGTAGTTTACTTCTAGAAGAGAGTACAGAACCCATACAGAGCTTCTAAAATACTAACAATGTTCTATTTCCTATCAAGAGTTCAGTTTATAATTACATATATACTATTCAGTATGAATACTATGTTTAGCAATGAAGCTAATATAGTATTAAAATTTTTTAATTTATAAAATATACAAAAAACATTCCTATATTTGTGGCCAGCTCCCCCACAACCTTCCAGCCCAGTCTCCTCTCCTTATGGTGGAGTAATTTGAGGTCTGCTGCTGCTGCTCAGATAAATCTAAATTCAAATCTTAATTCAGTCACTTTCTTGCTGTATGATCTTAATGCAGAACCATAAAATCAATATCCAGACTCTAGACTTTCCAGATGAAAGAACTATACTAGAACAATAACTGAAAAATCATCACCTTGTTTAATAAAAAATTAAAATTAACAATTATGAGTTCTAGCTATGCACATATAAATACTATGTGTATATTTTTTAACTATAAAAGACCCTGTGAAAAATGCCGCTGGTAGCTTGATAGGGAGTGCATTGAATCTGTGGATTGCTTTGGGTAGTATACTCATTTTCACTATATTGATTCTTCCAGTCCATGAACATGGTATATTTCTCCATCTATTAGTGTCCTCTTTGATTTCTTTCACCAGTGTTTTATAGTTTTCTATATATAGGCCTTTAGTTTCTTTAGGTAAATGTATTCCTAAGTATTTTATTCTTTTCGTTGCAATGGTGAATGGAATTGTGTCCTTAATTTCTTTTTCTACTTTCTCATTGTTAGTGTATAGGAATGCAAGGGATTTTTGCGTGTTGATTTTATATACTGCAACTTTACTATATTCATTGATTAGCTCTAGTAATTTTCTGGTGGAGTCTTTAGGGTTTTCTATGTAGAGGATCATGTCATCTGCACAGTGAGAGTTTTACTTCTTCTTTTCCAATTTGGATTCCTTTTATTTCTTTTTCTGCTCTGATTGCTGTGGCCAAAACTTCCAGAACTATGTTGAATAGTAGTGGTGAAAGTGGGCACCCTTGTCTTGTTTCTGACTTTAGGGGAAATGCTTTCAATTTTTCACCATTGAGGATAATGTTTGCTGTGGGTTTGTCATATATAGCTTTTATTATGTTGAGGTATGTTCCTTCTATTCCTGCTTTCTGAAGAGTTTTTATCATAAATGGATGTTGAATTTTGTCAAAGGCTTTCTTTGCATCTACTGAGATAATCATATGGCTTTTATTTTTCAATTTGTTAATGTGGTGAATTACATTGATTGATTTGCAGATATTGAAGAATCCTTGCATCCTTGGGATAAAGCCCACTTGGTCATGGTGTATGATCTTTTTAATGTGTTGTTGGATTCTGATTGCTAGAATTTTGTTGAGGATTTTTGCATCTATGTTCATCAGTGATATTGGCCTGTAGTTTTATTTTTTTGTGGCAGAAAGAAAAACACCAATACAGTATACTAACACATATATATGGAATTTAGAAAGATGGTAATGATAACCCTGTATGCGAGACAGCAAAAGAGACACAGATGTACAGAACAGACTTTTTGACTCTGTTGGAGAGGAAGAGGGCAGGATAATTTGGGAGAAGGCATTGAAACATGTATAATATCATATAAGAAACTAATCGCAAGTCTAGGTTTGATGCAGGATACAGGATGCTTGGGGCTGGTGCACTGGGATAACCTGGAGGGATGGTATGGGGAGGGAGGTGGGTGGGGCGTTCAGGAGTGGGAACTTATGTACACCCGTGGCGGATCCATGTTGATGTATGGCAAAACCAATACAGTATTGTAAAGTTAAAAAAAAAAAAAAGACCCTGATGCTGGGAAAGATTGAGGGCAGGAGGAGAAGGGGACGACAGAGGATGAGATGGTTGGATGGCATTGCCGACTCAATGGACATGAGTTTGGGTAGGCTCCGGGAGTTGGTGATGGACAGGGAGGCCTGGTGTGCTGTGGGTCATGGGGTTGTAACGTGTCGGACCCGACTGAGCGACTGAACTGAACTGAACTAAACAGTATACAGAGACTGGTACTCAAATGTTGCTGGTAGCATTACAAATCAATATGATCTTTTGGTGGAGTAGGTTTAACCATGTTAGAAGAATGAAATGAGATACTAAAATATTGCCATTCTTTGACCCAGGATTTCTACTTTTGAAAATTTAAGATTATTTAAGAAAATAATCTCAAAAAGTCAGAATCAAGCTAATGTGTACAATAACATTTAAGGCAGAAATGTTTATGAAAACAAAACTTAAGACAATTCAAATTCCTTATACATTGTAAATTATCAAAGGAGAATGCACTGACAGTTAAGATTAATGTGATAAATATGTGCTTGGTATTGGCATATGGATATTCTAAACAACATCAAATGAGCAAGCAGAACTAAACATGCATTCACCCACTGTCTGTATGATTAAAAATATCTGCAGAAGCACTGGAAATATCAGAGATAGTTAAAACAATATAAATAGCTGTATTTGGTTGATGGGAATGTTGAAGTGATTATGATTTTTAAAATAAATGGGTACATATGTAATCTGAAGAAATATATTTAATGGGTGGAATTTCAGGCTGTGTTATAGACAGATGGTGAAACTATTTGTGCAGAAGGTGGGGGTGGGTAGGGAAAAGGGGAACCTAAAATTTCACCACATGGAAAGTTTCTATAATCAGAGGTTTTTCTCTGGGTTGTGCAGGCTGTGAAGCCAAAAGGGGAGAATCATACAGAAGAGTTCTCAAAGGGACAAAACTGGAAGAACTATACTTAGAAAAATGTGATGGTGAGTTCATTTCTCTTTAGGATATTAACTGTTTTCTTTTCCTTTGGTTCTTTTACTTTTTTTTTTTAAAGCAATTTGAAGCTTAATAATTTTCTTCAGTGTATGAGAACAAATTTCCAAGGTGAATCTGAATCCTGTGTGCCTTAGTCTGTATCATTTGTTTCATTTCAACATGAGAGATGTCTGAAAAGTGTTATCAGTGGAAGAACATAATCAATCATTTATAGAATAGTACTCAGTTACTTTGATATAAAGGTAATTCTTTTATATATAAAAGTTATTTTATATCAAAAGTTTACATATAAAAGTTTTGATATAAAGGTGTTGTAAGTCTTATCTCAATAAGTAATTGTAGTAAATTAAAACCAAAAAACAAGTGAAGTGCCATTCCCAACCACAGGCATAAAACAAAGCCAGGAAGCCAGAGGAAAGAGTTGCATGGCTATTGCAGCTTTCAAATTAGAGCAGATTAGAAACAAGGAGGAAGGCATGGCCTCCTTGATCCGAACCAAAGTAGAGTTGTTCTGCTTAGAAAGAATGTGAATACAGATAAAAGCGTATGAATCCATGAACACTATGATAACTTCCAACACTTCTCTCAGTTTATCCAGTTATAAAATAAAATAAGAATTAACACCCTCTTTCCTCCATCCCACACCACCATTCATACATATGGAACATATGACTTTAGGTTAGGGAAATCACTGATATTTTTTTCTTTAGAACATTATGTACAGAAGTTGTCCCTGCTGTCAAGTGGTCTATTACACTTTAATTGAGAATACCCTCTGTTTCTTAGGAGGTATGAGTTTTCTACTCAAGTATTTTTAGAGAGCTTTTTAAGTCACAAAGAGTGATAAAACAGTGAATCCATTTTTAAACTTAGTTTTCCATGGTATTAAATTTGTTAAGACAAATATACCACATAGACAATCAGTTTTTACCTTTAAGCAGCTCATGACTTTTAAAAAATGCTTTTAATATCACAAGGTCTACGATGTAATCTCCCTAATAAGATCACTTGATATCAGGTTGCTCAAATGTGCACATGACCTTTCAAATAGAATTCCATCTCTTAATGCCAAAACTGTCACACAAGTAGTCATAACTTGGGGTTAAATATCATATACATTATCTGAGAAGTCTACATACTACTAACAAAAATTTTCAAAAACACTCTCATTCTCTTGTTTCCAGATATATCTTGATATATTTTCCTCTTAAATTGCAGTATCTACAAAGCCCTTTAGAATCTAAAGTTTAGATAATGTCACCAACTATTCAAAGGAATTAGTAAGTCTTTCCAGCAGCTGTTCTTCCATTTCCCTTGGCAGCATCAGGTGGCAGGCACAGGCAGTACCCAAATCCATTTAATGTTAGGTGTGACTCTGAGAGAACATAGATGACCTTACTGGAATAGTGGGTCTGATGCTCTGAGGAATGATCAAGTAGTGGAGTCATACATTGACTGCCCATATCATCCTTGCACCAAGCTTCATTTGATGTATAGTCTGAATTTTTTTTTTGAGATAACAGTTTGCAGGAAGACAGAACAGCTCAGGATGAAAGTCCTAATGTTGGACAGATCTAGATTCAGATTCTGGTTCATTACATCAGCTCCTTCAAAGCCCTGTTTACTTGTCTGTAACATGAAAATACAAACAATACTGATTCCACAGGGTTGTTTGAGAATGCAAAGGACAACCTATAAACAGCTTATCTGGCATAAAAATAGAAGCTCAAGATGTGTTAGTCCTTTTCCTTGCATTTGTCTGGATCATGCTGGTCTTTCTTAATGAATATACAGTTCATGTTTAATTATAGCCTTCTGAGGTTCTTTACAGTCTAGTTTATGAGATGCAATTTATAACACTGTGCTCTATGTGCTTAATTTAAGGACTGAGTATAGAGTTTCCCTGGTGCTGCTTGGTACATTACACAGATATTCTGTAAGTTCAGGTTGTGTCATTGTGCAGAGCATAAATACACAATCCATCAACATTTTTATGTCATTTTGTATGGGTCTTTTTTGTTAGTTACCACTGCTCTAGGGTTTTGTGCTCATGATCTAAAGATAATCTCACTAGAATTTTGCAGATAAAAAAAGAAGCCTCATGGCAATAACAGGCTGCATAAAACAGATTGAACAAGACTAGACTTTTAATGCAAATTCCTTCCACAGTAAGAGGATATAGATCAGGCAGGTTATCATAATCTCTGATGTGACCACACCATAATGGTCCTTTGGACCTATTCCAGAATGAAGTAGGAAGGTCAGCTTAACAACAACAACAGAAAAAACTAGTTCACCCTATAATGCTCAGCAAGCATCATCTGCAATTTACATGGCCTTTTAATTAAGGGGACCACTAAAATGACAAACTGAAACACAGATGTTGAAATAGAAACTGACCTTCCTTCCTTCTTTTCTTCCTTCCTTTCTTCATTTCTCTCTTTCCATTTTATCTTTTTACAGAAAATAACAAGTTATTGACCAAAACACACATTATGATAAGATGAACTATCAGAGATTGAGGCGATTAGTATTGCTGGATATGCAATCAAGAAATTCCTCTAGGCTTTGCCAAGAGTTAGCTATCAGGAGTGAGACTAGCCCAATGTCTAAATTATGACTGAAATGTGATAAAAATTTTATATGAAATTCAGCTATTTCATATCATTCAGTTTGCATTTCTTTTGTTAAATTTAACTGGTGATTTTTTAATAACCACTAACTGTTGTGTGATCCAATTGTAATAACATCTTTTTATCTTTCTGTTTGTCTAACCTTCTATCTGTAGATAGGCATAGAGAGATGTCTAGAATAATATTCACTGAATGTTTAGCAATGGTTAATTTCTGAGTGATAAGAGGAGGCAAACTTTTCTTTACTTGTTATACTTTTCTAAATTGCTTGAATTTTTTAAAAATGAGTATATATCTTTTTTTAAAAAATTGACGCTTTTATACTTTTAAAAAATAAAATCATCCAAATCAATGATTTTCTGCTTATCCAGCTGCTGGTTAAAAGTGACAAATATGGAATGAGAAGTTACATTGTTAAGCTGTAAAATATTAAGAGAAGAAAGGTGTAAATATTGTAATTACCAGGTGAACCAACAAAATTTAAGATGCAAAGTATCAAAGTCAGAAATCACTAGAAGTTAAAGGAAAGAAGTAAACAAGCAAAGTAAAGAAATTAACACTAAGCATGGGAAATACATAATATCTTGATTTTGCTAAGACTAATTCCTGCTCAATTGAACAATTAATAAAACATTTACTGTATTATAACACTTGGCTACCAGAGATTCTGGGGAGAAAACCAGCCTTGGAAAAAAAAAAGAAAGTCCCAGGAACCTGAGACTGGTCCTTGATAGTGACGCAAAAAATATCTTTTATTTGTGCTTTATCTCAGTGTTTTTGAGGGAGACTTACAGCAGAATGAGAGGAGCTGCATGATATTAGAAACTTTGTTACAGATCATTAGAGTCAACCTTTGGCCAGAAACTACCAACATTCTTTCCCGTGGGCAGATATTATCCAGAAATCACTGAGGTTGTAGAGTGATGTCTTGAACTTCTTACTGCATTACTAAAATTGTGGTTCTAAAAGAGCATCACTCTCAGGAAGAGTTACTACAAACAACAGCACCCAGTCAACAAATGCAAAGTACTGTTAGTTATACCTTTAGATTACAGCTTGGCAGGAAAAAAATTAACTTAGGTAGCAAATTCACTAATTTAAGGTATTGATTTACAAATTGGTTGTGAAACCCATTCATTTATTAAAGACAGATTCATGTCTCAATTTCTTGAAAGTGATAGAAATTATACAGTAAACTTAAGATGTGTGAAAATCAAATGGAGACACCATTGTCTTAAATCCAAGCAAACCTTTTTTTAAAGTGTCAGTGAAATCCAAAGTGCTGGTGAGAATGTAGAGAAACTGGAACTCTCATACACTTCCTAGAGGGAGCATGAATTTGTACAACCACTTTGGAAAACCAGCAATATCTCCTAAAGCTGACCATACACATACCCTATGACCCAGCCATTCTACTCCTCAGTTCAGTTCAGTTCAGTCGCTCAGTTGCGTCTGACTCTTTGCAACCCCATGAATCGCAGCACACCAGGCCTCCCTGTCCATCACCATCTCCCGGAGTTCACTCAGACTCACGTCCATCGAGTCAGTGATACCATCCAGCCATCTCATCCTCTGTCATCCCTTTCTCATCCTGCCCCTAGTCCCTCCCAGCATCAGAGTCTTTTCCAATGAGTCAACTCTTCGCATGAGGTGGCCAAAGTACTGGAGTTTCAGCTTCAGCATCATTCTCTCCAAAGAAATTCCAGGGCTGATCTTCAGAATGGACTGGTTGGATCTCCTTGCAGTCCAAGGGACTCTCAAGAGTCTTCTTCCAACACCACAGTTCAAATGCATCAATTCTTCAGTGCTCAGCTTTCTTCACAGTCCAACTCTCACATCCATACATGACCACTGGAAAAACCATAGCCTTGACTAGACGGACCTTTGTTGGCAAAGTAATGTCTCTGCTTTTCAATATGCTATCTAGGTTGGTCATAGCTTTTCTTCCAAGGAGTAAGCGTCTTTTAACTTCATGGCTGAAGTCACCATCTGCAGTGATTTTGGAGCCCCCCAAAATAAAGTCTGACACTGTTTCCACTGTTTCCCCATCTATTTCCCATGAAGTGATGGGACCGGATGCCATGGTCTTCGTTTTCTGAATGTTGAACTTTAAACCAACTTTTTCACTCTCCTCTTTCACTTTCATCAAGAGGCTTTTTAGTTCCTCTTCACTTTCTGCCATAAGGGTGGTGTCATCTGCATATCTGAGGTGATTGATATTTCTCCTGGCAATCTTGATTCCAGCTTGTGCTTCTTCCAGCTCAGCGTTTCTCATGATGTACTCTGCATATAAGTTAAATAAGCAGGGTGACAGTATACAGCCTTGACGTGCTCCTTTTCCTATTTGGAACCAGTCTATTGTTCCATGTCCAGTTCTAACTGTTGCTTCCTGACCTGCATATAGGTTTCTCAGGAGGCAGGTCAGGTGGTTTGGTATTCCCATCTCTTTCAGAATTTTCCACAGTTTATTGTGATCCACCCAGTCAAAAGCTTTGGCATAGTCAATAAAGCAGAAATAGATGTTTTTCTGGAACTCTCTTGCTTGTTCCATGATCCAGTGGATGTTGGCAATTTGATCTCTGGTTCCTCTGCCTTTTCTAAAACCAGCTTGAACATCTGGAAGTTCATGGTTCACGTATTGCTGAAGCCTGGCTAGGTATACACTTAACAGAAATGCCTATGTATGTATAGCAAATGACATATAAGCTTGTGTATAGCAGCACTTTTTCTAATGGCCTCAAAATGTAAATGATCTAAGTGCTCAGCAAGAGTAGAATGAATAAGTAGTAAAATGGTCACACATTGGAATACTGTATTAGAGAGAATGAACAAACTCAATACACCAATGTGAATGAATCTCATAAACATAATGTTGATCAAAAGAAGCCAGACACAATGTAGTATATAATGTGAGTCTATTTGCATAAATTGAGGGAATAGGCAAAACAAATCTGTGATGTTAAAAGTCAGGATAGTGGTTATCCTTGGGGTTAAAATTGTGAGAGGAGCATGAGGGAGATTTCTGGGGGCTGATGATATTCTACTTCTTGCTCTGGGTACTGGTTAGACATGTCTGTTCAATTTGTGAAAATTGAATGACTGTTACACTTCAGGTGTATGTGCTATTCTATTTATTTGTTGTGTTTCAGTAAAAAGTTAAACAACAAAAATGTAAAAATATTCATTTTTTATGATAGGTTTAAATTTGTAAGTCTATAGCTATGAATATCATCAGTATTTTTCATTTAGGAAGTATTTGGTCTTTGACCAAAGTACAGGTTAGAAATTCAAATGTACATATGCTTGAAACATTACCATTTATTTTTAAAAGTGATAGTATTGAACATAAATAGACAAAAATTGAATTGCTTTCTCATTTGTCATAAGCAATCTGGCCTTTTTTATTTTCCATTTCTGTATTTAGCTAATATGAAGCATATTTACGTACATGGATGAAAAGGTGATGGTAATCGCAAGAATAATCAAGTGTCAGTAGTAGCCATAATGGAAAATAAGGACTTGTGTAATAGAAATACCATTTACTGAACATTTTGTTGTTATAATATTGTAGTATTATAATCCAAATGTTATAAGTGAAACAAATTGAGTAGTCATCACCATGAATTTTCACTTGAAATACTGAGACTCAGCTTGTTGCAAAAACTGGGCCCGTGTTCACCAGTGCCGAATAGAAACACGGAGACAGAGTGTTTGGTGAAGTAAAAAAGAATAGTTTTTATTGCTTTGCCAGGCAAAGGGGGCCACAGTGGGTGAATGCCCTCAAAACCATGTGACCCACCCTGGAGGACGTAGTCAGGATTTTTATAGTATGTGATCAGCTCGTGGACAATTCTTAGATTGGTTGGCATCAAGGTGAAGTTTCAAGTATCATCAATTTTCTGGTTTCAGCCAGTCTAAGGCTGTTTTCTTGTGGTCAGCAGTTTTCATCTAGAGGGGCCTGCTTCCTATAAAAACAATCTAGGAATATGTGTCAAGCCTTTATGTCTTTCAGGGAACTAGGAGTTCGGTGATTCTGCTAGGTGGCAGAAATATATAGTCTAAATTGTTAACAGTTCCCTAGCCCAAAGCAATTCTTTGTTTCTACATCTTTCATTTCCCAATCATTAAGTCTCGAGTTAGCATTTTACTTCAACAGACAAGGATACAGGGCCTTGCACACGATTTCAAGCTTTCAGACTCAAAAGCCAAATGGGTAACTTGAATAAGTGAAGTAGGCCAGATGAAATACAGTGGGCTCTAGTGATGGAGTCTGGGAAAACCAGAGAACCCCCAAAAAGTGGTTCTCAGAGTATGTCTCCAGACCAGAAATGCATCAGAGACTAAGTAGAAATTCAAATTATCAGACCCTAACCCAGATATACTGAATCAGAAACTGGGGGTGGAGCCCAGCACTCTTTTAACAAGATTAATTCTGACACATGCGTATATATGAGAACAATTGATTTAGAGTATTCTAATTCAAATACTTAAAAAATCATGTAAGCTTAAAAAAAATCATCTGGCCAGATTTGGCTACAGGCTACCAATTTACAACATCTGATGAGAATCATATAAGACATAAATTTTGTATGTCACTTCTGTAATTCCCTTTTCTAAGACAAAGAAAGAAGGCTTGAATGCATGATATAGGATGCTTGGGGCTGGTGCACTGGGATGACCCAGAGGGATGGTGTGGGGAGGGAGGTGGGAGAGGGGTTCAGGATGGGGAACACGTGTACACCTGTGGTGGATTCATGTTGATATATGGCAAAACCAATACAATATTGTAAAGTAATTAGCCTCCAATTAAAATAAATAAATTTATATTAAAAGAAAGAATGCTTGAAAGTAAGTTTTCTGCCCCCAGGATTCAAGCATATCTGGGCATTCCTGGGGTCTGTGAGGTGGGCCCTCTGAAATTCTATTTATAGAATTGCCTCCCCAAAAGAGTGAAGCCAATAAAAAAGAGAATCAAATTACAGAGGTTGCATCAAGGGCAGCAGATGGAGTTGAGGACATCAAATTGTTTGCAGCCCAACCTGGTGGACTCACTCAGTTTTTCAACAAATAGCTATTGAACAGCCTGTCCCTGAGCCCTGTGGCCCCAACATGGCTGTAATATAAAATCTAGTAAGAACTAATGGAGCTGAGTTTTTGTTTGTTTGTCTGTTAGTTTTGTTTTATTTGGCTAATCTTAGGACACAGAGAGTGTACCTATCAATCGTATGAATACTGGTGCCAGGATCAGCAACACTTCCAATGCCTTGAGGCTGGACTTCAGGCTTTCAGAACTCCTTGCACACCATGGCAGTGGCTTTGGTGGGCAGTGATGACAAAACTTGGAAAGTTAGCAGCAGTTGCTTTTATCAGGCAAGGAGAACTGGGAGCACCTTCTGGCAGCCTAGGGAATGAGCACACATGAGACCTCCCTGGGCACCCTGATTTAGGAGTAATAGAGGTTGAACCCTCTAGCAGACGTAAGGGAATGCTATTTTATAGCTATGGCTCTTACTATGTGTAACTTGTGTTACATATAGAAGAACACCCAGTTCTTAATGGAATCTATGGGTTTTTTAATTTTCTTTTTTGACTGGGCAACATTTAAAGAAACTACGTGTTGCTTTTTGTAATAAGGTTAAAGTATGTGCTTGCAGTGAACATAGTAGACTTAAAGATCAAATCTCAAACATTTGGTTTTCTTTTTTAAAATAAAAAGCAGTAAGATTATTGTAGGCTTTGGGACATAAGGTTTGAAAAACCACAGGACACATTACTAATTTTTTTTTCCTCTCTCAAAACATCCCTATAAAATGAAACAACATTGCTGATGAGCTGTTTTTTTGGCACTAACAAGCAGCTTATTGGAAAGGAAAAAAACTTTGGAAACAGCCACTCCTTTCTTGCCAGAATTTTGAGAGATTGATGCCCTTTTTCTTCATGCGTGCAATGCCTATAGGCTGCAGATTTTCAGTTATTTCCTGAAATCCCCAAATGAATTCTATTAAAAACATACTTGTTATCTTCCATGGAAAATGTTTGAAGTTTGGAGACCACAAGTCTCTGTAAGACATAAGGAATTTGCCTAAGTAACCAGTATTTTCCAGAGAGTCAAGTAGTTGCTATACTACACTTAACTCAGTGTTTTATGATACCTAATGAGCGAGGTGTGTGGTATGTCAATATTCCAACCAGATAGTAATACCTTGCTGTTTATTTATGTAAAAAATCTGCCTTGCAGATTTCCAGTTTTCAGGTACAGCAATGTTTTGTGTTTTTGGTTTTTTTTTCTTCTTCCTTGCTTGCTATTTGTTTGAAATCCATGTTCTAAGCCCAAGCAAATTAAGAGAGTTATTTTATTTTGATACCTGAGTTTTAGCCAACCCAGAGTATCCACAGTGGAATGTGAGTTAGGGGGTGGGACAGGGTTCAGGAGACTGGAGTTCTAACCAGCCATGTTTCCCTGGACAAGTCAGTTCCTGCTTTGGGGCTCTGTTTCACTGTTAGTAAAGTTGGAGGTGGAACAAATTGGCCCAGAGTTCTGTGATTAGTCCAGAGTTCTGTGACTAGTGTACTGCATTCCTTAACCTCTGGGGATTATTAGAGTTCTCCTTGAAGAATCCTGATAACAGATTCAGTATTTGAAGGAGAAAGATTCACCTTGAAGGGACACTCAGAGGCTATTGATATTTCATATTTATTTTTTTTAGAGAGAGATCTGGGGAAACTTTCTACATACCTTTGGGTACAAGTGACTAGCATTGTTACCAATCAAAGGCTTGTTTCTGTATTAGCTCAATAGAATTTAGTTTCCTGGGATACAAATTAACACAGGAATATGAAACATTTATTTGATTCTGTTTTTATAATCTTTATTTCCTCCATGCCTCTCCTTCTGACTCTCACCTGGCTTCTTCCCTCTAACCCTTTTTACACATGATTTTATATTTGAATTATTAGCTTAATCCCAAGTACAGCTCTTCTCATGTTACTTTTCTGCTTGAAAACTATTAAAAGCTATTAAGTTTTCTGTTTACTTAAATACAGACTCCTCATGGCACACAAAGCCCTATATTCTCTGACCCAGTGCAGCTTCTCATCCTGTGGCCTGTTACTCCTTTTACCACAGGCTTCCACGCTCCCTGCTCTTTCTTTACATGCCCAGAAATGTTCTGGCTCTCTGCCTTTGTCCCATTGATTCTTGCTTCCTGTTTTTACTTGTTCACATTCTACATGTTCTTAAAGTTTAAGGCCAGGATTCTGCTACCAGCTTTACTTGATCTTTTCTAAATGTAGGTAGCCTCTTTTTTTCTCTGAACTCCTGTGGCAACTTATTTGTATCTCTCCCATAGCAATGATCACTTGCTACTTTATATTACAGATATTTATGTTCATATCTATTTTCCTCATAGCTAATTGGCTTTATGAAGTCAGAAACAAAGTCTGCCTCATGTTTGTATCACTCAAAGTACCTGGCACATAATAGTTCCTCCACAAATGTTTGTTTGATGAATAAAATATATCAGAGATACCATGGGAAATTTCTCCATTTATCTATTATCTATCTATCTACCTATCTATCCTATCATTTCCCAGCCTATTTCTGGTTTCAGTGAGGAAAATCAGAAAAAAAAAAAAGAAAAATGAGAAAGTTATGACAACTTAAACCACAGATTTAGCATGTTATTAATATCTAGTTCCCTTCTTTCAAGCATTGTGCTGTAGTCAGCTTTCAAAAGTGGTTTAGTTTCACTTGAGTTTATGTACTATGATGTCCAAATGTTTATTAAAGCTGATGCAACTCTATGAAAAAGATCAACATTAACTCTGCAGACAAATTTTAGTCTGGTGAGGAGAAGAATTCACTTGAGGCATTGCTACATGTGAGGCATTGAGAAAAGTTGAGGCCTTGTTTTCGTTTTAGGGAGGGAATGAGGGGCAAAGAAGAGCCATTCAATGGAAAGTATGCACCTAAATGAGAACATACAGTTAGATGACTTGCCAGGGGGCTCATTTTATATATATATATATGTATACACACACACACACACACACACACATATATACACACACACACACACACACACACATATATATACACACACACACATATATAAAGTGGTTATATATTTACATATGGGGCTTCCCCAATGGCTCTAGTGGTAAATAATCCACCTGCCATTGCAGGAAACATAAAAGATGTGGGTTCAATCCCTGGGTCAGGAAAATCTCTTGGAGGAGGGCATGGCAACACACTCCAGTATTCTTGCCTGGAGAATCCCATGGACAGAGGAGCCTGGTGGGCTATAGTCCATAAGGGTCTCAAAGAGTCAGACATGCACTGCAGGCAGATTATTTACCATCTGAGCTACATCTTTAGTGCTATCATATTCCTCTTTACATCTCACTGATTTTTGTTGTTGTTCTTGGCATGTATACCTGTTTATATTGCTCATTCTTTATATGTCTTAAATACTCACATTCTTTTTTTTTTTTTCCCAAATGATGCCATTATGGCTAGAACTGCATAATAACACCTCCTTTTCATATCTTTCCCTGAAGTCTCTTGGATTTAGCTGGCACTTCCTTGTGAGAGGATCTACACACCATAACATCAGAAAGACCTGTGATCATACAAAGCCTCCCTTCTTTCCTCATTTTTTCCTGGAGAGTGGAGATTGTGTTCATGTGCCCAATGTAACATCCTCATCTTGTTTTAGCAGTTTACCTGGCACTTTCCTGTTCTTTGTAGTCCTAGGAGATCATCATTGATTCATGCTCAGGACTTTCATCTAAATATAGCAAATAGTCTTCCTATGACCTCCTTTTGGTATCTTAACCCTTCTCTCTCTTGGTCCTCTTGCTTACCTGGTTCCATTTGATTATACATCTGAATTCTTCATTGGACTGCAAACTCTTTTGAAGACAAACTCTAGAAGGTATTTTTTGCTACCTTCTTCATCCTAAGGCTGCAGCATTAACAGCACAGCTGAAAAGGCAGTAACAGCCATGCCCTGGGGCTCTGAGCTAAGCCAGCAGAAGCAGACTTGGGCCTTTGAACCCCAGAAGGAGGGGAAGCAGGACTATAAGCTGTTGCTTAGTATGATTTGCTTGGAGAAAAAGCCCAGGAAAAGATGATCTTGTGGAGATCCTGTCGCCAGCAAACCAGGAGAACAAGA
The DNA here is from genome assembly GCF_032405125.1 of Capricornis sumatraensis. Lineage (NCBI taxonomy): Eukaryota > Metazoa > Chordata > Mammalia > Artiodactyla > Bovidae > Capricornis > Capricornis sumatraensis. The sequence continues at coordinate 44,503,172 of NC_091069.1, forward strand.
AGACAGAACCCATCACATCACCTCCATCCTACCCAGATCATCTTGATGGGATTGGAGCTTTCTCCTCAGTCACTTTTCAGTTTCAGGTTGGCTTTGGACCTGTGTTCTTCATGCCAAGAATGTTACGACGCTTCAGACCTGTCCTTCACACTGAAGACCTGGGAAGAGGAGGAGCTGGAAGGGGAGGAGAAGGAGGAAGGGAGGAGGAGAATGATGATGATATAGAGGTATCCCTGGACCCTGGGTTGATTCCTGGGTTGGGTAGGTCCACTGGAGAAGGGATAGACTACCCACTTCTGTATTCTTGGGCTTCCCATGTGGCTCAGCTGGTAAAAGAATCTACCTGCAATGCAGGAGACTTGGGTTGGGAAGATCCCCTGGAGAAGGGAAAGGCTATCCACTACAGTATTCTGACCTGGAGAATTCCATGGACTGTATAGTCCATGGGTGGCAGAGTCAGACACAACTGGGCGACTTTCACCTTCAGAGGTATCCCTAGAGGAGTAGACTCCTGTCAAACAAGTCAAGAGACTCGTGCTGCATAAACAGATGAATTGCTAAGGAGAAAAGGTGGAGAAAGAAGAGAAACAGTGAGACCCAGTTTGTTTGTTTTTTCTCATGTATGTAATTTTCATTTTATTTTTTTACTTTACAATATTTTATTGGTTTTGCCATACATCAACATGAATCCACCACAGGTGTACACATGTTCCCAATCCTGAACCTCCTTTCCACCTCCCTCCCCATACCATTAAAGACAAGAGCCCTGTGTGAAAAGCCAAACCTACATTTAGACCTAAGAAGCTGGAATCCAAGAAACAAGGAGCCAGGAGTGGCTTGGCTGCAATGACTGAGGATCTGTGAGTCAGCCTTTCTCAGAGTATGCTGCAAATTCAGGGTGCCCCTTACACCAGTCCCCCTCCATCTGTGTCTGAAGATGGTGGAAGTGTTGTGAGAGGTGCAATTCAAGAGCCCCTCACCCCCAACTGTCTAGTTTCAGCAGCACCTGGAGAGAAGAGCCCTAGCCCCAGGGCCACAATAAAGTTTGCTTTGCAGGGAAAATTTGTTATAAAAGTATCCAGCACTTAAAACAGTATATTATACTTGATAATGTTTCAGCAAAATATTCCTTAAATAAGGTTTTTAAAAATACATAGTTTCTTTTAAGTTCTTACTTTGTGCCATACCACTGGAATTTTTGCTTTATTCCCTTCTCTTTTGCCAGTTTTTCTATCTGTATTATTGTGGGTACAGGGTTGCCTTTTGGATGATGAAAATGTCTTGCATCTAGTTAGAGGTGATGGTTTCTCACCCCAGTGAGTGTGCTAAATGCAACTGAATTGTACACTTTTCAAAAAGTTAATGATTAATTTCTGTTATGTGAATTTCACCTCGTTTAAAAAAAAAAAAAACTTCATTACTTGAGTTAGGAACACAAAGAACCACCAGTTTATAAACAGTCTCATTCTTGTCTTTAAAAATGCTGCTAGGGACTTCCCTGGTGGTTCGGTGGTTAAGAGTTCACCTTGCAATGATATTTAGGTGGGGTTTCGATCTCTGGTCAAGGAGCTAGGATCCCACATGCCTTGCAGCCATAAAAACAAAACATGGAACAGAAGCAATATTGTGACAAATTCAATAAAGACTTCAAAATATTTTTTAAAAATTAAGTTGAAAGAAACATAAGTTATTGCTAATTCTCTTGCACAGACTTGTCTCTTTCACCTTTCTCTCACATACCACTGAAAATAACAGTGAAAGGTTCATCCAGGCAACTGTCTAAAGGCTTTGTAGAACTCAGCAGTGAGGTCATCAGCATTTGGTCACAGTTTATTCTCTAGCTATCATTCCTACTAGTAAATCATTTTTGCTCATATAATGACACTCTTTTATTCATGCCCATTTTTTTCTTTTTCTCAGTATCTTTTTTTTTTTGCTTTTGAATCCGTTCCCTAAAGAATGTTGTCATCTGTCTCTTGGAGACTTTTTAAGAAGATACAACTCATAGAAGACTTCAATCATTATGGGATTTCTTGTTCTTGATACACATCTGACCATTTCTTCCCCTTTTTATTTTTGTTGGGGAGAGATATAAAGTAAGTCTTTGGAAACTGAAGAGAGAAAACTTTTCCTTCCTATGAATTTTTAGAGTCAGACAGCCTGAGGTCAGATTCACATACTAGCTCTGGGATCTTAGGTGTGTCATTTGGGCTAGTCTATTTCCTAATGTGAAAACTTGGGGGAAAAATGATATCCTCCTGCTACGGTCCTTGAGAAGGTTGAATCTGATAATACATATAAATGTCCATTTGGGGCAAATACGTGTATGTGTATAGGTCTCTGTATGCACACTTATTCTTTTTCTAGTTCTCTCCTACTATCAGAAACTACTCCATCTTCTTTATTACAAACACTGAGTGACAATTGCTTTTATCTTCTCTCTGCCCAGAGCATTGGTTCTTTTTCCCATCTGCAGTATGTATAAACAAATGCCAGTCAAGGAAGCACCCAGGTGGAAAACTGAGCATGAACTATATTTGATGAGTTTCAGACTTATAAGAAAAAAAAAAACAAAAAACACAGGAGTAAGTATCAGGCACAGGAAGAAAAGGAAAAGCAACCTCTATGTGATAAAACTTATAATTCTTCTTTGTAATCTTTATTTTTTGATAGGAAATTTAGGGAACTTAAATATTGTGCCAAATTTGGTTATAACTGCTGTGTCCCTTTAATCTGGAGGGGGAGGAGGGAAAGCCTTTAATTGTAGATGAAAGTTATTCTACATGTTAAAAAAAAATAGGAATTTGAGTGGCGCAGTATTTCTGACTTGTTTTTATCATGAAGGGGAAATTGACTGATATGTTATCAGGAGACAGCAAAGTTCAGGGAAAGAGTTCTGGACTGGAGATCAGGAGATGTGGGTTCTGGCCCTGAGACTAACTAAGTGACCTTGACAGGACACTTCTCCTGACTGAGTCTGTTTATTCATCTGGAAATGCAAGCTCTCAGTCAAACCTCCCACCAGTCCCACATTTATGAACTCAAGAACTGCTTTATACAGAACAACTCCACTCTCCAGGAATTTTTAAAATATTTTATCATTTTGTGTGATATATTATGTGCCGGGAGCCAGTGTGAGGAATCCCGCCCGTGACAAGGTCATGAGGAAGGAAGCTGACATACGCAAGGCGTGCTTAGACTTCAGGGGCCCCTCTGGAAATTCCTAAGCATGTACCCCAACAAAACTCTGCCGGTTTTTGTGCTCTGCTTTTCCACTCTTCTGACATTTTCTGGAAAAAGTCAATTCAGGGCTTTAGTCTTCTGCATTTGAAAGAGTGTTTCAATCCAAAAACCCCTCTGATGGCTTTCTAGCCTGCCTGCAGGACTCGTACAGCTGCGCATGTGATTGTTTGAGGCCTCCTGACCGCAGGAGGCACAGGAAGCTTAAAACATCCTAGGAATGTAGGAGCTTCCGAGGAGTCAAAATCTTTAGAATAGGACTGATTAAAAGTTTCATTTGTTCCCATTTGATTATTTTTGCTTTTATTTCCAGAATTCTGGGAGGTGGATCATAGAGGATCCTGCTGTGATTTATGTCAGAGAGTGTTTTGCCTATGTTCTCCTCTAGGAGTTTTATAGTTTCTGGTCTTACATTTAGATCTTTAATCCATTTTGAGTTTATTTTTGTGTGTGGTGTTAGAAAGTGATCTAGTTTCATTCTTTTACAAGTGGTTGACCAGTTTTCCCAGCACCACTTGTTAAAGAGATTGTCTTTACTCCATTGTATATTCTTGCCTCCTTTGTCGAAGATAAGGTGTCCATATGTGTGTGGATTTATCTCTGGGCTTTCTATTTTGTTCCATTGATCTATATGTCTGTCTTTGTGCCAGTACCATACTGTCTTGATGACTGTGGCTTTGTAGTAGAGCCTGAAGTCAGGCAAGTTGATTCCTCCAGTTCCATTCTTCTTTCTCAAGATTGCTTTGGCTATTCGAGGTTTTTTGTATTTCCATACAAATCTTGAAATTATTTGTTCTAGTTCTGTGAAAAATATGGCTGGGAGCTTGATAGGGATTGCATTGAATTTGTAAATTGCTTTTGGTAGTATACTCATTTTCACTATATTGATTCTTCCGATCCATGAACATGGTCTATTTCTCCATCTATTAGTGTCCTCTTTGATTTCTTTCATCAGTGTTTTATAGTTTTCTATATATAGGTCTTTAGTTTCTTTGGATAGATATATTCCTAAGTATTTTATTCTTTTCGTTGCAATGGTGAATGGAATTGTTTCCTTAATTTCTTTTTCTACTTTCTCATTATTAGTGTATAGGAATGCAAGGGATTTCTGTGTGTTGATTTTATATCCTGCAACTTTACTATATTCATTGATGAGCTCTAGTAATTTTCTGGTGGAGTCTTTAGGGTTTTCCATGTAGAGGATCATGTTGTCTGCAAACAGTGAGAGTTTTACTTCTTCTTTTCCAATTTGGATTCCTTTTATTTCTTTTTCTGCTCTGATTGCTGTGGCCAAAAGCTTCTGCACAACAAAGGAAAATATAAGCAAGGTGAAAAGACAGCCTTCTGAGTGGGAAAAAATAATAGCAAATGAAGCAACTGACAAACAACTAATCTCAAAAATATACAAGCAACTTATGCAGCTCAATTCCAGAAAAATAAATGACTCAATCAAAAAATGGGCCAAAGAACTAAATAGACATTTCTCCAAAGAAGACATACAGATGGCTAACAAACACATGAAAAGATGCTCAACATCACTCATTATCAGAGAAATGCAAATCAAAACCACAATGAGATACCACTTCACACCAGTTAGAATGGCTGCGATCCAAAAATCTGCAAGCAATAAATGCTGGAGAGGGTGTGGAGAAAAGGGAACCCTCCTACACTGTTGGTGGGAATGCAAACTAGTTCAGCCACTATGGAGAACAGTGTGGAGATTCCTTAAAAAATTGCAAATAGAACTACCTTATGACCCAGCAATCCCACTGCTGGGCATACACACCGAGGAAACCAGAATTGAAAGAGACACATGTACCCCAATGTTCATCGCAGCACTGTTTATAATAGCCAGGACATGGAAACAACCTAGATGTCCATCAGCAGATGAATGGATAAGAAAGCTGTGGTACATATACACAATGGAGTATTACTCAGCCATTAAAAAGAATTCATTTGAATCAGTTCTGATGAGATGGATGAAACTGGAGCCGATTATACAGAGTGAAGTAAGCCAGAGAGATAAACACCAATACAGTATACTAACACATATATATGGAATTTAGAAAGATGGCAATGATGACCCTGTATGCAAGACAGGAAAAAAGACATAGCTGTGTATAACGGACTTTTGGACTCAGAGGGAGAGGGAGAGGGTGGGATGATTTTGGAGAATGGCATTCTATCATGTATACTATCATGTAAGAATTGAATCGTCAGTCTATGTCTGACGCAGGATACAGCATGCTTGGGGTTGGTGCATGGGGATGACCCACTGAGATGTTATGGGGAGGGAGGTGGGAGGGGGGTTCATGTTTGGGAGCACATGTAAGAATTAAAGATTTTAAAATTTAAAAAAAAATTTAAAAAAATATAAAAAATAAATAAATAAAAATAAATAAAAAAATAAAGTAAAAAAAAAGTTTCATTTGTTGAGTCAATGCTTGCTGCTGAATTTTTCATATCCTTTAGTTTTAGATATAGTTGGTATATAGAAAAACAAGTAGTAGACCTGGTATTAGCAACATTAGATCTTTGAGTTAAGTACCTTCTTTGTTATAACCCACTGCACTTTTGTTCTATAGAGATGTAACTTTAATGCTCTAAGGAGATGCAGATTAAAGAAAAACACTTCAGGGGAAACAAAATTAACGTTCATTAAGGAAGAGAGCCAAAAAGTATTAACAAGCCTCTTGGCCAGAAGATAGTGTAAATCACCTAAGACCTTTTGTATACAAAATGATGTATAGAAAGAGTCTGGGCTGCGAACGCTACATAATTTTGTGTTACCCATTGATCTCCATATTTTATCAAAAGTATAAAAGGCCTTCTGAACAATAAAGGATGGGACCAGTTTCTCGGACCAGCTTCTTGGACCAGTTTCTCGAACTAGTCTCTCGGCCTGGTTTCTTGGGAATCTGGCTCCCCCCGTGTCTCTCCCTCTCTCTCTTCTTCTCTCCCTTTCCCTCCCTCTGCTCTTTATTTTAATTTCAGGCTGAATTTCCATCTGGGGCGCAGAGGCTCGCCAGGTCTACTTACTTGCCCTTGCTGTTAAGACCCGCGCGAAAGGGAGCTTAAGGCGAGGCACCCTTAGATATTCAAGCGGGCACCGGTGGCCCAACGTAGATGGTGCAAATTCCTTGTCTGGAATTTTATTGGTCTTCCGCGTAAACCAAGCTATTCAGCCCTCTTCCTCCACTTAATCTTCTTACTACACTATAGTTTCTTAATCTAATCTTATATCAATCAATAAACAAGTCTTTCCATGCCAACGCCGTCCACCCTTCGATTTCCCTGGATCCACCGGGGCTGGACCCCGGCAATTATGAAATGGTTTTTAGGTTAATATTTTAATAAAAATATGATAAGATAATTTTAATAAAATCACTAATATATAACCAGGATCCTTTATTTCCTTTTGTGACAATATTGGATTAGAAAATAGAGTCATGTGTCAGTGTTTTATTTAGAATATATTTTCAAAGAAATACTTTATTTAGTAAAATATGGTATTATAGGGCTTCCCTGGTGGCTCACACTGTGAAGAATCCGCCTGCAATGCAAGAGACCTGGGTTCGATCCCTGGGTTGGGAAGATCCCCTGGAGAAGGGAATGGCAACCCACTCTAGTATTCTTGCCTGGGAAATACCATGGACAGAGGAGCCTGGCAGGCTACAGTCCATAAAGCGGCAAAGAGTTGGACACGACAGAGCAACTAAGCATGCACGCACACATGGCATTATAATTGATTTTTAATTTGACCCTGATATTGAGGGGGAATACATGAGTTTGGATAGTATGGGGTGGACTCTTTGGGGGATATAACTAAGTCTTTTTCAAAAGCTGTACAAAATAGGAAAGTGTATTTTCTTACAAAATATGATTAAGGATTGTTTTTGGTAGAAATGTATAATTGTTGGTGCTGGTTATAGAGACTGGATGGATAGTTAGATGGACAGTAAGTTTATTGTAACTTCCAAGTTATTTTCATGAGACCATACGTTAAAAATTTCTTTGGTACCTGCTGGAAGGTATCCTCTTGGAAATCAGAGATAAGTTGTCCTGAGTGACATATGAGGGTGTTACTGAGTGGGATAATGCCAATGCCACATCAAGTCTTGATACCCTGCTTGCTGGTGGAATAACTGGGTAAATCACTTAACCTTGAGCCTCAGTTTTCTCATCTTTAAAATGAGGGTAATTATATACCTAGTTTCTAAAGTTGTTATAAGGCTTAAATAAAATAAAGTATGCAGCATTACTTTGAAAAAGTATCACATGCATGTTGTGTAGCATTTGGCAGAACCCAGGCCAGGGGTAGGTGAGTGAGGTGCCAGGGCTCAACTTTTAAGGAGGCCCTTGTTCTCTGAACTAACCCTGCCCTTGATCCATCCTGAGAGTGAGCACCTCTTTAAATGTTTGGCAGGCAGGTTTCTCACTTGTTTTGCCCTAGTCCAGGTCTTGGTGTTTGGCCAAGCACAGTTTCTGTGAATAGGAGCTATATAGCTTCAGATGTGGGTCTGTTTTATGAAAGACTATTTTTGTTGTTGTTTCCTACATTAAGGTAGGTTAGGAGCAGATGTTTCTTCTCCCCCAAAACTATAAATCTGCTGCTTGGATAAAACCATCCTCTAACTTCCTTTTCTTTCTTTCTGTCCCCTTATTTTGTTACTCTTATGTCTGTGCATGGTTAGATGTTAGAAGATACATTCATTTTATTCTCAGATATTATTCTGGAGGTAGGATTACATTGTCATGGATTGCTAAATAATACCATGTCTGGATTATTGTTTTCTAGAATTTGCAGTACTGAGGGGATCTTTTAACTTCATCTTCTTTAAATCACTTGCTTTCAAGGTAGAAGCAATTTACTTTTCAAGTAAAAAGATATTGCAAGGTTATAAAAAAAAATTCCAGAGGTAAATGGGTATGAAAGCAGTTCTTCTAGGCTCCCAGCCAGTCCTAGAAACAAAAATGAATTGCCCTTCTGTACAGACTTTTCAAGAACTGTTCACATGCCCACATATGTCTGACTGAGGTGGGCTTAGACAAACTTCTCATTGAGGTCTTTAAACAATAGAGACTAGTGTTAATGGTAAGTTTTAGAACTTTTAAAAATTGTTCACTAGGAGAGTTTTACAATTTGTTGCCTGTATTTCCATTTAAGTTTCCTCGTGTTGCCATTAAAAGGTTTGACCACTCTTAAATTCTGCCCCTTTAATGCCTTATACTTGGGGCTTCCCAGGTGGCATTAATGGTAAAGAACCCACCTGCCAATGCAGGAGACAGAAGAGATGTGGGTTCTATCCCTGGGTTGGGAATATTGCCTGGAGTAGGAAATGGCAACCCACTCCAGTATTCTTGCCTGGAGAATCCCATGGACAGAGGAGCCTGGGGTCATAAAGAGTCAGACACTACTTAGCAACTGAACAACAACAATAATTAGTGATGTTGAGCATCTTTTCATGTGTTTGTAGACCATCTGTAAGGACTTATATTTTAAAAAGAAACTCGAAGATAAGGTGTCCATAGGTGTGTGGATTTATCTCTGGGCTTTCTATTTTGTTCCATTGATCTATATTTCTGTCTTTGTGCCAGTACCATACTGTCTTGATGACTGTGGCTTTGTAGTAGAGCCTGAAGTCAGGCAGCTTGATTCCTCCAGTTCCATTCTTCTTTCTCAAGATTGCTTTGGCTATTTGAGGTTTTTTGTATTTCCATACAAATTGTGAAATTATTTGTTCTAGCTCTGTGAAAAATACTGCTGGTAGCTTGATAGGGATTGCGCACTGGGATAACCCAGAGGGATGGTATGGGGAGGGAGGTGGGAGTGGGGTTCAGGAGTGGGAACTTATGTACACCCGTGGTGGATTCATGTTGATGTATGGCAAAACCAATACAGTATTGTAAAGTTAAAAAATAAATAAATAAAAAGAAACTCTGCTGGTCTGTGGATTTTGGACTAGAAGGTACCAAAGGGGACATAACAAGCACTGGAGAAGGCTATTATAATGATCCAGCTGTGAGATAACAGTGGCTCAGATGATGGTTGTGGCATTCAGCTTGGGGCATAATAGACAAATTCCGGAGATAGTACAGAAAGCAGAATTGACAAGAGTTGTTTCTTGGCTGGTTATGGGGAAAGGGAGTTGTCAAGAATTACTCCCCAAATTTCTGACTTTAAAAACTAGGTAGATGGTGTGTTACTGGACTAGAGGACATGGAGAGTTTAGGAGGGAAGGTCATGAGTTATGTTTGGGCCATAGTGGATTTTTAAGATAGCTGTGAGACATCCCAGTGGAGATATCAAATAGTGAGATATAAAGATCTGGAAATCCCAAGAATATAACAGCAGTATTACCTCGGGCAATACTCATTGTCAGGCAGGTAAAATCACCTTAGTTCTAGGGAGATCCAGCCAGTTAGTTGCTATGTGGGGCTACTGTTAGTACCTCTTTAGAGATGTGGGTAGAAGCACATTTACAAAGTGTCTAGTATTTTCCTATGAACTCCTCTCAGGGTAGGATACCTTCATAGCTTGTGAATGAGGAAACTAAGGCCAAGAGGAGTTACATGGTCTGTCCAAAACCATTCAGCTCATCAGTGGTACAAGCGGGCATATCACTCTGGGTCTCAACCAGAAACAGGTGGCAAAGTTGAAGGAAGATAATTCAGGAAGGGGTTGTTTGTTTTACAAGGGATTACCAAATGAGGGTGCAAAGTGGAGGACCGTGACAAATAGTGCAGGAAACTGGGGCTAGTAGTAGCTGAGCTGTACCACCCCTAGAATCAAAGTATCCAGAGAGAGTAGCTCCCAGACCCTGCACCCTGCAAGGAGATAGCTGTGGGTGTGGAAGCTATCTTGAAAGGAATAGCGATCCTCAGTGTGAGGACACAGTTGAAACCAACTCATTCAACTCTCTTTCTCCCATGTGTCTCCAATCAGGGCTCCCATTGGCTAAACTAATGCAACAGGAAGCCAGAAGGCAGAGAGCTGGGTGGTAAGGGGTGGAGGACGTGATCAACCAGAAGCAAGTAGAAAATAGCAGGACTTGGGGTTTCCATCCGGGGTCCTGACTCCAAAACTTAGAGTGCCATTAAGAAGGGGTTGCTTAGCCCAAGACCCTGACGTGATGAAGTACACATCGAGACCTGAGAAGAAGCCCAGCTGAGCTCCCAAGTCGTGGGCACCAGTTAAGAGAGGAAAACTTGTAGCTCGCTGAGGAATTCCGCCTAGGCCCTCAGATACCTGCGAGTGGACTGCCTCTAATCCCAGCCAGGATGCTCCTCTCATGACACCCCTCTGAAGTGAGCAGATAGAGAGCATTCATTGTCAGTTTATCAACTGGCAAGTGACTATAAGTCGTGGAATTGAGTGCCAGCTCTATTTATGCAGTCACGCCAATTCTCCTCGACTCTTGCATCTGAACCCTGTATTTGACTTATAAAAAAGCAGAGATCATCAATGTAGATTCTCCCTTATATATATTAAAGACTGTTAAAGAACTGTTTGCTTCTGGGCTTTCTGTTCAGATGTCCCCACTGTCACTTGAAATGTCAGGTGAGAAATTATTTTGCTATTGACATTTCAGGCTCTGGGTTAATGAGTCCCGTTAGGAATGGCAGCATGCTCAGAGAAGTGTTAACTATTTCTGACTGGTGGAATGAAGGTTAAAAATGTATAAGGTAAATTAGATATCCCATTCTTGGCATTCATCTCAATAGGTTGTGTTAATATTTACTTCTTGTCTTGATTATTTTATGTCTTCCATATTGTTTACTACCATCTCTAGCAGGAATTCTCAAAGAACAGTACAGTATGTACATTCAGAGGTCTCAGGGATGTTGATTATGTTCAAGAGCTCAGCTTTTATTTTTTCAGAAATCACCTCATCTTAGGGTCAATGGGAAGAGATACACTGGAATTATGGTATTCTTTCTATGTAGGAAAAAAACAATTAAGGGAAGGTAAGTGGAAATTTGGTATAACCTGGGATAAGCCATGGTACCAGTCATTTTGGTTAAAATCCTACAGGCTACAAAGCCAGCTTGGGAAACTTCCTTGAAAATGGACTAAAAAAATGTGGATAGCTTATCTCAATTCCATTCAGCATTTTTTAACTAGCTTTTTTTATTTTTAAGTAATGGTACAAGTAGAATAAGATTCAGAAAACAAACAAAAAAAGATAAATTACTTTCCATCCCCACAGGCAACCACTATTAATAGTTTCTTGGGTATCCAGATGTATTCTCTGCATATATAAGTAGAGACAGATTATTTTATGCAAATATTAGTATAAAATAGATGCTTCATATCTTATTCTTTTCATTTAGAAATATTTCTTGAGGGTCATTTCATATTAGCACATAGAAATCTATCTTTGAAGGCTGATTTCTAATTGTACTGTGTTATGTCCTATATAATATCAATTCTTTAGCATTCAGTCCTCTGTGACCTAGTATAAATGTTTCACTGCAAATACACTTCAGTCACTTCAGTTCAGTTCAGTCGCTCAGTCGTGTCCAACTCTTTGCGATCCCATGAATTGCAGCACGCCAGGCCTCCCTGTCCATCACCATCTCCCGGAGTTCACTCAGATTCACGTCTGTCGAGTCCGTGATGCCATCCAGCCATCTCATCCTGGGTCATCCCCTTCTCCTCCTGCCCCCAATCCTTCCCAGCATCAGAGTCTTTTCCAGTGAGTCAGCTCTTCGCATGAGGTGGCCAAAGTACTAGAGCTTCAGCTTTATCATCATTCCTTCCAAAGAAATCCCAGGGTTAATTTCCTTCAGAATGGACTGGTTGGATCTCCTTGCAGTCCAAGGGACTCTCAAGAGTCTTCTCCAACACCACAGTTCAAAAGCATCAATTCTTCGGCGCTCAGCCTTCTTCATAGTCCAACTCTCACATCCATACATGACCACAGGTAAAATCATAGTCTTGACTAGACAGACCTTAGTTGGCAAAGTAATGTCTCTGCTTTTGAATATACTATCTAGGTTGGACATAACTTTTCTTCCAAGGAGTAAGTGTCTTTTAATTTCATGGCTGCAGTCACCATCTGCAGTGATTGAAAGAGATGGGAATACCAGACCACCTAACCTGCCTCTTGAGAAATCTGTATGTAGGTCAGGAAGCAACAGTTAGAACTGGACATGGAACAACAGACTGGTTCCAAATAGGAAAAGGAGTACATCAAGGCTGTATATTGTCACCCTGCTTATTTAACTTCTATGCAGATTACATCATGAGAAACGCTAGACTGGAAGAAACACAAGCTGGAATCAAGATTGCCGGGAGAAATATCAATCACCTCAGATATGCAGATGACACCACCCTTATGGCAGAAAGTGAAGAGGAACTGAAAAGCCTCTTCAAAGTGAAAGAGGAGAGCGAAAAAGTTGGCTTAAAGCTGAACATTCAGAAAACGAAGATCATGGCATCTGGTCCCATCACTTCATGGGAAATAGATGGGGAAACAGTAGAAATAGTGTCAAACTTTATTTTTTGGGCAAATACACTTAGAAAGAATGTATACTCTATTTGTTAGAAGCAGGTTCTCTCTGTCTACACACAGACACACACATCTGTTGAGTCAAGCTTGTTAACTGTATTGTGACGTCTTCTACATCTGACTAATTTATAGTTACTTGGTCTATCAGTTTCCGATAAAGTGATGTTAAAATTTCTCACTATGATTATTGTGATTATTCTCCATTTCCCCTCTGATTTATAGATGCTCATAAAGAAAGACCCACTAGTACTAAATGATAAATTCTTTTGAGAAGTCTATTCTTAGGTCTCTGCTTTACTCTTTTGCCTTTGGTTTCCAGTTAGGTTTGTTCAGTGACAAGCTATTTGACAAGATAGCCTTGAAATTAATAAAGGTCAGTAGATTTGGCCCACCTCCTTGCCCCATCAGCGTCTGCCATCCCCCAGGGCAAGAACCCATTCTGGTCAGCCTCTCCTCCACAGCTGTTTCTGCTTGTGTGTCCATGCTCAATCATTGAATCATGTCTGACTCTTTGTGACCCCGTGGATGATAGCCTACCAGGCTCCTCTCTCCATGGAATTTTCCAGGCAAGAATACTGGAGGAGGTTTCGATTTCCTCCTCCAGGAGATCTTCCCGCCCCAGGGACTGAACCCACGTCTCCTGTGTCTCCTGTACTGGCAGGTGGGCTCTTTATCACTGAGCCACCTGGGAAATGCCACCCCTCCCCGTCTCTGTTTGGGCTCCAGTCATTCTGTTCCCTCCCTTTGTTCTTTCAGACCTGGAGGAGTAATGGCTTTCCCCTCTTGTCAGTCGTTTGGTGCCTCACCATCGTCTTTTATCCTTTCAGTCCTGTATGCACCTATATAAATAGTCATTTCATTCAGCTCTTTTCAATTAAACTCTCCTGAACATGATATCTGCTTCCTGTAAAGACTGACTGGATTTTCCATTCTTTTTATAATTCAGTTTTTGCTTTATTATTTCAAGGCTCTCTTGTCAAATAGCTTGTCACTTGAGCTTTTATAATGTCATTTATTTATTTTTGGCTGTACTGGGTCTTCACTGTTGAGTGAGCTTTCTCCAGTTGGGGCCAGTGGGGGCTACTCTCTAGTTGTGGTGTGCAGGCTTCTCATTGCAGTGGCTTCTTTTATTGCAGAGCACAGGCTCTAGGGTGTGAGGAGCTCAGTAGTTGCTGCACGAGGGCTCAGTGTTGTGGAGGATGGGCTTAGTTGCTCCACAGCATGTGGGATCTTCCCAGATCAGAGATTGAACCCATGTCTCCTGCTCTGTCAAGTGGATTCTTTACTGCAGAGCCACCAGGGAAGCCCCACATAAGTCTTTGGTAGATGGTTCCTTTTTATATTTTAATGGGCTTTGTGTAAGTATTATTTTGTCTGATGGTAACCGATAAACCAGTCTGCTTTTAGTTTTGTATTTATCTGCGATAATATTTTTTCTTTCCATCTTTTGCTTTTCAACCTTTCTGTGCTTGTTTGAAGTGTATATCTTTAAGAAAGCTTATAGTTTAATTTCTAAGCCAATCTGATAAAATCATAGGTGAATTTTATCCTTTCACATTTATTGTTTACTGATATAATTGATAATCACAATGGTACGATCACTCACCTAGAGCCAGACATCCTGGAATGTGAAGTCAAGTGGGCCTTAGAAAGCATCACTATGAACAAAGCTAGTGGAGGTGATGGAATTCCAGTTGAGCTGTTTCAAATCCTGAAAGATGATGCTGTGAAAGTGCTGCACTCAATATGCCAGCACATTTGGAAAACTCAGCAGTGGCCACAGGACTGGAAAAGGTCAGTTTTCATTCCAATCCCAAAGAAAGGCAATGCCAAAGAATGCTCAAACTACTGCACAATTGCAGTCATCTCACATGCTAGTAAAGTAATGCTCAAAATTCTCCAAGCCAGGCTTCAGCAATACGTGAACTTCCTGATGTTCAAGCTGGTTTTAGAAAAGGCAGAGGAACCAGAGATCAAATTGTCAGCATCTGCTGGTACATGGAAAAAGCAAGAGAGTTCCAGGAAAACATCTATTTCTGCTTTATTGACTATGCCAAAGCCTTTGACTGTGTCGATCACAATAAACTGTGGAAAATTCTGAGAGAGATGGGAATACCAGACCACCTGACCTGCCTTTTGAGAAACCTATATGCAGGTCAGGAAGCAACAATTAGAACTGGCCATGGAACAACAGACTGGTTCCAGATAGGAAAAGGAGGACATCAAGGCTGTATAGTGTCACCCTGCTTATTTAACTTATATGCAGAGTACATCATGAGAAACACTGGGCTGGAGGAAGCACAAGCTGGAATCAAGATTGCCAGGAAAAATATCAATAACCTCAGATATGCAGATGACACAACCCTTATGGCAGAAAGTGAAGAGGAACTAAAAAGCCTCTTGATGAAAGTGAAAGGGGAGAGTGAAAAAGTTGGCTTAAAGCTCAACATTCAAAAAATGAAGATCATGGCATCCGGTCCTATCACTTCATGGGAAATAGATGTGGAAACAGTGTCAGACTTTATTTTTTTGGGCTCCAAAATCACTACAGATGGTGACTGCAGCCATGAAATTAAAAGACGCTTACTCCTTGGAAGAAAAGTTATGACCAACCTAGATAGCATATTGAAAAGCAGAGACATTACTTTGCCAACAAAGGTCCGTCTAGTCAAGGCTATGGTTTTTCCAGTAGTCATGTATGGATGTGAGAGTTGGACTGTGAAGAAAGCTGAGTGCTGAAGAATTGATGGTTTTGAACTGTGGTGTTGGAGAAGACTCTTGAGAGTCCCTTGGACTGCAAGGAGATCCAACCAGTCCATTCTGAAGGAGATCAGCCCTGGGATTTCTTTGGAAGGAATGATAATAAAGCTGAAACTCTAGTACTTTGGCCACCTCATGTGAAGAGTTGACTCACTGGAAAAGACTCTGATGCTGGGAGGGATTGAGGGCAGGAGGAGAAGGGGACGACAGAGGATGAGATGGCTGGATGGCATCCCGGACTCAATGGATGTGAGTCTGAGTGAACTCTGGGAGTTGGTGATGGACAGGGAGGCCTGGCATGCTGCGATTCATAGGGTCACAAAGAGTCGGACACAACTGGGCGACTGAACTGAACTGATTTAATTGAACTTATTTTTGCCATATACTTTGAATTTTCTGTTCACTCCCTCCTCTACTTTAACATCAATTGTATTCTTACTCTTTAAGTTGTGTGTGTGTTAGTCGCTCAGTCATGTCCAACTCTTTGTGACCCCATGGACGGTAGCACTCCAGGCTCCTCTGTCCATGGGATTTTCCAGGCAAGGATACTGGAGTGGGTTGCAATTTCCTTCTTCAGAAGATCTTCCTGACCCAGGGATCAAACCCTGGTCTCCTGCATTGCAGATGGATGCTTTACTGTCTGAGCTACTAGGGAAGTTTTAAGTTATATTATGCTTAACTATTATTTTCCCTAAAATATGAAATTGTTTAATATCTCCATCCTCTTCTCTAACAAAAAATGGACCTTAAAACATTTTAACTCCCCGTTAAACACCTTTCCCTGTTTTCCTTATCATTATAGAGAATTTTAACTCCATCTCTTTAGGCATAAAAACAGATGTCTTCTTATAGTCAATGGTTCAAGTGCATTTGCCAGTGCTTTATCAGTTCTGTGGTGGCAGCTCAGTGTCTTAGTGCTGCAATGATGTGAAAGTACCATAAATATAGTCTCTGAACAAGCTGATAACTGGGCAGGTCCTTCCTGTGAAACTATTGTTTCCTGTTTCCTTCTTAGATAAGCAGTTTCTTATAATCTGTAATCCCAGACAGCAACCAGGATGGCAGCTTCACAGGTGGGAAAGCCTCTTTGTTGCCCTGTTCTTGCATTCAGTCCTGAGCTGCTCTGCCCCTTTGGACATGGAGTGACCACTTCTGAAATATAGAAATGTTTATCATATTTTCATGATAACTGTATTGTCAAAGTGTTCTCCTTTTATATTGCGTTATTATATATCATTCAAATGTGCCTCAAGGTGTAAATTTATGATGCTATCTGGGTTGGAAGTTGAATGCCAAAGTTTATACTGAATGTCTACTGTGCTCCTTGCCATAAATCGGAGACAGTGCCCATGAACATGTCTTTCTCTTTAAGAAACTTGTAACTTCCTAAGTGGAATTAGAAATATTCTACTGAAAAAGTATATATACATGAAACCATTTTAAAAATGCAAGACAGAATAGTATTCAGGTGTCAAAATATGTGATATTTCCCCCAGATACAAAAAGAAAAGTGAATACCACAACTGTTGGAGTGGCTGGAGATGACTATTTTGTTGCTTTTAGTTTATTTGGAGGGAAAAGGGGCACAAGAAGATGATTATACATGTGTTAAATAACACCTAGGCTGGTTCATACATCCACACATATGAAGGAACTTTTTATTAAGTATTATATGTTATAACCAGTCCTGCTTCTTGGGAGCTCAAGAGGATATCTAAATATGCACCTTTAAAAAACACTTTTACCTTTCTCTAATAGGTTGAATTAATTGCTAGACCTTTCTCACCTGCTGGGACTATTATGAGTAGGAGCTGTCACATTGTTTATATAATTTAATTATTCAGATAACTAAAAAACAAGATTACTTCAGTTATAAACAGTTAATTCAGACTGATCATTTTCTCTTTTCAGGTGTTTAGCATATAGTCCTAATGCAATTAGAGCAAAACCAGTTGTGTTTGTTTCTATCAAAAATATAACAGGCTCTTTGGAAAAGTTTTCAGAAGTCCTTCTGATACAAGGAATGGCAGTGAAGACCCTACCCCCAGTCCCTTTCCTGGCCTAATCTACATGCTACCAGTTGTTGACTCTATAAAAGTGAGTGACTTTCCCTTTTAGTTTGGGGGCAATGGCCAATGATCTGAGTGAACTGTTCTAATTCAAGAGCTTGTAGGTTCAGGTGTGGGGAAGGAGAGCCATCGAATCTAGACCTCAACCAGCTGTAAGTAATCAGTTTTCCGTGAACTCATAATTTATCTCAACTTCTCTGGTGGTATTTTATTTCTTTTTTAAAAATTTGTTTTATTCAAGTATAGTTGATTTACACAGTTGCTAATTTACAAAATCGTGTTAATTTCTTCTTTACAGCAAAGTGATTCAGTTATATATATATACATGTATATATGTACATATATATGCCATTTGTAGCAATATGCTGGAACTAGAGATTATCATACTAAGTGAAGTATGTTAAAAAGAGAAAGACATATCATTTATATGTGTTACTTACAAGTGTAATGTAAAATATGACACAAAGGAACCTACAAACATGTATATATACATGTATACATATACATACTGTTCATACTGTTCATGGGGTTCTCAAGGCAAGAATACTGAAGTGGTTTGCCATTCCCTTCTCCAGCGGACCACATTCTGTCAGACCTCTCCACCATGACCCGCCCGTCTTGGGTTGCCCTGTGGGCATGGCTTAGTTTCATTGAGTTAGACAAGGCTATGGTCCTAGTGTGATCAGATTGACTAGTTTTCTGAGTATGGTTTCAGTGTGTCTGCCCTCTGATGCCCTCCTGCAACACCTACCATTTTACTTGGGTTTCTCTTACCTTGGGCAATTCATGGGGTCGCAAAGAGTCGGACATGACTGAGCAACTGAACTGAACTGATATGTATACATATATATATAACTGAATATATATGATATATATGTATAGATATACATTCTTTTTCATATTCTTTTCTGTTACGGCGTATCCTGAATATAGCTCCCTGTGATATATGGTAGGACCTTGTTGTTTGTCCATTCTGCAGGTAATACTTTGCATCTGCTACTGCTAAACTCTCAAATCTATTCTCCCACACCTGCCTTGGCATCCACAAGTCTGTTCTCTGTGTCTGTTTCTGTTTGTAGATAGGTTCATTTGTGTCATATTTTAGATTACTTGTAAGTAACACATATAAATGATATGTCATTCTCTTTTTAACTTACTTCACTTAGTATGATAATCTTTAGTTCCAGCCATATTGCTACAAATGGCATTATTTCATTCTTTTTTATGGCTAAATAGTGTCCCATTATATGTATATGTAACCACATCTTTTTTCCCATTCATCTGTTGGTGGATGTTTAGGTTGTTTCCATGTCTTGGCTATTATCAGTAGTGTTGCTATGAACTTAGGATTGCATGTATCTTTTTGAATTACTTTTCTCTGGATCATATGTGTTAACTCTTTATTTCCTGAGGTTCATCCATATTGTTTTCCATAGTGGCTACATCAGTTTATATTTCCATCTGGTGGCATTTTCTTAAGATGAATAATACTCTGAACTTTAACTCTTGTCCCATCTAGCCTGTAAATTCCTCAAGAGAAGAAGCCATGCCTGATTCATTTTTGAATCCCTAAAATATTTTAATGGAATATTAAAATTGTTTAGTGAGATCATTTAATAAATACATGTAACTGTGTAAAGGCCAGGTAATTGGGTGTCTTTCTAGAGTTGATATATCTTACAATTTTATAGTCTTACAGACATCCTAGAATGTGAAGTCAAGTGGGTCTTAGGAAGCATCACTATGAAGATAGCTAGGTGGAGGTAATGGAGTTCCAGTTGAGCTATTTTAAATCCTAAAAGATGATGCTGTGAAAGTGCTTCACTCAATATGCCAGCCAATTTGGAAAACTCAGCAGTGGCCACAGGACTGGAAAAGGTCAGTTTTCATTCCAATCCCAAAGAAAGGCAATGCCAAAGAATGCTCAACTACAGCAGAATTGCACTCATCTCAACACTAGTAAAGTAATGCTCAAAATTCTCCAAACCAGACTTCAGCAATATGTGAACTTCCAGATGTTCAAGCTGGTTTTAGAAAAGGCAGAGGAACCAGAGATCAAATTGCCAACATCCACTGAATCATCGAAAAAGCAAGAGAGTTCCAGAAAAACATCTCTTTCTGCTTTATTGACTATGCCAAAGCCTTTGACTGTGTGGATCACAATAAACTGTGGAAGATTCTGAAAGAGATGGGAATACCAGACCACCTGACCTGCCTCTTGAGAAACCTATATGCAGGTCAGGAAGAACTGGACATGGAACAGACTGGTTTCAAATAGGAAAAGGAGTACGTCAAGGCTGTATATTGTCACCCTGATTTAACTTATACGTGGAGTACATCATGAGAAATGCTGGGCTGGAGGATGCACAAGCTGGAATCAAGATTGCCAGGAGAAATATCAGTAACCTCAGATATACAGATGACACGACCCTAATGGCAGAAAGTGAAGAAGAACTAAAGAGCCTCTTGATGAAAGTGAAAGAGGAGTGAAAAACTTGGCCTAAGACTCAACATTCAGAAAAGTAAGATCATGGCATCTGGTCCCATGACTTCATGGCAAATAGATGGGGAAACAGTGGAAACAGTGGCTGACTTTATTTTTTTGGGCTCAAACATCACTACAGAAAGTGATTGCAGTCATGAAATTAAAAGATGCTTACTCCTTGGAAGGAAAGTTATGACCAACCTAGACTGCTTATTAAAAAGCAGAGATATTACTTTGTCAGCAAAGGTCTGTCTAGTCAAGGCTATGGTTTTTCCAGTGGTCATGTATGGAGGCGAGAGTTGGACTGTGAAGAAAGCTGAGCACCAAAGAATTGATGCTATTGAACTGTGGTGTTGGAGAAGACTCTTGAAAGTCTCTTGGACTGCAAGGAGATCCAACCAGTCCATCCTAACGGAGACCAGTCCTGGGTGTTCATTGGAAGGACTGATGCTGAAGCTGAAACTCCACTACTTTGGCCACCTCATGCAAAGATCTGACTCATTTGAAAAGACCCTGATGCTGGGAAATATTGAAGACAGGAAGAAAAGGGGACAACAGAGGATGAGATGGTTTGAGGACATCACTGACTCAATGGAGATGAGTTTGAGTAAACTCTGGGAGTTGTTGAGGGACAGGGAGGCCTGGCGTGCTATGGTTAATGGGGTCGCGAAGAATTGGACACTACTGAGCGGCTGAACTGAACTGAACAGGATGTGTGATAAGCTTCTCAGCGAAAATATTGACTAGGCAGTTTCAGTTAAAACATAGTGAAAATGAAAGCCACTTAGTCATGTCTGACTCTTAACGACCCCATGGACTATACAGTCTGTGTTATTCTCCAGGCCAGAATACTGGAGTGGGTAGCCTTTCCCCTCTCCAGGTGATCTTCCCAACCCAGGGATCAAACCCAGGCCTCCCGCACTGCAGGTGGATTCTTTACCAGCTGAGCTATCAGGGAATTATACTATCTTATAGTAACCTATGGAGAAGGAAATGGCAACCCACTCCAGTACTCTTGCCTGGAAAACCCCATGGGCAGAGGATAATCTGGAAAAATATGTATACGTTACATAAAACTGAATCACTTTCCTGTATGCCTGAAAATATCACAATAATGTAAATGAACTATGAAAGTGAAAGTGTTAGTCACTCAATTGTTGACTTTTTCTACTAATTGTCACAATTTCTACTAAAATATAGTAGAAATGCTTATCCCGGTATCTCTAAGTATACATTTAATTCTACAGAAAACTTACCGATGTAACACTGTGTCAACATTTGCAAATTGACTGTAAATTATCTTAATCTTAGTGCAGCATGCAGCATGAAGGGTCAGTATAGTAATGCCAGGTAAGTGCTTTTTCACCTGAGACTTCTTTCTCAGCTTCTCCCATAAATAGATTTTAATATGTATTTTCATTTGAAATCGAAAATGTAACTTTCACTGAAAATGTCATGTGGTGTTTGTATTACTTTTAACTGCAGTGTATAAAGAAAACTTTATCCTTCAACTCCATCAGTTATTCATCTTGTGCACAGGGAAAATGCACTAAAATGACCTTAAAAACTATCAATGAAAAAACGCTGTCAGACCCTTACCTTTCATAGAAACCCTATGCCTTTCTCTTCAGCCTAGTCTCTTTCTATTCATGTAATATATTTGTTTTCTGCTTCTCATTCTAATAATAACAGTATTTTTTATGCTGGTTCTGTCAATGTAAGCATTGCTTTCTTCTTTCTTAAAATTATTTTTTATTGAAGGATAATTGCTTTACAGAATTTTGCTCTTTTCTGTCAAACTTCAACATGAATCAGCCATAGGTATACATATATCCCCTCCCTTTTGAACTTCCCTCCCACCTCCCTCCCCATCCCACTCTTCTAGGTTGATACAGAGCCCCTGTTTGAGTTTCCTGAGCCATACAGCAAATTCCTGTCGGCTATCTATTTTACATATGGTAATGTAAGTTTTTATGTTACTCTTTCCATGCATTTCACCCTCTTCTCCCCTCTCCCAATGTCCATTAAGTCTGTTCTCTATGTCTGTTTCTCCATTGTTGCCCTGCAAGCAAATTCTCCAGTACGATTTTTCTTGATTCCATATATATGTTAGAATACAGTATTCATCTTTCTTTTTTTGTCTCACTTCACTGTGTATAATAGGTTCTAGGTTCATCCATCTGATTAGAACTGACTCAAATGCATTCCTTTGTATGGCTGAGTAATATTCCATTGTGTGTATATACCACAACTTCTTTATCTATTCATCTGTCGATGGACATCTAAGTTGCTTCCATGTTCTAGCTATTGTAAATAGTGCTGCAATGAACAATGGGATACATATATCTCTTTCAATTTTGGTTTCCTCTGGGTATATGCCTAAGAGTGAGATTGCTGGGCCATATGGTGGTTTTATTCCTAGTTTTTTAAGGAATCTCCATACCATCTCCCATAGTGGCTGTATCAATTTACGTTCCCACCAACAGTGTAAGAATGTTCCCTTTTCTCCACACCTTCTCCAGCATTTATTGTTTGTGGACTTTTTGATGAGGGCCATTCTGACCAGTGTAAGGTGATATCTCATTGTGGTTTTGATTTGCATTTCTCTAATAATGTGTTTGTTAACCATCTGTATGTCTTCTTTGCAGAAATGTCTGTTTAGATCTTTTTCCCACTTTTTGATTGGGTTGTTTTTTCTTCTGGCATTGAGTTATATGAGCTGCTAGTATATTTTAGAAATCAATTCTTTGTCAGTTGTTTCATTTGCTATTATTTTCTCCCATTCTGAGGGTTGTCTTTTCACCTTGCTTATAGTTTCCTTTGCTGTGCAAAAGCTTTTAAGTTTAATCAGGTCCCACTTGTTTACTTTTGTTTTTATTTCCTTTATTCTAAGAGGTGGGTCATAGAGGATCTTGCTTTGATTTATGTCATCGAGTGTTCTGCCTATGTTTTCCTCCAAGAGTTTTATAGGTTTTGGTCTTACATTTAGGTCTTTAATCCATTTTGAGTTTATCTTCGTGTATGGTGTTAGGAAGTGTTCTAATTTCATTCTTTTACACGTAGCTGTCCAGTTTTCCCAGCACCATTTATTGAAGAGGCTGTCTTTGTCCCATTGTATATTCTTGCCTGCTTTGTCAAAATTAAGGTACCCATAGGTGCATGGGTTTTATTCTGGGCTTTCTATCTTGTTCCATTGGTCTATATTTCTGTTTTAGTGCCAGTACTATACTTCCTTGATGAGTGTAGCTTTGTACTATAACCTGAAGTCAGGAAGCTTGATTCCCCCAGCTCCATTCTTCTTTCTCAAGACTGCTTTGGCTTTTCGTGGTCTTTTGTGTCTCTATATGAATTGTGAATTCTTTTTTTCTAGTTCTGTAAAAAAATGCCATTGGTAATTTGATAGGTATTGCATTAAATCTGTAGATTGCATTTGGTAGTATAATTATGATTCTTCCTACCCAGAAACATGGAATATCTCTCCATCTGTTTATGTCATCTTTGATTTCTTTCATTAGTGTCTTTTAATTTTCTGTGTACAGTTCTTTTGTCTCCTTAGATAAGTTTATTCCTTGATATTTAATTCTTTTTGTTGCAGTGGTGAATGGGATTGATTCTTTAATTGCTCTTTCTGATTTTTCATTGTTAGTTTATAGAAATGCAAGTGATTTCTGTGCATTGATTTTGTATCCTGAAACTTTCCTAAATTCACCAATTAGCTCTAGTAATTTTCTGATACTATCTTTAGGGTTTTCTATGTACAGTATCATGGCATCTGCAAACAATGAGAGCTTTACTTATTTTCTAATCTGGATTGCTTTTATTTCTTTTTCTTCTGTGATTGTTATAGCTAGGACTTCCAGAACTATGTTGAATAATAGTGGCGAAAGTGGACACCCTTGTCTTATTCCTGATCTTAGGGGGAATGTTTTCAGTTTTTCACCATTGAGAATAATGTTTGCTGTAGGCTTATCATATATGGCCTTTACTATGTTGAGGTAGGTTCCTTCTATGCCCATTTTTTGAAGAGTTGAGTTTGAGTGAACTCTGGGAGTTGGTGATGGACAGGGAGGCCTGACGTGCTGCAATTCATGGGGTCGCAAAGAGTCAGACATGACTGAGCAACTGAACTGAACTGAATCATAAATAGGTGCTGAATTTTGTCAAAGGCTTTTTCTGCATCTATTGAGATGATCATATGGCTTTTGTCTTTCAATTTGTTAATATGGTGTATCACATTGATTGATTTCCATATATTGAAATCCTAGAATCCCTGGAATAAACCCAACTTGATCATGGGGTAAGAGCTTTTTGTTGTGTTGCTGAATTCTGTTTGCTAAAACTGTGTTGAGGATTTTTGCATCAGTGTTCATCAGTGATGTTGACCTATAGTTTTCTTTTTTTGTGTTGTCTTTGTCTGATTTTGGTATCAGGGTGATGATGGCCTCGTAGAATGGGTTTGGAAGTGTTCCTTCCTCTGCAATTTTTTGAAAGAATTTTAGAAGGATAGGCATTAGCTCTTCTCTAAATGTTTTATTGAATTCTTCTGTGAAGCCATCTGATCCTGGGCTTTTGTTTTTGGGGAGAGTTTTGATCACAGCTTCAATTTCAGTGCTTGTAATCGGGTTTTTCATAATTTCTGCTTCTTCCTGGTTCAGTCTTGGAAGATTGAGCTTTTCTACGAATCTGTCCATTTCTTTCAGGCTATCTATTTTGTTGCCACATAGTTGTTCATAATAGTCTCTTATAATTCTTTGTATTTCTGCATTGTCTGTTTAACCACTCCTTTTTCATTTCTAATTTTGTTGATTTGATTCTTCTTTTTTTCTTTATGAGTCTGGCTAAGGGTTTGTCAGTTGTGTTTGTCTTCTCAAGGGACCAGCTTTCAGTTTTATTAATCTTTACTATTGTTTCTTTAATTTCTTTTTCATTTATTTCTGCTCGGATCTTTATGTCTTTCCTTCTACTAATTTTGGGGTTTTTTTCTTCTTCCTTTTCCAGTTGCTTTAGGTGTGAAGTTAGGTTGTCTATTCAATATCTTTCTTGCTTCTTGAGGTAGGATTGTATTGCTATAAACTTCCCTCTTTTGCTTTTGCTGCATCCCATAGGTTTTGAGTTGTCATGTTTTCATTGCCATTTGTTTCTAGACATTTTTTAATTTACCTTTTGATTTCTTTTTTTAAGTTTCTTTTCCATTACAATTTATTTATTTTCTTTTTTATGTTTATTTTTAAAATATAAATATTTATTTTAATTGGAGACTAATTACTTTACAATATTGTATTGCCATCCATCAACATGAATCTGCCATGGGTATACACATGTTCCCCATCCTGAACCCCCCTCCCACCTCCTTCCCTGTACCATTCCTCTAGGTCATCCCAGTGCACCAGTCCCAAGCATCCTGTATCCTTCATCGAACCTGGACTGGCGATTCGTTTCATATATGATATTATACATGTTTCAATGCCATTCTCCCAAATCATCCCACCCTCTCCCTCTCCCACAGAGTCCAAAAGACTGTTCTATACATCTGTGTCTGTTTTGCTGTCTCACATACAAGCTTATCATTACCATCTTTCTAAATCCCATATATATGCATTAGTCTACTGTATTGGTGTTTTTCTTTCTGGCTTACTTCACTCTGTATAATAGGCTCCAGTTTCATCCACCTCATTAGAACTGATTCAAATGTATTCTTTTTAATGGCTGAGTAATACTCCATTGTGTATATGTACCACAGCTTTCTTATCTATTCATCTGCTGATGGACATCTAGGTTGCTTCCATGTCCTGGCTATTATAAACAGTGCTGTGATGAACATTGCGGTACACGTGTCTCTTTCAAGTCTGGTTTCCTTGGTGTGTATGCCCAGTAGTGGGATTGCTGGGTCATAAGACAGTTCTATTTTCAGTTTTTTAAGGAATCTCCACACTGTTCTCCATAGTGGCTGTACTAGCTTGCATTCCCACCAACAGTGTAAGAGGATTCCCTTTTCTCCACACCCTCTCAAGCACTTATTGCTTGTAGACTTTTGGATCGCAGCCATTCTGACTGGCATGTAATGGTACCTCATTGTGGTTTTGATTTGCATTTCTCTGATAATGAGTGATGTTGAGCATCTTTTCATGTGTTTGTTAGCCATCTGTATGTCTTCTTTGGAGAAATATCTGTTTAGTTCTTTGGCCCATTTT
Source organism: Capricornis sumatraensis (assembly GCF_032405125.1). Classification (NCBI taxonomy): domain Eukaryota; kingdom Metazoa; phylum Chordata; class Mammalia; order Artiodactyla; family Bovidae; genus Capricornis; species Capricornis sumatraensis. The sequence goes on from NC_091069.1 coordinate 44,529,432, forward strand.
TTGATTGAGTCATTTATTTTTCTGGAATTGAGCTGCAGGAGTTGCTTGTATATTTTTGAGATTAGTTGTTTGTCAGTTGCTTCATTTGCTATTATTTTCTCCCATTCTGAAGGCTGTCTTTTCACCTTGCTTATTGTTTCCTTTGTTGTGCAGAAGCTTTTAATTTTAATTAGGTCCCATTTGTTTATTTTGCTTTTATTTCCAGTATTCTGGGAGGTGGATCATAGAGGATCCTGCTGTGATTTATGTCGGAGAGTGTTTTGCCTATGTTCTCCTCTAGGAGTTTTAGGAGTTTTATAGTTTCTGGTCTTACCTTTAGGTCTTTAATCCATTTTGAATTTCAGTAAACTGTTTGTTATTTAGAAATGTGTTGTTTAATCGCCATGTGTTTGTGTTTCTTACAGTTTTTTTCTTGTAATTGATATCTAGGCTTATAGCATTGTGGTCAGAGAAGATGCTTGATACAGTTTCAATTTTCTTAAATTTACTGAGGTTTGATCTGTGACCCAAGATGTGGTCTATCCTGGAGAATGTTCCATGTGCACTTGAGAAGAAGGTGTATTCTTCTTCATTTGGATAGAATGTCCTCAAGATATCAAAGAGATACATCTCATCTAGTGTATCATTTAAGACTTGTGTTTCCTTTCTAATAATAGCAGTATATTTATAAGTGGCACTGCTACTGCTGCTAAGTTGCTTCAGTCATGTCTGACTCTGTGAGACCCCATAGACGGCAGCCCACTAGGCTCCTCTGTCCCTGGGATTCTCCAGGCAAGAAACTGGATGGGTTGCCATTTCCTTCTCCATTATAAGTGGCACAGAGAGGTTAACTAACTCACCTGAGAATGCACAGCTACTAAGACATAGAACCAGGATTGAAACCTAAGCAGTTTTACCCTAGATTTCATGCTCTTAATGACCACATCACTTTTGGTATAATATCAGACACATGGAGAATTCAGTAAACACCTGTCTTCTTACTGTTAGTCTTCACCCCCCCATCCTTTTGTGAGAGGAACTCCAACAGCAGGTCTATTGCTAAATTACTCTAGAACAAGGTTTGTTCCTATTCTGCTTTCTGGTGGTCAAACCAGCAACTCTTCAGTCACAAAACCATTTAGCTAAAACTGGAATTGAGCATATAAAGGAATCCCCATCAGAAAGTGTGAAGAACAATTGTTTTATTTCTATTATTGTCAGTTGCTTTTAAGAAAAAAAGAGGACGTGACATTATTTTCCTGGGTAAGGTTTTATGTGGATATATATGAAAACATATATCCACACACAAAATATATATATATATTTTAATCTTATGAAAATACCAGACCATATTCCTAACTTCATCTCTAACCCAAATACTTTCAGCAGAGAGAGTTATTGGTGTTAACACAAAGGAGAAGTGGCAAAAATATAAAATGACAAATGACCCAGATAACTTTTTTTTTTTTACTCTTAAATGCAATCAGAGACTCTATGCACTTGTTACCAACAGTCTCAGCCTGACTGATGAGAGTTTGTGGCTTTGTTGAATAGCAGAATGGAACAGGCCAAAAGAGAATCCAGTTGATAACTAAGAATTGCAATTATATTTCTATTATTGAAACATATATGCTTCATTTTAATAATACTAATACTTTTAATCTATGATTCTTACATAAAGTATGTTTGGGTATACACTAAATATTTTGGGGCTTTCCTAGTGGCTCAGATGGTAAAGAATCCACCTGCAATGCAGGAGATGCGGGTTTGATCTCTGGGTCAAGATGATCCCCTGGAGAAGGAAATGACAACCCACTCCAGTATTCTTGCCTGGAGAATTCCATGGATGGGGGAGCCTGGTGGGCTGTAATCTGTGGAGTTACAAAGAATCAGGCACAACTGAACAACTAACACTTTCACTTAGATATTTTTACTTTCTTCAAATGGGGCTTTAAGCTTGAGTGCCTCCTATATACCAGACACTGTTCTTGGTGCCTAAGATCCAAAGTGAAGCAAAGCAAAAGAACAAAGCAAAGTTCCCACCCTGCAGGGACTTTATATCTAGCTTTTGAGTAACTAAGCAGTGATTTTTTTTAAAAGAAATTGGAGCTCACATTCTATATTTATCAGTTGAAGACTGTGTTTGATACACAAGAGTAAGGCATAAATTTTTATTACAGTTCCAAATTACTAAGCATTTTTTGTTCTCTTGAGTTCACTTAAATAATATATACAACAATGAAGAAACAGAATAGTATAGAAAAAGATAGTATGGAGTGACCCTCTCTTGGGACAGTTTAAACCCAGTCTTAGGAGATCCTGTCATCACCCCAGAGATAGTAAAAAAGAAAAAGGTAAACAAGTTAGAACTATGGCTGTAAATTTTTTTACTGTTAGATTGGTGCAAAAGCAATTGTGGTTTTGCATTGTTGAACTTTGCAGTTTGATATTGGAATATATTCTTAAATTAATGTAGTTATGTTATACATCATTTTAACGTACATTTCTTCTTTTTTTTTGCTAATGACTTACTACTTACTGTTTATATTTATTTTAGACTATAAAGAACACAAAGAATATGTTAGACAAAAAGCAAATTTGAGTGATTTTTTTAAAATTCAAGTTCAATATGGGTCACAAAGCAGCAGAGACAACTTTCAGCTTAAACAGTGCATTTGGTCCAAGAACTGCTAACAAGCATATAGTGCAGTGGTGGTTCAAGAATTGCTGCAAAGGAGATGAGAGCCTTGAAGATAAGGAGCATAGTGCCCAGCCATCAAAAGCTGACGATGACCAATTGAGAGCAATTATCAAAGCTGATCCTCTTAAAACTACACGAAGAGTTGCCGAAGAACTCAATGTTGACCATTGTTGACATTCTACAGTTGTCTGGCATTTGAAACAAACTGGAAAAGTGGGTGCCTCATGAGCTAACCACAAATCAAAAACATTGTTGTTTTGAAGTGTTGTCTTCTCTTATTCTGTGCAGCAACAATCCATTTTGCGATTGGTTGTGATGTGTGACAAAAAGTGGACTGTATATGACAACCAGCAATGACCAGCTCAGTGGCTGGACCAAGAAGAAGCATCAAAGCACTTACCAAAGACAAACTTAAAGGTCATGGTCACGGTTTGGTAGTCTGCCGCCTGTCTGATCCACTGCAACTTTCTAAATCCCAGCGAAATCTGAGACGTATGCTCAGCAAACTGATGAGATACACTGAAAACTGCAACATTTGCAGCCAGCATTGGTCAACAGAAAGGGCCCAGTTCTTCTCCATGACAATGTCCTACTACAGGTCACACAACCAATGCTTCAAAAGTTGAAGGAGGGCCTTCTCCACTGGTCCAGTGGTTAAGAATCGACCTTGCAATGCAAAGAGTGCAGGTTCAATCCCTAGTCAGGGAACTAAGATCCCACATGTTGTGGGGCAACTAAATCCACATGCTGCAACTAAGACCACACACAGCCAAATAAATAAATAAATACTTTTTAAAAAGTTGAATGAACTGGGCTACAAAGTTTCACTTCATCCGCCATATTCTACCGACCTCTCACTAACTGACTACCACTTCTTCAAGCATCTTGCAGGGAAAACTCTTCCACAACCAGTAGGAGGGAGAAAATGCTAAGAGTTTGTTGAATTCCAGAGCATGAATTTTTATGCTGAGGGATAAACAAACTTGTTTCTCTTTGGCAAAAATGTGTTGATTGTATTGGCTCATTTTTTGATTAATAAAAATGTTTGAGTCTAATTATAATGATTTAAAATTCGTAGTCCAAAACAGCAATTACTTTTTCATCAACCAAATTCTGAAAACTCTTTTTTACTTTTGTACCCCATGTCTTGAAAAATTCAATGCTTTAAACAAATCCCATTTATTAATTTATTAATCCCATTTTTCTGCCACTTTTGCAGAAAAACCCAGAAACAGATTGAGCTCCAGCATATTCATACTCAGTCCTCAGATAGTAATGCCCATTGGCCACCCTAGGAGCCCTTTTTTTAGGCTGTTGAGTGTGTGTGCATTGTGCACTTGCAGAGGTAGATTGTGGTAATAGAAGTCAGTTCAGTCACTCAGTCATGCCTGACTCTTTGCAACCCCATGAACTGCAGCACACCAGGCCTCCCTGTCCAACACCAACTCCTGGAGTCTACCCAAACCCATGTCCATCGAGTCAGTGATGCCATCCAACCATCTCATCTCTGTCATCCCCTTCTCCTCCTGCCCTCAATCTTTCCCAGCATCAGGGTCTTTTCAAATGAGTCAGCTCTTCGCATCAGGTGGCCAAAGTTTTGGGGTTTCAGCTTCAACATAAGTCCTTTCAATGAATATTCAAGGTTGATTTCCTTTAGGATGAACTGGTTGGGTCTCCTTGCAGTCCAAGGGACTCTCAAGAGTCTTCTCCAACACCACAGTTCAAAACCATCAATTCTTCAGCACTCAGCCTTCTTTATAGTCCAATTGTCACATCCATACATGACTACTGGAAAAACCATAGCTTTGACTAGATGGACCTTTGTTGGCAAAGTAACGTCTCTGCTTTTTAATATGCTGCCTAGCTTGGTCATAGCTTTTCTTCCAAGGAGCAAGCGTCTTTTAATTTCATGGCTGTAGTCACCATCTGCAGTGATTTTGGAGCCCAAAAAAATAAAGTCTGACACTGTTTCTACTGTTTCCCCATCTATTCCCCATGAAGTGATGGGACCAGATGCCGTGATCTTCGTTTTCTGAATGTTGAGCTTTAAGCCAACTTTTTCACTCTCCTTTTTCACTTTCATCAAGAGGCTCTTTAGTTCTTCACTTTCTGCCATAAGGATGGTGTCATCTGTATATCTGAGGTTATTGATATTTCTCCCAGCATTCTTGATTCCAGCTTGTGCTTCCTCCAGCCCAGCATTTCTCATGATGTACTCTGCATATAAGTTAAATAAACAGGGTGACAATAAACAGTGTTGATGTATTCCTTTCCCAATTTGGAAGCAGTCTGTTGTTCCATGGCCAGTTCTTACTGTTGCTTCTTGACCTGAATACAGATTTCTCAGGAAGCAGGTCAGGTAGTCTGGTATTGCCATTTTTTAAAAAATTTCCACAGTTTATTGTAATCCACTCGGTCAAAGGCTGTGGAATAATCAATAATGCAGAAGTAGATGTTTTTCTGGAACACTCTTGCCTTTTTGATGATCCAGCAGATGTTGGCAATTTGATCTCCGGTTCCTCTGCCTTTTCTAAATCCTTCTTGGGCATCTGGAAGTTCATGGTTCATGTACTGTCAAAGCCTGGCTTGGAGAATTTTGAACATTATTTTGCTAGCATGTGAGATGAGTGTAACTGTACGGTAGTTTGTGCATTCTTTGGCATTGCCTTTCTTTGGATTGGAATGAAAACTGACTTTTTTCAGTCCTGTGGTCACTGGTGAGTTTTCCAAATGTGCTGGCGTATTAAGTGCAACACTTTCATGGCATCATCTTTCAGGATTTGAAATAGCTCAACTGGAATTCCATCACCCCCACTAACTTTGTTTGTAGTGATGCTTTCTAAGGCCTGCTTGACTTCACATTCCAGGATGTCTCGCTCTAGGTGAGTGATCATACCATCATGATTATCTGGGTCATGAAGATCTTTTTTGTACTGTTCTTCTGTGTATTCTTGCCACCTCTTCTTAATATCTTCTGCTTCTGTTAAGTCCATACCATTTCTGTCCTTTATTGCCTGCCATCAGAACAAGACCCAGTTTCCCCCTCAGTTAGTCTCTCCCATCAGGAAGCTTCCATAAGCTTCTTATCCTTATCCATCAAAGAGCAGGCAGAATAAAAACCACAGTCTCAGAAAACTAAACAAATTGATCACATGGACCATGGCCTTGTCTAACTCAATGAAACTATGAGCCATGCCTTTGCTGCTGCTGCTGCTAAGTCTCTTCAGTCGTGTCTGACTCTGTGCGACCCCATAGAGAGCAGCCCATCAGGCTCCCCCGTCCCTGGGATTCTCCAGGCAAGAACACTGGAGTGGGTTGCCACCTCCTTCTCCGATGCATGAAAGTAAAAAGTGAAGTCGCTCAGTCGTGTCTGTTTCCTAGTGACCCCATGGACTGCTGCCCCCCACGCTCCTCCGTCCATGGGATTTTCCAGGCAAGAGTACTGGAGTGGGTTGCCATTGCTTTATCCAATGAGCCATGCCTTTAGGGCCACCCAAAATGGATGGGTTATGGTGAAGAGTTCTGAAAAAACATGATCCACTGGAGGAGGGAGTGACAAACTTCTTCAATATTCTTGCCTTGAGAACCCCATGAACAGCCTGGAAAGGTCACTGTCTCAGCCCCCAGTAATTGAATATTGCCACTGGACTTAAGCTCTGCTCTTGGCTCTGACATCTGGTTCCTCATCTTGGTTTAACCTCTAGGATCACTCTTGGCATCCTCTTGTTTGAATGACTTCTAATGACTGTGAAGCCCATCCAGATTGCCACCCTCTGTGCTCGGCATGGCTTGTTCCCTCAATGCCCAGTCTTGGTACTGTTAGGACTCACCCTTAGTGTTTCAGTAGGTGAAGTCCTTGTTGCATAAGGATATGACCCAGTGACCTCCCAAGGGTCCTCCAAATGGCTTGTGTGAAACTGGAAACTACTGCCTACCAAGAACTATGCTTATAAACATTTATAACCCCAGTATCAACATGAAGCTATATTCCTCCATGGTGACAGAAAACAAGCATGTGCCAGAGCCTCTGTATTCCTTGGCTGCCTTTTGTCTAGAAGTTCCTTTTCACTCCGAAGGACTGGTTCTGAGTGTTTATAATATTCTATTTTTAAAAATGGTATTTCAGATATGCTTTGAGGTAAACCCATCTTATTTCTTGTCCAAATTCTCCATTTCATTTTTCATTATTTATCTTCTACTCTCTTGATGAGTATGTTCTTTCTTTCTCCCTTCAAAATGAGCCAATTACAATTTTCCATTTGAAAATAAATTTCATCATGCTTTGTTTCCTGTTTTCTAAATGACTCAGATCTAGCTGAGAATTTTGTTAGCAGCTCCAAAGTACGACACACTGTAATTCTCCTGGAAGGTGAAAAGTGAAAAGTATAGGAGCAAGTCTAGCCTTTGACCTGAGGCTCTAACACTAGAATTTTACAACCGAGTGTATCATGTGATTTTGACTGATCTACAGGCTGACATTTTCCACCACCAAAGAGGTATTCAGAGACTTCAGACTTGGTAAATCACCACCATAACCTCTGTGCCATACAAACCCATAAAAGTAATAAATGAGAGTGTCGTGAGAATTACTTGTTATTCAAATGTTTAAGTTTATGGTCTTGCTTGTATTATTGTTTTATGAAGCAACAATAAGTCTTTATAACATATTTCATGCTTAAAGAAGTGTGGAGATGTCAATTTGATCTAAATATCAAATTACTACCAGAGTGAGATTACAGGATATTTTTTGCAGAGTGCTTATGTGAACATCATCACAATATATTTATTATGTTAACTGGGCTTACATATTTGGGCAGCCTCCCTAGTTTAGTGGACTGAGCACTAGATTGGCAGTAAAGTTCTCCTGGATTCTAACTTCAGTTCTACCACTCATTGGCTCTGGGTCTGTTGTTTCTTTGCCTTTGGCCTTGTAACACGTACAAGTAGGAAAAGAATAAGGCATGGCCAGATGAGTTCTTAATATTTAATTTGAGGAATTGTTACCTGCAGAGCCAGTTGTTATTTTCTTTTTTTAAATTTTACTTTATTTTACTTTACAATACTGTATTGGGGCAGTGCGTCAATGGCTCCTCCTCCTTGTTCCCTGGCCTCCCCTTGGCCCTTTACCACATGCTCCATCTTCTCCCTAACAAAGGCATTTCTGTGGTCCATAGGACAGTAACCACTATCCTAGGAACCAAATAAGTGAACAACTCAAATACATTCTGGGTTTGTTTGCCTATTTATTCAGATGGCACTTAAACACTTCTTTTCTAAAGTTAGGCTGCCCAATCATAAAGGTGATTTTGGACTACAATAAAAAGGTTTAGAATAATGATAAGAATGCCACAGAAGGTCAAGTTAAGAACTAGTATTCTTTTACCCAAAGAATGCAAAACTTATCTGAGTTGGGGATGAGCTTATTGCAATCCGCTTCAACTGTTTGAAAGATTATAGTTTGAATAATGTCTTTGTTCTTTATCCCCACTAAGAATAGGACAAGAAAATAATCATGAAGGAATTGTTACATACAGGTAGAGAGGTCTATTAAGACATCAGACAGGTAGATGCCTTCTCTAAAGAGAAAAAAGATTCTGATCTGTGACAGCTTTCCTAGAGTCAGAGAAGTGAACTGTCACTTCAGAACTCATCACGTTCATCAATTTCCCAGAGTTTAAATACCTCCTAAAGAAATGTGGTAGCCCTCCTTGGTGCCTCATTTCAGGCTCTTTTAATCCTTGCAGCGAGAACACATTAATGCTGAATAGAAGCCTATCTGTATATTGCCTTATTTCCTCTTTCCTTTGAAAGAGAGGACAGATAATCACCATTCCATGTGATTCTATCCCTTAAATACTAAATCCCTATATCATTGTCTTCTTCATCCACCTCCCTACCCCGAGTCCTCACTGGTCTGTTTCCTAAAGCCTTAATTACCATTGCTGCCCCTCTGATTTTAGGTGAATGGCAATTCTGACACCTCTGACCCTGAGAAGCAGAGAATTCTTGGCTTTATCTTTGCACTAAGAATTTAAATGCAGTGGAATGTACAAGTAGAAATAGGTCATTTTTCTTCTGCACATCACCGATTGCAAGATTTTTTTCATAAAAAGCAGAGTATCAGTTTTCAATTGAAAACACATTTTTGTAAAGCTTGAAAAAAATGGAATCTCAAGTGCCCTTGCTGTCAGAAAGATGAATGCCTCTTCTATTTTGAAGTAGCTGCCAACAAATATGAGGACTAGGTATCATTTCTCTCCTTGGTGAACTGTCAGGCTCCTCTTTATGAATCTGGCACATTACAGGTGGCTGAAGTAGATTCTCATTGTTAGTAACTGGTCCAAACACTTGTTTCACTACCTATGACTTATAGTCCTGTTGCCTCGGATCGAAGGATATTCTGAGTTGTACACCACATAATACAGATAACTGAATTTTTATTAAGGTGAAATCTCATAACATAAAATTAGCCATTTTATAGTGAAGAATCTAGTGGCATTTAGTACATTCACAATATTGTATAACTAGCATCTATGCCAAGTTCTACAATATTTTCATTGCCCCATTAAGAAATCCCATACTGGACTTCCTTAGTGGCACAGTGGATAGGAATCTGCCTTTCAATATAGGGAACAGATTAGTCTGGGAAGATCGTATGGCGATGCTGAGCAGCTCAGCCCATGAGTCACAACTACTGAAGCCCACGCTCCTAAAGCCTGTGCTCCACAAGAGTATGTACGTGGTAAGTCACTTCAGTCATGTCTGACTCTTTGCAACACTATGGACCGTAACCTGCCAGATTCCTCTGTTCACGGGATTCTCCAGGCAAGAGAACTGGAATGGGTTGCCATTTCCTACTCCAGGGAATTTTTCCAACCCAAGTATTGAACCCATGCTTCTTATGTCTCCTGCACTGGCAGGCAGGTTCTTAACCACCAGTGCCAAAGAGAAGCCACTGCAATGGGAAGCCCACACCCTGCCACAAAGAGTAGCCTCTGCTTGCTGCAACTAGAGAAAATCTGTGGAGAGCAACGAAGACCCAGCACAAGTCAAAACAAAAAAGGCAATCCCATACCTCCCTCCCTCCAGATTTCGGTAACCATCAGTCTGTTTTTTGTCTTATAAATTTACCTATTCTGTAAATCACATCAGTTCAGTTCAGTCACTCAGTCGTGTCCAACTCTTTGCGACCGCATGAATCGCAGCACGCCAGGCCTCCCTGTCCATCACCAACCCCCGAAGTTCACTCAAACTCAGGTCCATCGAGTTGGTGATGCCATCCAGCCATCTCATCCTCTGTCATCCCCTTTTCCTCCTGCCCTCAATCTCTCCCAGCATCAGAGTCTTTTCCAATGAGTCAACTCTTCACATGAGGTGGCCAAAGTACTGAAGTTTCAGCTTTAGCATCATTCCTTCCAAAGAACACCCAGGACTGATCTCCTTTAGAATGGACTGGTTGGACCTCCTTGCAGTCCAAGTGACTCTCAGGAGTCTTCTCCAACACCACACTTCAAAAGCATCAATTCTTCGGCGCTCAGCTTTCTTCACAGTCCAACTCTCACATCCATACATGACTACTGGAAAAATCATAGCCTATAGCATGTTGCTTTTGTATCTGACTTCTTTCACTGGACACAGTGTTTTCAAGGTTCGTCCACATTGTACCATTATCAGCACCTCATTCCTTTTTTTTATGACTGAATAATATTTTGTTATATGTGCCTGTGTACATACTAAGTTGCTTTAGTTATGTCCAAGTCTTTGTAACCCCATAGACTGTAGCCCATCAGACTCCTCTGTCCATGAGGATGGAGTGGGTTGCCATGCCCTCCTCCATCTGTTATATGTGTATACCATAATTTGTTTATCCATTCATCTATTGATTCTATGAAATTCATATACAATTATTTGTTTGAGTACCTGTTTCAGTTCTTTTGGTTATATACCTGTGATGGAACTACTGGGTCATAAAATAAATTCTGTTTAACCTTTTAAGAAATTGATAAACTGTTTTCCTAAATTTACTTCAGAAGGGGAAAACCCATGGCATTAATGCAATGAACATTATCTTAGCAGGAGGAGCACATCCCTGTGAGCCTCTAAGGAGAATTTTCTGAAGAATCAAAGGGCATAAAGTTATTGACAGCAAAGGTGTTTTAGCCAACTGACCTCTGCTCCTGGACAGACAGAACTAACGCAACAATCCACGTAAGTTTCTGCCACGTGAATTCCTTGAAATTCTTCCATCAGTGCAGATCTATTGCCCTTTGGCCGCATTTGTACTATAATTAACCGCAAAGTCAATTAAGAGAATTGCTTTAAGGAAGAAGCCAATTCTGATGAGGTCTGTTCTGAGAAAAAAAAAAAATTTGAAAAACAGTTTAAAGTTGCCAGAAATCAGGTCTGTGCCCTTTCAGCATAAGGACTCATACTTTGAATGTTTGACTAAAATTAATTACAATTTAGTTTTCACATAAGAAGACATCTGCCTATTTTCCTAAAAGCTGCTCTGCTGTGGGCAAATTGGTATGAAGACTAATCTAACTTGCCTGTTGTAGAAATAGACTGGACTCTTGAAAGCCCATGCCTGTGTTCAGTTTTTTGACTGTCCCCATAGACATTTCCTTTTGTGACGTTGATACTAAAGATATAGTAGATACTGAATGGTAGACAGCCAACACTTATCCTGCAGTGCCAATAAAAAGGCAATGTTTGGATGTCTGACCTCTTGATACAAGAAACACTTTGCCATCCCTGTAACCACATGCTAGTCAGGATGAGCAGTGGAATCACAACCTTAACAGAGTTAACATGAACTAAATTAGAAACAAAAACCCTCCTCTTCCTTGCAGGTTTTATTCAAGTTAATATAGTTGACATAATGTGCCCAAATAGTACACCCAGAAAATGAGCTCATCCATCAGGGATCTTGCCATGTTGTAATTCAGAATTACTCCTCAGAATTACAGAGCCATTACAGTCTGAGTGACATGGTTGCCAGAAAATGAAACCTCAGAACATTGCATAGCCCGAGTCAGAGGAACTGCTCCTTGGCTGCTAATCCACTGTGTCTATAATATTTCAGCCCTGATCCCTGGTCCTGTGCTGCTTGAGTCACATGCTCTTGGAGATAACTTCAAGTGTAAACAGAAAGGTCGAAAGAGTACAGGGAGGCAAGGAAGCCGTGCAGAGGCACTCTTCCGTCAGATGTCACAGGGACAGATTAGGTACATCAGACTACATGGGGTCTCCCTCCCTCGCATGGCAAAAAACTCCTTGAGGAGGGCTCACAAGCTTCTGGGAAGAGACGAATGTTTATGCCTGTGGAGAAACAAAATGTCCCTGAGGTGGTAGTGGACAGGAGAAAGCCTGACATTTCAGACTTTAACCATACTCAGGAGGATCTGGTTCATAGGAAAGTTTACGTTAAAACCTTATGTCTCAGTTTCTCTTTATCCCAGGTTATCATCTTGAGATGCTAACCTAGCTGGACCCCTCAAGTTCGATTAATGTTTTCCAAGGACAGGATAAATTATTTTTCCTATGAGAGTTGATATTTATTCTCAGTAATTTCTCTTCTTGGACTTTTACAGAACTCTTAATATATGAAGCTACTCTTCATACATTTAAAAAATCTTGAGAAATGTATCTGATCCAAGCTAATAACTCATAACAATATTTTTAGATGATACCTGGGTATACTGCTTATGTAAACTGAGTCCAGGCTTCATGTTATATTAGAGTTTGTCAGGTGATGTGCTTTTAGCTGGCACATAGTGCCCTTACTTCTTGCCAGAGCAGAGGGCAAGTTCTTAGTAAACGTGCAAGGTTCATATGACTAATGAGAGTTGGTTTGGCCCCTAATGAGATTCTAAGTTCCTTTAAACCAAAATAGGAATCAGGTGTCACATCAGCCCTGTGAAATCTTCAAGAACTATTCCTATCTCTAGTGCAGGGAAAAATGAATTGCAGAACCTCAATGAAAACAAAATCTATGAATATTGCCGTACCCATCTAATCTTGCGTTCTGACTGAAGCAGAAGTTCAAAGGGTGTGTTATAGAAGGGAACCTTGGTTTCTTCAGTATCAGGCCTCAGGAATATATTTCACTTTCCATAAGTAAACTGCTATCAGTCCACTAGAGATAGGGTTTACCTGGCCCTTTGGAAGCTATTTCTGTAACCAAGGTATTCCCAACTTTGCAGTCTATGACTTACGATAGAAAGTATCCTTTCATTTTATACTAAAATTATGGCAGCATTCTCTTCTACCGGCCTGTGTGGTGGAAATTCACTTCTCTCAAAGTGCCCTCAACAATATCTGAAACTTTGTTTGTACTGCCTTTGTTGGCTCTCTGAAATAGAGCTTTCCGTGTGTCCCCTCTGGCCTTCTCCTTGCTGCTTTGACCTTCAGGAATGTTCTTCTGTCATGGACTTAGTTCTCCCCACCAAGGCCCACTGTTGCCTCCACTTTATCTTTGGGAAAAAGAAACTTTTCCCTTTGGCCCAAAGAGAACATCCTGATAATACTCCCCACTTTACAGTGTGGCTAAGAAGTAGATACAAGGCTTTTCCAGGCTAGGGGTGCCTTACCTCAAGACCTCAAATGCTGATTATTTTCTTCTCTGAGCTGCTGTTGTCTATATTGCCATTCCTGACAAAACCAGAAGCTTAATGATGCTACTGTCCTGAAAATAGCTGACCACCTGCACAAACCTGCTCTTCATATTTCAACGTCTAGGGACAAATGAATCCTTAATTCAGAGACACATGGAAGCCCCTCCTTCCGCAGTATGTGGTATCACTTTTTTCCCTACATGGGGATTAACCATGTCTCAAGATTACTGATGGTGGAAATATCCATTCTCTAAAAGCAAAAGCCTATATTCACTCAACCACCAAGCCCAACCGGTATCCCCTGGTTCCAATAATACAATCTCAAAATGATGCACAATGGCCACAGTCAGGGTCATCTCTTAACCATGGTCACATTTTTACATTTGTGCTTTCTACTATTACTATTTCTTGGGTGCAGGGATCTCTAGATGTAATAATGTGTCAGTCAGGGTCCAGCGTGTGTCTGGACATGGATTGCATACTCCATGCAGGCAATTGAAGGAAGTTAGTAAATGCACTGTTTACAAGGTATGGGCAAGGTTTATCGACATCAGCAAGGGATAAAGCAGTATGTGGGGAGCACAATGGGAGCTGTTACTGCCCACAAGTCTTTAAGTGGGCAAGGGAGGATATATTTCCCAGAACCCTGAAAGACTATGAAGAGAGCTCTCTGACAAGAGTGGCAGCTTGCAGTAGATAGACTCAGCCAACCCTGCAGGCCGTGATAGAGAAGGAGCTGGGGAACAAATATCCCAGCCTCACTCCCGTCCATCTCCCAGTCTCCTGTCCTCGGTCCTCTCATCACCACCTCACTGGCCAAACCCAACCCTGGCCAGAGGGAAAGGGAGTTTGTTGATACCGTGTGTATTAGTCAGCCTCCCAGGGACAGAACAGGGCAGAGAAGGATAACAATTAGACATGAAGAGGCAAAAGAAGGTGTCTAGGAAAACTACTTCTTGTGAAGTTCAACAGCTTTAATTTTCCTATTTTGTAGAAGTTCCATAAAATGTTCTAATATTAGTATAAGTATTCTACCAGTAAACTCACCTCTTCTTTGCCTCTTGATTTCAAAACCCTTAACCACATGCCCAAAAGTCATTTCTTTACCAAATGTAATATCCCTAATGATTATTGTTGGTCCCTACACAGCAGCAGCCCTCGCTCCTCAAGCATTTTATTGTATTTCTGTGCTCCTTCTGAATCTCTCTCATGGTTTCCTTAAGGTGCAGCAATTAAAACTGTACACTTTATTCTAGAAACATGCATCCTGGGATAAGAATAAGACATTCTAAATCAATCAGAGTTTTAAGAGCAGTAAAGCTTAAAAAAATTAGGAAAACAAAAATTACAGCAGTATTAAAAATTATAGCAATTAAGAGGTAGTTATGAATTATTAGGAATTAGCACAACATGGACCATAAACTGAAATTTATAGTAGGCCTTGGAGTAGAAGTCTCCATAAGTTTTAATATATTTTTGATGGCTTGAAAGTGATCCTGTTTGGGGGGAGTATTTTGCATTTGTTGTTCATTCACTCAGTAATGTCCGACTCTCTGCGACCCCATGAACTGCAGCATGCCAGCCTTCCCTGTCCTTCACCATCTCCTGGAGCTTGCTCAAACTCATGTCCGTTGAGTCAGTGATACCATCCAACCATCTCTTCCTCTGTCGTCCTTTTCTCTTCTTGCCTTCAGTCTTTCCAACATCAGGTCTTTTCTAACGAGACAGCTCTTCACATCAGATGGCCAAAGTATTGGAACTTCAGCATCTGTCATTCCAATTAATATTCAGGATTGATTTCCTTTAGGATTGACTGGTTTGATCTCCTCGCTGTCCAAGAGGCTCTCAAAATTCTTCTCCAAACCCACAGTTCAAAAGCATCAATTCTCTAGCGCTCAGCTTTCTTTATGGTCATGCATGACTAGATGCATGAGTACTGGAAAAACCAAAGCTTTGACTAGACGGACCTTTGTTGGCAAAGTAATATCTCTGCTTTTTAATATGCTGTCTAGGTTGGTCGTAGCTTTTCTTCCAAGGAGCAAATCTCTTTTAATTTCATGGCTGCAGTCACCATCAGCTGGAGAAGGCAATGGCACCCCACTCCAGTACTCTTGCCTGGAAAATCCCATGGATGGAGGAGTATGGTAGGCTGCGGTCCATGGGATTGCTAAGAGTCAGACACGATTGAGCGACTTCACTTTCACTTTTCACTTTCATGCATTGGAGAAGGAAATGGCAACCCACTCCATGATTCTTGCCTGGAGAATCCCAGGGGTGGGGGAGCCTGGTGGGCTGCCGTCTGTGGGGTCGCACAGAGTCGGACATGACGGAAGTGACTTAGCAGCAGCAGCAGTCACCATCTGCAGTGATTTTGGAGCCCAAGAAAATAAAGTCTCTCATTGTTTCCATTGTTTCCTCATCTGTTTGCCATGAAGTGATGTGACTGGATGCCATGATATTCGTTTTTTGAATGCTGAGTTTTAAGCCAGATTTTTCACTCTCCTTGTTCACTTTCATCAAGAGGCTCTTTAGTTCTTCACTTTCTGCTATATATCTGAGATTATTGATATTTCTCCCAGCTATCTTGATTCCAGCTAGTGCTTCATTCAGCTCAGCATTTCTTATGATGTACTCTGCATATAAGTTAAATAAGTAGGGTGACAATAAACAGCATTGATGTACTCCTTTCCCGATTTGGAATCAGTCTGTGCTTCGATGTCCAGTTCTAACTGTTGCTTCTTGACCTGCATACAGGTTTTGCAGAAGGTAGGTAAGATGGTCTGGTTCCCATCTCTTGAAGAATTTTCCACAGTTCATTGTGATCCACACAAAGGTTTTAGCATAGTCAGTGAAGCAGAAGTAGGTGTTTTTCTGGAATGCTCTTGCTTTTTCTATGATCCAGTGGATGTTGGCAATTTGATCTCTGGTTCCTCTGCCTTTTCGAAATCCAGCTTGAACATTTGAAAGTTCATGGCTTATATACTGTTGAAGCCTAGATTGAAGAATTTTGAGCATTACTTTGCTAGTGTGAGATGAGAGCAATTGTGCAGTAGTTTGGACATTCTTTGGCATTGCCCTTCTTTGGGATTGGAATGAAAACTGACCTTTTCCAGTCCTGTGGCCATTGCTGCATTTTCCAAATTTGCTGACATATTGAGTGCAGCACTTTTACAGCATCATCTTTTCAGGATTTGTAGCTCAACTGGAATTCCATCACCTCCACTAGCTTTGTTCATAGTGATGCTTCCTAAGGCCCACTTGACTTCACATTCCAGGATGTCTGGCACTAGGTGAGTGATCACACCATCATGGTTTTCTGGGTCATTAAGATCTTTTTTGTATAGTTCTGTGTATTTTTGCAACCTCCTAATATCTTCTGCTTCTGTTAGGTCCATACCATTTCTGTCCTTTGTTGAGCCCATCTTTGTCTGAAATGTTCCTTTGGTATCTCTAATTTTCTTGAAGCGATCTCTAGTCTTTCCCATTCTATTGTTTTCTTCTATTTCTTTTCACCGATCTCTTAGGAAGGCTTTCTTATCTCTCCCAGCTGTTCTTTGGAACTCTGCATTCAGATGGGTATATCTTTCCTTTTCTCCTTTGCCTTTTATAGCATAATTAATGAACACTTATGACTAGATATAAAATGTGCCTAAATCTAGCACCCAAATAAAATTCTGAAAGGGGTAGGGATGAGGATGTGGATGGGGAGGAAAGAAAAATCAATTAAATATTCCATTCTGTTTGAGAAGAAAGTAGCTATTAATTTTTTGTCTGCATAAAAATGTAGGCTTAAATATGTAAGGGCCACCATTATCACTGTAAAAATAGGAGTAAAAAATTTTAAAACAGTAAATAGAGAAGAAAAGGAATTACAAAAGTTACTATCTATACAAAATCAGGAAAGGAAAAAACATGCAAGAAGAAAACATAAGTTGGAAACATAAAATATGACAGTCATAGCACATTCTTCCTCATTACCCATCTGGAATTCATCTTTGACTCCTCTCTCATTCGACATGTCTGTGTGATTGACTCACTTGGATTTTCCTTGAAAATATCTCTATGTCTGACCTTTCTGTTCCTATTGCCACTCCTCTAGCTCCTTTGGCCCTGAACTAATGTAGAGGCTTTAGCACACCATAGCTCACCTTGGCCTCCTTGCAGAAACTAGAGCTATCTTCATAAAGCATAATATCACAACCCTGCTCAAAAGCCTTCTAGGTTCCCCCTTCCTTACCATTTACCCTTCCTATCTGATTTTTAAGACCTTCTATAATATGACCCTTACTAACTGTGTTTCATCTATTCTAAGACACCTTTTTTTTTGTTAGTGATGTGATATTTTTAAATTTGTCTATATTTTAAGCAGTTTTAGGTTTATAGAATGATTGAGTAGAAAGTAAAAAGAGTTCCTTTACAACCTCTCATTGCCCTCCCCACTGTTTCTCCTGTTATAAACATTATGCTATAATATACTATATTTACTTCAATTAATTAACCAATATTGATACATTAATTGTAACAAAAGTCCATAGGTTGCATCTGGATAATTACATGAATCCACAATTACAGTATCATACAGAATCATTTCACTGCCTTAAAAAATCCCATGTGTTCTACCTAGTCACCCATTCCCCCTCCTCACTCTAGCCACCTGAACTTCCTAGCAACTACTGATCTTTTTCCTGTCTCCAAAGTCTTGCCTTTTCTAGAATGTCAAAGAGTTGGAATGATACACTTATAGCTTGTCAGACTGGCTTCTTTCACTTAGCAGTATGCTTTAAAGTTCTGCCATATCCTGTGCTCTTGAGCATGGATTTCTTTTATTGATGAATAATATGTCACCCCATGAATATACCACTGTTTATCCATCTCTTTCTTTTATTGGAATATAGTTGCTTTGCACTGCTGTGTCAATTTCTGCTGCGTAGCAAAGTAAATTAGCCATATATATACATATATCACCTCTTTTTGGATTTCCTTCCCTTTCCATCACCACAGAGCAAGGAATAGAGTTCCTTGTGCTACACAGTAGTTTCTAATTAGTTACCTATTTTATACATAGTAGTGGTATATATCAATCCCAGTCTCCCAATTCATCCCGCCCCCTCATGCCCCCTTGGTAACCATGTTTGTTCTCTATGTTCATGTGTCTATTTCTGCTTTCCAAATAAGATAATCTTTAGCATTTTTCCAGATTCCACATATGTGTGTTAATATATAATATTTGTTGTTCTCTTTCTGGCTTACTTCACTCTGTATGACAATCTTTAGGCCCATATACGTCTCTGCAAATGATACAGCTTCATACCTTTTTATGGCTGAGCAATATTCTGTTGTATATATTTACCACATTTTCTTTATCTAGTCTTCTGTTGATGGACATTTACGTTGCCTCCATGTCCTGGCTATTTTAAGTAGTGCTGAAGTGAACATTGGGGTATATGTGTCCTTTCAAATTCTGGTTTTCTCTGGATGTGTACCTAGGAGTGGAATTTTTGGGTTAAATGATAGGTCTGTTTTTAGTTTTTTAAAGAACCTCCACATTGTTCTCCATAGTGGTTGTAGCAATTTACATTCTAACCCACATTACAGGAGGATTCCCTTTTCTGTACACCCTCTCCAGCATTTATTGTTAGTAGACTTTTTGATGATGGCCCTTCTGACTGGTGTGAAATGATACATCACTGTAGTTTTGATTTGCATTTCTCTAATAATTAGTGATGCTGAGCATCTTTTCATGTTTTGGTTGGCCATCTGTATTTCTTCTTTGGAGAAATGTAAAACACATTTTTTAAACGATGAAAACATTTCTGAAATCAGAGTGCATCTTGCAATTGGTACACTTGTGCCATCTTAGATTTGATAAAATATTGTTCTCTTCTCAGTTCTTGGCTTGGATATAGGACACCTCTATCTTAGAAAAAACAACTTCTTGTTTTGCTGTGTTATGACTCTTTCATAGCTCCAAAATCTTGTTCAAACATTTCTCACTGTCTAGGTATTTCTGTTCTGCTGTATCTTTTCTTATTTAGGTCCATCTGTAAGGCCCAGCTCAAAGGCCATCTCCTCAATGAATGCCTTGTTCACTATCTAAGCTGAAAAAAACCTTTCATTTGAAACTTCTCAGTTCTTTCTTTGTAAGACTAGCAACTCTTATCAAATAGTTCCATTTAGTTTAAATACTTGTATACATTTTTGGTCTGTACACAGGAGTCCAAGAGTTCTGCAAATGACTTGAGAAGACAATGAAAATTGTGACATTCTGTGAAAGAGTGTAGGCTTGTTTGATTAATGTACTCCAGGACATTTGAACAGTTTCTTTAAAATCTGCAGTGCCATCATTCCAGAACTCAGCTAAAGCCCTGTTTTGAGCTGCCCTCTAGAGGTGATACATCATCATTGAGCCAGTTTGGTTCGGTTGCTCAGTCGTGTCTGATTCTTTGCAACCCCTGTGGACTGCAGCATGTCAGGCTTCCCTGTCCTTCACCAACTCTCAGCTTTCTCAGACTCATGTCCATCGAGTTGGTGATGCCATCCAACCATCTCATCCTCTGTCGTCCTCTTCTCCTCCTGCCCCCAATCCCTCCCAGCATCAGGGTCTTTTCTAAGAAGTCAGTTCTTCCATCAGGTGACCAAAGTACTAGAGTTTCAGCTTCAGCATTAGTCCTTCCAATGAATATTCAGGACTGATCTCCTTTAGGATGGACTGGTTGGATCTCCTTGCAGTCCAAGGGACTCTCAAGAGTCTTCTCCAACACCACAGTTCAAAAGCATCAATTCTTTAGCACTCAGCTTTCTTTAGTCCAACCCTCACATGCATGCATGACTACTGGAAAAACCATAGCTTTGACTAGACGGACCTTTGTCTAGTAAAATAATGTCTGCTTTTTAATATGCTGTCTAGTTTGATCATAGCTTTTCTTCCAAGGAGCAAGCATTTTTTAAATTTCATGACTGCAGTCACCATCTGCAGTGATTTTGGAGCCTCCCAAAATAAAGTCTGTCACTGTTTCTATTGTTTCCCTATCTGTTTGCCTTGACATGATGGGACCAGATGCTATGATCTTAGCTTTCTGAATGTTAAGTTTTAAGCCAACTTTTTCACTCTCCTCTTTCACTTTCATCAAGAGGCTGTTTAGTTCTTCTTCACTTTCTGCTATAAGGGTGGTGTCATCTGCATATCTGCTGCTACTGCTGCTAGGTTGCTTCAGTTGTGTCCGACTCTGTGCAACCCCATAGATGGCAGACTACCAGGCTCCCCCGTCCCTGGGATTCTCCAGGCAAGAACACTGGAGTAGGTTGCCATTTCCTTCTCAAATGCATGAAAGTGAAAAGTGAAAGTGAAGTCACTTAGTTGTGTCCAACTCTTCACGACCCCATGGACTGCCGCCTACCAGGCTCCTCCATCCATGGGATTTTCCAGGCAAGAGTACTGGAATGGGGTGCCATCTGTCTGCATATCTGAGGTTATCGATATTTCTCCTGGCAATCTTGATTCCAGCTAGTGCTTCAACCAGGCCGGCATGTCCCATGATATACTCTGCATATAAGTTAAATAAGCAGGGTGACAATATACAGCCTTAACATACTCCTTTCCCGATTTGGAACCAGTCTGTTGTTACATGTCTAGTTCTAACTATTGCTTCTTGATCTGCATACAGATTTCTCAGGAGGCAGGTAAGGTGGTCTAGTATTGCCATCTCTTGAAGAATTTTCCACAGTTTGTTGTGATCCACACAGCCAGGGAGCTCAAGTCCTGGAATCAGCAAGAGATACTGGAAGGCATGCAGCTGGGAGGGGAGCTGTTAGGACATGCTGCTCTATCAGCTGGATTCGCTAACTGGCCCTGTTCCTGGGAGCAGCTGTTGAAAAGGTCAAGCTTTGAAAAACCATGCTGCTCAGAGATTGTCAGCTCTCTCTACCATCCTCCCATGAGTCACCATGATGTCTTGGAAGGTGGGGCTGGTTGGGAGACTTGGTTTTTCAATTTACCCTTTCCTCAGGGAATCTAGACTAAAGTAGAAGTTCAAGAATGCTGGGTTACCTCCACTGGCACCTTCGGGGAGAATGTCTGTAACCCAGCCCTGTTAGAGGGTGTAGCCTGGGAAAAGAAGGCTACATGTCCATGTCATCATCTGTGGTAGATTCTTCTCAGTTATAGCTAATTTTGAACTCTCCCAAATTATATGCATGAATCTTTGCTACAATATACTCATAGAGCTTACTCACAGCAAACTTTCATGGCCACAGGAAGATAAAAAATCTTCCCAAATGCCCTCTTGCTATTGCCATGACTTTTTGTGACTAAATTTTAAATGACTTGTGAAATTTCCCACTGAGTTCTGTTTCTTGAGGATAATGCCATTTTTCTATAAGGGCCTCCCAGTTAAACATCTTCCTATGGGTAATGTCTCAAGCCTCAATTTCTACCAAATGAGGGGATAGATTCAAGAAGTTTGAGGTCCCTGCCAGCTTCAGCTTTCTAACATTTGCTTGCTGCTCTGCAGAGCTCACCTCCCATGCACTGGATTTACACATTAATAAGTTTGAAGCTCACTTTTCTCTGAGGCAAGATGGTTGGCATGAAGTGATCTGGGGATGTCGTTGAACATTTTCTGTAGGATATGACTGAGCTCTCCTTCCTTTCATATCAGGAGGCCTTGCATAAAAGTCACAATTGTTGAGCTGATTTCACCAAGAGACGGTTTTGTTTAAACAATTTTTTCCTCATTAAAACAGTCAATAAGTGTGTATTACAGAAAATGTAGACAATTCAGAATACTATAAAGAGGGAATTAAGAAGCATTTAAACTCTGATCTCTCATTGTTAACACTATGGCATATATCATTACAGTAATTTTTTCTGTAATAAAATAATATAGTCATATGATTTTTAAATGTTTGATATAGAATTGGAATCATACTTTCCAACCTTTTTTTTTATTTTAACCTGGCTTTTCTCCCTTACTGATAAATGATTAACAGTTTCCTTTGTCATCATCCAGTTAGCAGTGTGGACTCTGCAGCTAGCCTGTCTGGATTTGAATACCAACTTTGTTACTTACTTGCTGTGTGACCCTTAGGCATATCCTTTAATTGATAAAGGTATTGCAGTTTCCTCATCTGAAAAATAGGAATAATAATTGTTCCTAATTCACACATTTGTTGTGAATATTTAAGTGAGTCAACATTTGCCAAGTAGCTACAATCGTACCTGGCAAGTAGTAGTACAGGCTTTGTATCAATGGGACTAACTTTGGCTACTATGACTGTAGTAGTATTTTCTTCCACAATGTCGTTTTAAAGACTGGATAAGATTTCATTGTGTGGAATATAGCATAATGCATTTAATGAAGGTCCCATTGTTAAATAGTGTTCCACTTCTTGATATTATGAACAACAGTGCAAATAGACTTCCTTTAAAAAAAATTATCAATATGTAAAGGAAATTACTCACCTGGAGCCAGACATGCTGGAATGTGAAGTCAAGTGGGCCTTAGAAAGCATCACTGCAAACAAAGCTAGTGGAGGTGATGGAATTCCTATTGAGCTATTTCAAATCCTGAAAGATGATGCTGTGAAAGTGCTTCACTCAATATGCCAGCCAATTTGGAAAACTCAGCAGTGGCCACAGGACTGGAAAAGGTCAGTTTTCATTCCAATCCCAAAGAAAGGCAATGCCAAAGAATGCTCAAACTATCGCACAATTGCACTCATCTCACACACTAGTAAAGTAATGTTCAAAATTCTCCAAGCCAGGCTTCAGCAATACATAACCGTGAACTTCCAGATGCTCAAGCTGGTTTTAGAAAAGGCAGAGGAACCAGAGATCAAATTGCCAACATCCGCTGGATCATAGAAAAAGCAAGAGAGTTCCAGAAAAACATCTCTTTCTGCTTTATTGACTGTGCCAAAGCCTTTGACTGTGGATCACAATAAACTGTGGAAAATTCTGAAAGAGGTGGGAATACCAGACCACCTGACCTGCCTCCTGAGAAACCTATATGCAGGTCAGGAAGCAACAGTTAGAACTGGCCATGGAACAACAGACTGGTTCCAAATAGGAAAAGGAGGATGTTAAGGCTGTATATTGTCACCCTGCTTATTTAACTTATAGGCAGAGTACATTATTGGAAACACTGGGCTGGAAGAAGCACAAGCTGGAATCAAGATTGCCGGGAGAAATATCAATCACCTCAGATATGCAGATGACACCACCCTTATGGCAGAAAGTGCAGAGGAACTAAAAAGCCTCTTGATGAAAGTGAAAGAGGAGAGTGAAAAGGTTGGCTTAAAGCTCAACATTCAGAAAACGAAAATCATGGCATCTGGTCCCATCACTTCATGGGAAATAGATGGGGAAACAGTGGAAACAGTGTCAGACCTTATTTTGGGGGGCTCCAAAATCACTGCAGATGGTGACTGCAGCAATGAAATTAAAGGATGCTTACTCCTTGGAAGGAAAGTTATGACCAACCTAGATAGCATATTGAAAAGCAGAGACATTACTTTGCCAACAAAGGTCCGTCTAGTCAAGGCTATGGTTTTTCCAGTAGTCATGTATGGATGTGAGAATTGGACTGTGAAGAAAGCTGAGTGCCAAAGAATTGATGCTTTTGAAGTGTGGTGTTTGGAGAAGACTCTTGAGAGTCCCATGGACTGCAAGGAGATCCATCCAGTCCATTCTAAGGGAGATCAGTCCTGGGTGTTCATTGGAAGGACTGATGCTAAAGCTGAAACTCCGATACTTTGGCCACCTCATGCGAAGAGTTGACTCATTGGAAAAGACTCTGATGCTGGGAGGGATTGGGGGCAGGAGGAGAAGGGGATGACAGAGGATGAGATGGCTGGATGGCATCACCAACTCGATGGACGTGAGTTTGAGTGAATTCCGGGAGTTGGTGATGGACATGGAGGCCTGATGTGCTGCAGTTTATGGGGTCGCAAAAAGTCGGACACTACTGAGTGACTGAACTGAACTGAAAGGAAATCAACCCTGAATATTCATTGGAAGGACTGATGCTGAAGCTCCAATAATTTGGCTGCCCAATGGAGAGAGCTGACTCATTGGAAAAGACCCTGACACTGGGAAAGATTGAAGGCAGGAGGAGAAGGGGGAGACAGAAGATGAGATGGTTGGATGGCATCACTGACTCAGTGGACATGAGTTTGAGCAAACTGCAGGAGATAATGGAGGACAAGCAAGCCTATCATGCTGCAGTCCATGGGGTCACAAAGAGTTGGACACAACTTAGTGACTAAATAACAAAATAGTTGATTTACAATGTTGTGTTTAATTTTTGCTGTACAGCAGTCACTCAGTTATTCATGTATATTCTTTTTCTTACTCTTGTCCATTATGGTTTATTACAGTATATTGAATATAGTTCCCTGTGTTATACAATAGGTCCTTGTTGGTTACCCATCCTACATATAATTGTCTGCATCTGCTAATCCCAAGCTCATAGTCCTTGCCTCCTCTTCCTCCACCTTGGCAAACACAAGTCTGTTCTCTACATCTGTGTATCTGTTTTTGTTTCATAGATATGTTCGTTTATGTTGTATTTTAAATTATATGTGTAAGTGATACCATATCAGACTTCCTTCTTTCATTGTATTTGTAACAGGACAGTCTATATACCAGGTAAGAAAGGAATACAGTGATAGGCAGTGGAAGTACCATGTTTTACTTTCTTGATTTTGAACTTGGTTGGAGAGGTAGAGAGAATGTCATTGCCTCCCTTTTGCCTGGAATGCTACTGCTCAGAAACTATTCAGACTTTTTGGCACTACCCAGGCTAATATCTGAAGGTCCTTCCTAGACTGAATCACCAGTAATCCCATTCTCAGATCCAACTGGAGAAGGATCCTTGGCCAGCCATATCATATACTTCTAGTTCTTCATGCAGGAGCTATCATAAAATGACTCAGCTCTATGGGCTCAGCTACAAGGAAGACTTGGGAATATTTAGTAAACTCAGTGTGTCGCTGGAGCCTCCATCTTTTCTGGGCTGGTTCATGTAAAGGTCCTGTCGGAGATGATCCCATTCTGTCTTACGGCTCCATTCGTGCAGTTATCTTTCCCAGCACTACTGGAGAGAATGGGAAGGGACTTTCTTCTCTGTTCTAATTCTCTGTCCTAAGTTATAGGAATGATTCCGACACATTCTGATAGCATGAGACCAGTATCCTCTCTATAGGTTGAAGGAGTTATAGACTCAGAGGTATCAGGTGGCCTCATGGAACAACTTTATGTAAAAAAGCTGTGCCAGTGAAGATGAACACTACTAATGGGCATTATTTGTTGGGGGGTAAGATCACCTTCAAACTCTACATGGGAAAGTCTGTTGAATGGTTAGTTCTTACTATCTCTCTGTTAAGTGTACCACCAACGAAATCACTCCTAGTCCAAAGTACATAACCTACTATAATATATCCTAGAAGATTCACTTCTGAATTTCTGCCTTTGTTATCTACTGGTTCCTCTGGAAAGTATTACCTCCTAGGTTCCTTGGAAGGTTCTGCCCACCTTCTGTCCTGTAAGGTACTGGATAAACACACTTCCTAGAGAATTCACTTAATACATGGAGACAGGAGTGCTCTTCCCTAACCTCAACTGTATTCAATCAACGGGACATTTAACATGGTGCCATGTGTCTATGTTTCTGCCAAGTAGGTGGAAACCTTAGAATATAAGGATGAGGCCCCCAACCTTAAATAGAAGGAGTGGTGAAATGGGCAAATCTAGAAGATTTACTGTCAGAAGTCAGGGTAGTAATTATTCTCATCGGAGGGAAAGGAGCACAGGGGAGGCTTCTAGGGGGCTAACAGTCTGGATTTTGACCTGGGTCCTGGCTACATGGGTGTCTTCATTTGTGAATGTTCAGTGACCTGTACACTCATGATAAGTGTTCTTTTTGTATGTGTGTTTTACTTCAATTAATATAATTTTTTAAGAAAAGGATAAACAAAGGGCGATCTACCTCTGTTAAGACTAGTGGTTCTTTCCTAGGGCTACCAGATTTAGCAAATAAAAGTACAGGATACTCAGTTCAAATAAACAGCAAACGATTTTTTAGTGTATGTTTGTACCATGCAATATTTGGGACATATTTACACTATAAAAGTATTTATTGTTTATCTGAAATTTAAATATAGGAGATAGAAATGAGAGAATAAGGGCTGTAGTATTTTACTTTCTCCATTCACTCATACCTCTCTCCTGTTTTTTGGGTTTCTCATTACCACATTCATATCAAAGAAAAGAGGGGAAAAAAGACAAGCAAAAGAAATAAAGTAGTGCCCAAATCGTTTACACTTTCATTATTTGAATCTGCAATTCTGTTGGTTGATGTTTCTGAACGTTCAGTCCTGATTTGTCTATGTTATTTTTTTCTTCGTCTTTTATTTTTTTTGCCCCTCTCTCTATTTCACCCTTCCTCAGAACTTTGTAACCTTTGCTTAGATGGAAGTTGAATCCTTTTCAATATAATCAGTGTTTTTCCTGCCTTTTCCTACTAGGTTTCATAGGCTAACCTTGAAAAATCTATTTGTTATTGATCTCTGAAAGATCACCCTTCCTTTTTCTCTCTCCAATAATAACTAATATGCACCTGGAACATTTCAACTATGCTTCTTACACAGATTTGAACCAAGTTTTCAGAATTCTACCTTCCTTTTCTATAATTTCCACTCCTAAAGGTAAAGAAATTCAGCTCCAAATTATTAATTATAACAAGTCCTAGTTATCAGAGACAACTAGGTTCTGTCAGCAAAGGTTTTGTGCTTTGCCATATTTTCAGTTCATAGAGATGGGCATAATAAAGTGGAATTATTTCCTGCTTCCCTGAAGGCATCCAAGTTGTGATTTGTGTAACACCGATACAACTACTCACTTAATTTAGATTAAAATTCTCAAGTCAAAAATGATTTTGATATCCTTTTATTTAAACAATAAGTACATCTTCTGAAATGCTTGAGAATATGAAACGTGGGGAAAAGGAAGTTACACCCACATCAAAGAAAAATCATAATGTATCTCAATAACCGGTATTTGGAACCTTTGCTCTTAAGACTGTAGCTGCCTGATCTTTTAAAAAGTTAGTGAATTTTCTGTAATGTTATCACTGATGTATATTTCTGATTGAATCACTTCAGTAATCATTGACCAAATCATTTCTAAATGATTCTGGGCAACACTTTTCCACATTATTTTTCACACAGTTGACTGAACTGACTTGTTGTGGAACTGACTTGTTTGAAATCATGTATATACATATGTATCATGTATATATATATATATATATATATATATATATATATATATGTGGATATATATATCCACTATTCCTGTGTTAATAAGTTTTACTGTAACCAATTTCCTTTGCTGAGAGAGAAGGAGAGAGCAAGAAGGAGAGAGGGGATGAGGGTATAATGATAGAGACTCAGTGTGTGCAGAGGAGAATTTAAAAGTATGCAAAGACAAATTAGTATAAAAGCATCATAAATAAGGCAAAAAAGGTTTTACTTTTTATGAAACAGTATTAGCATATATACATAAATCAAGTAGCTCTGATTTTTCAGAACACTTTATAAATATTACTAAAAGGTTTATTAATCAGTAAATGATGTAGACAATTGCAGAATCTTTAACACTGAAATAGTATTTTCTCTGTTTTGGAATAGTATTTTCAACTCTGAGAGTTCCATTGCAAATGCAGTAGTAACTTTTAGCAGCTAAATAACCTCCCAGGAACCTGCTGGGTTGTTACCAATTACTTACCAACTACTTGCTCTTATAGTCCCTGACATTCCTTTGACAGAGGTCTCTAAAGTCTATCCCCAACCTACTTTTCCACCTTTATCTCCCACAACCCCAATTGCCTTGGGTTATTTCTGATCTGGTCTCTTTTTTGGTTCTGTGCCCCTGGGGCTACTAGAATACCATCTCCTTCCTGCCCACCCAAATCCTCCTCCAACTGTCCAGGACTGGCTTAGACCCACCACCTTCATTAAATTCTGTCTGCCTACATAAAAATTACATTAAATTATGTCTACAGCCATCCTCTCTTTGTCTGCCTATATTGCTAGATGACTGTATCACTATTGTGGCATTTTATTACATACTAGCCTGCATCAACATCTGCAGTGTTTTTTTAAAGAGTTGTTTAACATTCATGGATGTTTGAACATACTTGTTGTAAACGATAAAGTTTCATACTAATGCACATGTTATTATCATTATTAACTAGTTTATAACACTCCCCAAGATATGGGGATTATGCATAGATTTTTGTATGACATCAAGGAGAGCAATGCATACTCCATGGCCCCTCTGAAAATACTTTCTGATGAATGAATGCATGGAGGATCAGTAGACTTGGAGCTAAACCACCGTAGTTTGCATCTGACACATTACCTGTCTGAATTGAAAGTAATTATTTAATCTCCACTTCAGTTTCCTTATTTATAAAATGGGATAATAATGGCACCTACTTCATAGAATTGCTTTGAGAATTAAATGAAATCATACATGTAAAGTGACTTACAGAGCATGCTTAGCACACAAGTATTCCCTAAGTATTAGTTGTTTGAATGAATGAACAAAACAGAATGGACTACTATATTTTAAAATCTAGAAAAAATAATTACTATTTTTATTATCCCTAGAATGATGAGTGTAAAATAATATAGTACATAAGAATGTTAAGGGAACTGAGTATTCTCTGTAAGATATGTCATGCATGCATGCTAAGTTGTATCCGACTCTTTGTGATGCTATGTACCACAGCCCACCAGCCTCCTCTGTCCTTGGGATTCTCCAGGCATGAATACTGGAGTGGATTGCCATGCTTTCCTCCAGGAGATCTTCCTGATCCAGGGATTGAACCTGCTTTGGCAGGCAGGTTCTTTACTACTAGCTTCACCTGGGAAGCCCTTAAGATGTGTCATGATGTGTATATTTATTCCTGAAGAGACTTTTCAGGGTGAAGTTTATATTCAATATTGTTTTGTATTTTTCAAATAAAAATTCATGTAAGGTTTATATAGAAGAGATTTTGGTACACTTATTTTTCTAGACATCACATTACTTTTTAGATCTGAATAAATAATATTGCTGCATATTCCTTTGTTTTACGTTATTTAGAAGATAGTACTTAAAAGCAGCAATTAATTCCAGATGATTTTCTGTTTATATCTGTGTTGAGCTACTTTTGTTAAAAAAAAAAGTATGGGTTAATTTTGAAGTAGAAAATGATAATAGCAATTTCATGAGGAACTTCTTGAAAAATATTTTTTTCTAAAAGTTTCTCAAAACATTTAACTTTTCTAGGTTAATTTAGCAAATTAAATGTCTTCTGTCAAATTTGTTATGATTAAAACATAAAGATTTCCATCACTAATGATTTACACATGTATCAACCTTAAATCAAGTGAGTTTTATTGCTCTGTGGAGCCATCTGCTGGTCAGTGGTGTTATAGGTATATAAAATTTTTTGAATGAATGAATTTGTGACTCTAGCAAAACCTGCAGAAAATATCCTTCCAGATATAAAAAATGAGAGCAATTTGGCTCTAAGATAATGGAGACAATCACATTTAGAAAACAAATAGAGTGTATATTGGGGTGAATTGTTTCATTCATTCAGCAAGTTTTTGTAAACTTCTCACTGCTAATTGAATAGAGTAAAACATACGAAATTGAAACTGTTAGTCGCTCTGTCATGTCCAACTCTTCCGTGGAATTCTCCAGGGCAGAATACTGCAGTGGGTAGTCATTCCCTTCTTCAGGATATCTTCCCAATCCAGGGATCAAACCCAGGTCTCCCACATTGCAGGCAGATTGCTCACCATCTGAGCCACCAGGGTATACACACACACACATATATATACTTTATAGTATGTAGTTTTTTGAAAACCATGTAGATCAATAGTATTAGAGATGAAAGTCATGGTACTAAGGGTGCCCACAGGAGGTTAGGTTGTGAACAAAAATGCTATTGTAGATATTACTGTTGATTATAACAGAACTAAGTTAATAAGTGTATTTTAAGAGCATGCATGTGCATTGATTTTACCCCCCAACTTGATTTACAGTATTATGTTCCTATACTTCTTTTGTAATGTGTGAAAGTGAAAGTCACCCAGTTGTGTCCAACTCTTTGTGACCCCATGGACTATACAGTCCATGGAATTATCCAGGCCAGACATTTCCCTATGTAATTTAATTTATATCTTCATATAAATATTTATATAATTTACATTATATTTATTACATGATATTTATATTATATAAATATTATTTACATTATATTATACATTATAAATGTGAACTATATTAATATGTATGGTATGTATATGTATATGTATACATATATGCATATTATATGTATCATACATTATATGTTATAAATATAAATTATTAATTATATAATTACAAATTATATTTATAATATACATTGTATTATATGTAATAAAATATATTTAGCTCTGATATTATACTTATTATTTATATCAGTTCAGTTCAGTCACTCAGTCATGTCCGACTCTTTGCAACTCCCAAAACTGCAGCACACCAGGCCTCCCTGTCCATCACCAACTCCCGGAGTCCACCCAAACCCATGTCCATTGAGTCAGTGATGCCATCCAACCATCTCACCCTCTCTGTCATCCACTTGTCCTCCTGCCCTCAATCTTTCCCAGCTTCAGGGTCTTTCCAAATGAATCAGCTCTTTGCATCAGGTAGCCAAAGGATTGGAATTTCAGCTTCAACATCAGTCCTTCCAATGAACATCCAGGACTGGTCTCCTTTAGGGTGAACTGGTTGGATCTCCTTGCAGTCCAAGGAAGTCTCAAGAGTCTTCTCTAACACCACAGTTCAAAAGCATCAATTCTTTGGCGCTCAGCTTTCTTTATAGTCCAACTCTCACATCCATACATGACCACTGGAAAAACCATAGCCTTGACTAGATGGACCTTTGTTGGCAAAGTAATGTCTCTGCTTTTCAATATGCTGTCTAGGTTGATCATAACTTTCCTTCCAAGGAGTAAGCGTCTTTTAATTTCATGGCTGCAATCAGCCTCTGCAGTGATTTTGGAGCCCCCCCAAAATAAAGTCTGACACTGTTTCCACTGTTTTCCCATCTATTTCCCATGAAGTGATGGGACCAGACGCCATGATCTTCGTTTTCTGAATGTTGAACTTTAAGCCAACTTTTTCACTCTCCTCTTTCACTTTCATCAAGAGGCTTTTTAGTTCTTCTTCACTTTCTGCCATAAGGGTGGTGTCATCTGCATATCTGAGGTGATTGATATTTCTCCCAGCAATCTTGATTCCAGCTTGTGCTTCCTCCAGCCCAGCATTTCTCATGATGTACTCTGCATCTAAGTTAAATAAGCAGGGTGACAATATACAGCCTTGACGTACTCCTTTTCCTATTTGGAACCAGTCTGTTGTTCCATGGCCAGTTCTAACTGTTGCTTCCTGACCTGCATATAGGTTTCTCTAAAGGCAGGTCAGATGGTCTGGTATTCCCATCTCTTTCAGAATTTTCCACAGTTTATTGTGATCCACACAGTCAAAGGCTTTGGTATAGTCAATAAAGCAGAAATAGATGTTTTTCTGGAACTCTCTTGCTTTTTCCATGATCCAGTGGATGTTGGCAATTTGATCTCTGATTCCTGTGCCTTTTCTAAAACCAGCTTGAACATCTGAAAGTTCCCGGTTCACATATTGCTGAAGCCTGGCTTGGAGAATTTTGAGCATTACTTACTAGCGTGTGCTGCTGCTGCTAAGTCACTTCAGTTGTGTCCTACTCTGTGCGACCCCATAGACAGCAGCCCACCAGGCTCCTCCATCCCTAGGGTTCTCCAGGCAAAAACACTGGAGTGGGTTGCCATTTTCTTCTGCAATGCATGAAAGTGAAAAGTGAAAGTGAAGTCACCCAGTCATGTGAGATGAGTGCAATTATGCGGTAGTTTGAGCATTCTTTGGCATTGCCTTTCTTTGGGATTAGAATGAACACTGACCTTTTCCAGTCCTGTGGCCACTGCTGAGTTTTCCAAATGTGCTAGCATATTGAGTGCAGCACTTTCACAGCAACATATTTTAGGATTTGAAATAGCTCAACTGGAATTCCATCACCTCCACTTTGTTCGTAGTGATGCTTCCTAAGGCCCACTTGACTTCACATTCCAGGATGTCTGGCTCTAGGTGAGTGATCACACCATCATGATTATCTGGGTCATGAAGATCTTCTTTGTATAGTTCTTCTGTGTATTCTTGCCACCTCTTCTTAATATCTTCTGCTTCTGTTAGGTCCATACCATTTCTATCCTTTATTGAGCCTAAGTTTGCATGAAATTTTCCCTTGGTATCTCTAATTTTCTTGAAGAGATCTCTAGTCTTCCCGTTCTATTGTTTTCCTCTATGTCTTTTCACTGATCTCTTAGGAAGGCTTTCTTATCTCTCCTTGCTATTCTTTGGAACTCTGCATTCATATGGATATATCTTTCCTTTTCTCCTTTGCTTTTCACTTCCCTTCTTTTCACAGCTGTTTGTAAGGCCTCCTCAGAGAGCCATCTTGCTTTTTTGCATTTCTTTTTCTTGGGGATGATCTTGATTCCTGTCTCCTGTACAATGTCATGAACCTCCAGCCATAGTTCATCAGGCACTCTGTCTATCAGATCTAGTCCCTTAAATCTATTTCTCACTTCCACTGTATAGTCATAAGGGATTTGATTTAGGTTATACCTGAATGGTCTAGTGGTTTTCTCCACTTTCTTCAATTTCAGTCTGAATTTGGCAATAAGGAGTTCATGATCTGAGCCACAGTCAGCTCCTAGTCTTGTTTTTGCTAACTGTATAGAGCTTCTCCATCTTTGGCTGCAAAGAATAAAATCAATCTGATTTCAGTGTCAACCATCTGGTGATGTCCATGTGTAGAGTCTTCTCTTGTGTTGTTGGAATAGGGTGTTTGCTATATATATTATTTATATGTTTGTTATTTATATGTACTTATTATATATTAATACAATATACTTTATTATATAGTATATATATTTTTAGCTCTGATCTTTTGCCTTCAACAGCTGTTCAATGATATCCTATATAAACTTAACATATATCTTTGAGTATTACCTTTAGGACAATCTGCTTGGCATTTTTTGATGTGTATTATCAAAATGTAGAAGGCTACGGTTGTTTCTGGTAGGGATTTATTGGGATGGTATGAAAAGAGCACAGAGCCAGGAGTTAAAATAGTTGTCCCAGTTTCCTCATTTGTAAAATTATGATAGTTAACCTTTACAGCTGAATTTAACAGTTTTACATGTACTTTTATAATAATTTTCTCTCCATCCTACTCCACAGGAAACTTTTTCAGGTTAATTAAAATAACTGATTGTAGTAGTTTGAACAGAGTAGGACAGGCTGTTCAAAGGGATAGATGGTCTAACTCCTGACCACTGTTTGTTAATGGTTCCACCCAGTCTGCCTGACTCGTACTCATGCCCTACATTGCAGTTTCCACCCACCATCTGAAGGCAAAGGTGAAGGGTATATATAAGTAATAAGAAAATGCTCACATCTCTCCCAGGTCTTTAAAAGTCTTGCTATTTGCCTTATATTGATGTTTTACGACTTTTATTATTGTTTCTGTGTAATATTGTATGCTAATAATAGATCAAGTTGACCTCTTGGTAGGGAAGTTTGAATAGAACCTGGCAACTTCTGGAGACTTCATTTTGTATGGCAGTCAAGAGGTAATAGAGAATAATAGGAAAATACTGGGTCAGGCCTTACTTAATTTTAAAATTTCATCTATTTGCTTGCAAGCACAATAAAATTGTGATAAAGCTTTGAAAGAATCCAAGAAACAAAAGAGATGCCTTTTTATTTGAAAGTCACTGTTACGTGGACTCGCTAGCAGGATCTCTGTAGTTTTTTGTTACTTCCTGCATCAGCAGCTCTTGTGGGTGTTCTGATATCCAGTTTAGGTAAAGCCTATCCCTCATGATGGCCTCTAGTGAGTGTCTATCATGTGTTTAACTCCTGTTCTTAATGTTGTGGTGTCACATTTAGAATCCATTATTTTCTAAGTCAGAGTTTTTCTTGACTGATTATTGCTTATTAGTTATTCTCACCTGGAGCTTGTCTGTGATAAGTTTTGCATCATGTTGGTCTTCTTGCCTCATAGCTGAAATTTTTTGTTGTTGTTCTTTGTGTTCTCTGAAGGTTTGAATCTCTATCTTACACCTCTACTATTTCAAAACAAGCATTTCCTCTACAGTTCAGGATCTCATACATCACTGAACCATGTTTACATATTTTTTAAAAAAACTTTTAACCCCTTAAACAAATACTGAAAACAATGTGTAAAAGTCACCAAATAAGTAAATAATATTCAGAAACAAGTGTATTTCTTATAAACACTCTTATGAGCTGTATTAAGTTGAAAACAAGTGTTGTAGAATTTTCTAAACTTAATTTTAAAATATGAATAAACCAATGCTTTCAGATATATGTAATTCCTTTAAAAAAATCACTACACATTTGTGATAAGTTTGTAAATTAACAGTCAGTGGAGTGAACCCATGAAATGTTATCTGAGTCTCAGGATTTTTTCCATCTAGAAAATTACATTTTGTAAATTGAAAAAATATATTAATAATATATAAGAATATTAATTGTACTTGCCTCATAAGTTTTAGTAAGCATTATAAATAAGATAATGTATATAAAACCAATTATTTGCTCAGTCAATAGATGGGGAAACAGTAGAAACAGTGACAGACTTTTATTTTGGGGACTCCAAAATCACTGCAGATGGTGACTCCAGCCATGAAATTAAAAGACGCTTGCTTCTTGGAAGAAAAGTTATGACCAACCTAGACAGCATATTCAAAAGCAGAGACATTACTTTGCCAACAAAGTCCATCTAGTCAAAGCTATGGCTTTTCCAGTAGTCATGTATGGATGTGAGAGTTGGACCCTAAAGAAAGCTGAGCACCAAAGAATTGATGCTTTTGAACTGTGATGTTGGAGAAGACTCTTGAGAGTCCCTTGGACTACAAGGAGATCCAACCAGTCCATCCTAAAGGAAATCAGTCCTGAATATTCATTGGAAGGACTAATGTTGAAGCTGAAACTCCAATACTTTGGCCACCTGATGCGAAGAACTGACTCAATGGAAAAGACCCTGATGCTGGGAAAGATTGAAGGTGGGAGGAAAAGGGAACAACAGAGGATGAGATGGTTGGATGGCACAAATGACTCAATGGACATGAGTTTGAGTAAACTTCAGGAGTTGGTGATTAACAGGGAAGCGTGGTGTGCTGCAGTCCATGGGGTTGCTAAGAGTCGGACACAACTGAGCGGCTGAACTGAACTAATGGTGCTCAGTCAGTTATTATGGTGTAATATATTTTTACTCCCACTTGGAATGAAAACTGGAGAGAGAAAAAAAATCAGCTGCTAACTAACACAAAGTCTTTTGTAACTGCTTCTGGAAAGGGCTGGCCTTATGACAGACATGCTGGTGATGCTAAAGGAAACAGAAGAACACATAGCCTTTCCAGAGCCATGGACATCAATACGGCCTTCATCTGCTGACATCCTATGTGCCCATCTTGCTGTTGAGCTGATTCTCTTCTCCCCATGCCTTCCACAACCAAAAACATGGTTGAAGAAATAGAGAACAACAGCGCTGACATTCTTGTCTTTTTCGATAATAGCCATTCTAACAGAGGACTTCTCTGGTGGCTCAGATTGTAAAGAATCTGCCTGTTATGAGGGAGACCTGGGTTCGATCCCTGGGTTGGGAAGATCCCCTGGAGGAGGGCATGGCAACCCACTCCAGTATTCTTGCCTGGAGAATCTCCATAGATAGAGGAGCCTGGCGGCCTACAGTCCCTGGCATCCCAAAGAGTTGGACACAACTGAGCAACTAAGCACAGCACAGCACATTCTAACAGATGTGAGGCAATATCTCAGTGTTCATTTGATTTGCATTTCCCTGATGATTAGTGATCTTGAATGCCTTTCCATGTACCTTTTGACTGTTTGTATATGCTCTTTGGAAAAATGTCTATTCAGGTCCTTAGCTCAGTTTTTAATTTGATTATTTTTTTTTTGCTATTGAGTTGTATGAGTTTCATATGTGTTTTGGATATTAACTCCTTATCATATATATGGCTTGCAAATATTTTTTTCCCATTCCATAAGTTACCTTTTCATTGTGTTGATTGTTTCTGTTTGCCTTGAAGAAGCTTTTTATTTTGATAAATCCCAGGTGGCCCCAGTGGTAAAGAACCTGCTTGCCAATTCAGGAGCTGTAAGAGATGAAGATTTGATTCCTGAGTTGGGAGGATCCCATGGAGGAGGGCACGACAGTCCACTCCAGTATTCTTGCCTGGAGAATCTCATGGACAGAGGAGCCTGGTGGGCTTAAGTCCATAGGGTCAGAAAGAGTCAGACACAGCTAAAGTGACTTAGCATGTTCACGCACAGTACCACATATTGATTCTTGTTTTAGTTGCTTATGCTTGTGATGTTATATCCAAAAAATCATTGCCAAGACCAATGTCAAAGAGCTTTCCCATATATTTTCTTCTAGTAATTTTATGGTTTAAGGTGTTACAATTAAGTCTTCAATCCATTTTGAGTTAATTTTTGTAAGTGGTATAAGATAAGGATCCACTTTCATTCTTTTGCATGTGGACATAGAGTTTCCCTGGAGAAGGCAATGGCACCCCACTCCAGTACTCTTGTCTGGAAAATCCCACGGACGGAGGAGCCTGGTAGGCCGCAGTCCATAGGGTCGCTAAGAGTCGGACACGACTGAGCGACTTGACTTTCACTTTTTTTAATACATGTATATTTTTTATTTGTATTTATATACATATATTCTTTTCATATTATTTTCCATTATGGTTTATCACAGGATTTTTTTTTTAATTTTTATTTTTACTTTGTTTTGCTTTACAATACTGTATTGGTTTTGCCATACATTCACTTTCACTTTTCACTTTCATGCATTGGAGAAGGAAATGGCAACCCACTCCAGTGTTCTTGCCTGGAGAATCCTAGGGAACGGCAGAGCCTGGCAGGCTGCTGTTTATGGGGTCGCACAGAGTCGGACACAACTGAAGCAACTTAGCAGTAGCAGCAGCATATAGTTTCACCAACGTTATCTATTGAAAAGACAATCTTATTCCCATTAAGCATTCTTGGATCCTTTGTCAAATGTTAGTTTACCATGTATACATGAGTTTATTTCTAGGCTCTCAGTTGTGTTCTATTGATCTATGTGTCTGTTTTTATGCCAGTACCATACTGACTTTATATCTATAGCTTTGCAATATAATTTGAAATCAGGATATGTGATGCCTCAAGCTTTATTCTTTCTCATGACTGCTGTGGCTGTTCAGGGTTTTTTTGTGGTTCCATATGAATTTTAGGATTGTTTTCTCTAGTTCTATGAAAAATGTCATTGAAATTTTGATAGGAATTACATTTATAGATGGCTTTGGGTAGTATGGACAATTTAAGAATATTAACTTTCAGTCCATAAGCACAATATATCTTTCCATTTATTTGTGTCTCAATTTCTTTCATTAGCATCTTATAATTTTCAGTGTAGAGATCCTTGGTTAAAGTTATTTCTAAGTATTTTATTGTTCTTGGTGTTATCATGAATGGGATTGTTTTCATTGTTTCTTTTTGTATATTTATTCCTATATAGGAATAGACTGATTTTTGTATGTTGTTTCTTGTGTCCTGAAACTTTACTGAATTCATTTATTGATTCTAACAGTTTTTGGGTGCAGTCTTTAGGATTTTCATATTATCAGCAAACAGACATAATTTTGCTGCTTCTTTTCCAGTATGGATGCCTTTTATTTCTTTTTCTTGCCTAACTGCTCTGGCTAGGACTTCCAGTACTATATTGACAAGAAGTGGTAAGAGTGCTCACCTTTGTGTTGATCTTGATCTTAGGGGAAGGCTTTCGGTCTTTCACCACTGACAATGATATTAGCTATGGATTTGTCATATGTGGCCTTTATTATGTTGGAGTATGTTCCTTCTAAGCCCATTTTAAGATTTTTTATTATGAAAGAATATTGAATTTTGTTAAATGCTTTCTGTGCATCTTTTGAGATGATCGTTTGGTTTTTGTGTTTCATTCATTTAATGTGGTTTATCACATTTATTGGTTTGCATATGTTGAATCATTCTTGCATCCCAAGAATAAATCCCATTTAATCATGCTGTGCAATCCTTTTAGTGTACAATTAAATTTGGTTTCCTAGTATTTTGTTAAATATTTTTGTATCTAAATTCATCAGGAATAATTGGCTTCTGCTTTCTTTTCTAGTAGTATCCTTATCCGGCTTTGGAATCAGGGTAAGGCTAGCCTCATAAAGTGAATTTGTGAGTGTTCTCTCTGAGTTTTTTTGGAAAAGTTTGAGAAGATTTGATACTAAATTCCTCAAATGTTTGGCAGATTTCTTCATCTGTGAAGCCATCTGGTACTGGACTTTTCTGAATTGGGATTTTCAATATTGTGATTTTCTTTATTACTCCTTTGATCCCCTTATTTATATTGGCCTGTTCAGGCTTCCTACTCTTAATTCAACCTTGTTAAGTTATATGTTTCTAGGAATTTATTCATTTCATCTAGATTGTACTATTTTGGGTATGTAATTGTTCACATTATTCTCTTATGATCCTTTGTATTTCTGTGGTAACAGTTGTACTGTCTTGTTTCATTTCTAATTATATTTATTTGAGTTCTATCTCTTTTCTCTTGGTAATCTAACTAAAATGTTGTCAATTTTGATCATCTTTAAAAAACAAAACCCAACTCTTAATTTTGTTGATCTTTTCTATTGTTTTTCTACTCTCCATTTTATTTATACTCTGATCTTTGTTACCCCCTTCCTTCTGCTAACTTTGAATTTTGTTTGCTCTTTTTTCCCTAGTTCCTTGAAGTGTGAAGTTAGATTGTTTATTTTAGATCTTCCTTGCTTCTGAATATAGGGATTTATTACTCTGATTTTCCCTCTTAGAACTGCTTTTTCTGCATCCCTTAAGCTTTGTATCTTGTATTTCCATTTTCATTCATCCCAAGATATTTTTGATTTCTATTTTGATAAGTATTCTTTGACCTATTGGTTGTTCAGTAGCATGTTGTTTAATCCCCACATATTTGTGAATTTTCTAGTTTTCTTCTTGTAATTGATTTCTAGTTTCATACCCATGTGGTCAAAAAGATGCTTGAGATGATTTCAGTCTTCTTAAATTTACTAAGACTGGTTTTGTGGCCTTGCACTTGAAAAGAATATATATTATGTTGATTTTGGATGGATGTTCTATATGTTTCTATGCAGACCAGCGAATCTAACACATTATTTAAGTTCAATGTCTTCAAAGTCAATGATTCTTTCTTCTGCTTGATCAAATCTGCTATTGAGGCTCTCAACAAATTCTTCAGTTCAGTTTAGTCGTTGTATTCTTCAGCTCTAAAATTTGTTTGGTTCTTTTTTCCTCTTTGAGCAACTTCTTGTTTTATTCTTATGTTGTTTTCCTAATGTTTGTAAGTTGCATATCTGTGTCCTTTTTTAGCTTTCTGAGCATTTTTAGAACAATTATTTTGAATTCTTTGTCAGGTAATTCATGTATCTCTGTTTCTTTGGGGTCAGTTACTGAATGTTTACTATGTTCCTTTGGTAGTGCTATGATTTCTTGATTCTTTGTGATTCCTATAGTCTTGTGTAGGTATGTGGCTACTTGAAGAAGCAGTCACATTTTCCATGCTTTGTGGACTGACTTCGGTTAGGAAAGACCTTCACTTGTGAATGGGGACACACTAGAGTACGCTATGATTTTGAATCTAGTGGCACAGGGCAACAAGTGTGGGAATTTGTGGTGACTCCAGATCCAAAGAGGCATCATGGCTCTTTGACTCAGGCTGCTGGGGTACACAGCATTAACAACTATGTGGTTCTTAGCTAGCACCATCTCTAGTGGCTGCAAATGCTGTTGGGGTCCTCACTAGCACCTCTAGGTCCAACTGTTAGGTAACAGGAAATGCAAGAGTAGTGGCTGGTGCTTGTGGTGTGCACACACTCGGCTGCAGCAACCACCTATAGATCCTTATACAGTGACAGGGGCCTTCTGCAGACACACAGAGTGGTGGGGGCCACAGCAAACAGAAAGGACCTGCCCAGCTGTGGTACACTTACAGCTATTAGGCCCCACCTGTTAGTACACACACTGCTAGGTCTTACCACAGGAGCAGTGGAGACTAGTGCTGGAAGTCAGGCTGGGGTTTTCAGGTACACAGCTGGAGGGCCTAGCTTCTGATGAGTCCCATGGTGCAGGCCAGTGACAGGAAACAGGGTCAGTGTGCACGTGTGGCTGTGGATCTTGCCACAGGTACACACATATCAGTGGGGGCTGATGACAGATGACAGGCTGGCAGCATGCAGGGGGACAGCTGAAGGACTAGCTCTGAGTGTGTACACATTGATAGCGCACAGCTGTGAGAGTGGTGTCTTGCATTCATGTAGCTGCAGGGGCCTGGACCAGCCACCAGTCCAGGCCCTAAGCTCCTAAGTAAAGGTGGGGAGATGAGAGGAAGATGGGAAAGACCCAGCTGGGTGGTGTCTGTGCACATGAATACCTGTGGGGCAAAAAATGGTGAAATCTGGAGGAATTCTGTGGGAGCTGTTGTGGGTGTTGAGTTCTTCATAGGTGAAAGCTGCTGAGGTCCTCAGCCAAGCAGGTCACTGGAAACTGATTGCTCCTACTGCGTGGCTGACACTGGTAGCCCCTGCTTTTCTCCTTGTTTGTAGCTGCCTCTATAGATCTCAGATTTGTAGTTCTCTGGGTGAAGTAAAACCAAAGAGGATCCTTCATGTGGTGCACCAAAAGCCTGGGGACCAGATTGCTCACTCTGCTCTCCCAGCAGTGGGAACTCTTTCCAGTCAGGGAATTTTCTCCTGACATTGAGCAGTGTCAGCCTAGAGGGTGGGATGCTACAGGCAAAATGAACTTATTTTCTTTCCTTTATTGTGCACAGATTGCCCTGTTTTTGTGTTGCTGAAGTTTCTTAAGTGGACTGTATATCTCTCCACAGTGCTGAATTTGTTCATAAATTTCTGTCTGATCTGTTGATCTTTGTGGAAAGACTGAAACTGGGGTCTCTTACACCATCATTTCAGTTGAAGAGAACTGTATAGAAGAGAGTAAACCAGTTCCTCAGAATACCATGGAGAGTTTAGAAATGACAACAATTTGATCTATGCAATTATGCTCCTCCTAATACTGCCCCCAATACATACCCTATTCAGAATGATCGCCACTTTCTACAAAATGTTAACAAGAGAGATGAACTTGACCTAGGAGGAGCCAGTCTAAAAAACAATGATCATGAAGTTAAGAGTTGAAGGGACGAGTACAGCAAATAAGCCTGCAGGTTAAAAAAAAAAAAAATCTTTGGACTCAAGGTTATGTATCAAAGCAAGCCTTTGACTATGGTGATTTATACATGGGATTGAAAAGAAACCTCCTAAAGCAGTTCATGGAAGCTTCAAAGAAATGCAAGGCCTGGCTGACCAATAACCAGTTATGGAAAATTTAGACCCCAAAGCAATCCTTGGAACCCTGAATCCATGTCAGTAAGAAGTGGGCTATAAAATCTGTACAGGAGTGGGATACTCTCCAATGACCAAATAAAATGTAACCATGGAGGATAAATGGGAGATTCTCCAAAGGGGAGAGGTGGGACTAAGAGTCAGATGGTTCAGCCATGGAGCTGACTTCCCTATCAGAGCCCTCCCCATTTCTCTCCAGCAGGATTCCATGTGTGTCATGGACCACTGATGGCTCCAGGTTTTCTATTCATACTGTAGTCATCCTGCTTTCTCTCCTCACATTTTAGACTGGGGGTGTTGAAGGCAGATTAACTCCATGGCTTCGTGGGGAACCACTATGAAACTGACAGAGAGGGATAAGAATGACTCAAACTGAATGCAACAACTGAATGATATCTTGGGGTTGGAATGATCCCTTCAAGTTAAGTATATATTTGATGAAAAGATAAGTATAGGTGGGTTTCCCTGGTGGCTCAGATGGTAAAGAATCCATCTGCAATGTGGGAGACCTGGGTTCGAACCCTAGGTTGGGAAGATCTCCTGGAGAAGGGAACAGCTACCCACTCCAGTATTCTTGCCTGGAGAATTCCATGGACAGAGGAGCCTGGCAGGCTATAGTCCATGGGGTCGCAAAGAGTCAGACACGACTGAGCAACTTGCACACTTAAGTATGGATATTGGGAACCTAAAAAGGAATTTGTTCAGTCATTCAGTCATGTCCGACTC
The DNA here is from genome assembly GCF_032405125.1 of Capricornis sumatraensis. Taxonomy (NCBI): domain Eukaryota; kingdom Metazoa; phylum Chordata; class Mammalia; order Artiodactyla; family Bovidae; genus Capricornis; species Capricornis sumatraensis. Next base: position 44,572,116 of record NC_091069.1, read on the forward strand.
TTTGCAATCCCATGGATTATAACCCGCCAGGTTCTTCTATGCATGGAATTTTCTAGGCAGGAATACTGGAGTGGGTTGTCATTTTCTACTCTAGGGGATCTTCCTGACTCAGGGACCGAACCCAAGTCTCTTGTCTGTCTCCTTCATTTGAAAGACAGGTTCTTTACCACCAGCACCAATTATATGAGTCAAGATCAACTATGGAAAACAGACACTATTTTAAACAAAGATGTTTATTACATGTAATTAGAAACTTAAAGGATTTTAGGTAGAGATGTAGAGTTAAGTTCTAGGCGACACTTTCAAAAATAACTGTCAGAACAGTTTTGCATAACTAACCATTGATGGAAATGTGACTTCTGCTACCAGCAGGAGACCATCACTGGGACTGTAGGCTTCTGGAGCACATACCTGGAATCAGGTAGCTGCTGCCATCACCACCACACTGCTCGTTTCAGATCTATGCTGAATCTCTGAGATGGATATCCTCTAAAATAGGCCCATTCTTACCCATGAAGTTAGCTACTAAAATGCTGTTGCAGGAGAAGCCAGTGCTTTATGCCTGCTAGCAGAAAGGGTCAAAGAAACAGCAGAATGGCTTTCACCTCATTCACTTCCACCTCCCAAATCTTAAGAGCACCTAATTAGCAAAAGCTAAATCATATAGAATCCTAGTTGGGAAAAGTTGTTTTCAGCTTTCCAGCCTCTGCAATACAGAAAGGTACACTAAAAGGAAGGTGGAGTGAATATTTAGGCAGCCAGTTGACCTTATCCACCATGCAAGTACTGTAGGTTGACTTCCCATTATTTCCCAGCCCCCTTTCCTTTGCCTTCCTCTGCAATAGAGACTGAAAAGATAAAAATTCTGTCAATTCCCAGTCTCTCCTGCAACTGGAAGTGCCCTTGTGAAACAGTTCTGGCCAATAAGGTGTAAGCAGAAGTTTGCTAAATGGACTTGGGGAAGCACTGCTTTCCCCCTGTGTGCATGAGTGCGCCCTAAGTTGTGTCCGACCCTGCGACGCTATGGACTGTAGCCCATGAAGCTCCTCTGTCCATGGGATTCTCCAGGCAAGCACAAAGTGGGTGATGAATCCTTTTGATCTTTCCTTTCTTCCTTCCAAAAATGGAAATGTGCTGCCTGGAGGGACAACCATCTGTTGACCATAAGGCTGAAAGCTAGCAAATTAAGAATAATGGAGCAGAATGAGAAAATGACTGAGTCTTTGATTACACTGAGCAGCTGCAAGTGCCATGGGATTGTCTGCCTTATATTTCTTATTATATGAGAAAAATAAACTTTCCCTGTTTGTTTAAGCTATTATTCACTTTTCAAATACTTGCAGGCAAACATTCCTAAATGATATACAGACTTTCCTGTCGTTATTGTTCAGTTGCAAAGTCATGTCTGACTCTTTGAGACCCCATGGACTACAGCATGTCAGGCTTCCCTAAGCTTCACTATCTCTCGAAGCTTGCTCAAATTCATATCCATTGAGTGAGTGATGCCATCCAACCATCTCAACCCCTATTACCCTTATCTCCTCCTGCTCTCAATCTTTCCCAACATCAGGGTCTTTTTCAGTGAGTCAGTTCTTCGCATTAGGTGGCCAAAGTGTTGGAGCTTCAGCTTCAGCATCAGCCCTTCCAATGAATATTCAGGACTGATTTCCTTTAGGATTGACTGGTTTGATCTCCTTGAAGTCCAAGGCATTCTCAAGAGTCTTCTCCAACACCACAGTTCAAAAGCATCAATTCTTCAGCAGTCAGCCTTCTTTATGGTCCAACTCTCATATTCATACATGACTCCTAGAAAAACCATAGCTTTAAATATTCAGACCTTTGATGGGAAAGTGATGTCTTTGCTCCAAATCACTGCAGATAGTGACTACAGCCATGAAATTAAAAGACGCTTGCTCCTTGGAAGAAAATCTATGACAAACCTAGACATCATTTTGCCGACAAGGATCTGTCATAGCTTCTCTTCTGAGGAAGCATCTCCTAATTTTATGGCTGCAGCCGCTATCTGCAGTGATCTTGAAGCCCAAGAAAATAATACCTACCACTGTTTCTACTTTTTCTCCATCTATTAACCATAAAGTGATGGGACCAGATGCTATGATCTTAGGTTTTTGATTGCTGAGTTTTAAGCCAGTTTTTTCACTCTTCTCTTTCACCCTCATCAAGAGGCTCTTTAGTTCCTTTTCACTTTCTGCCACAAAATGGTTATAAAAATGAAATTATATACCTTATTTAAGAGTACTTTTAAAAGTATTAAATGCTATGTAAATAAATCTTGTGAAGCATCTACCAAGGTGTTTAATCAACAAAATATATACTATCAATATACATGCAGATTTACCCACATGTTACCCTATTGTTTTTCAATCCATGCAGACCTATATATCTATCTGGGATTATTTTCCTTCTGTTGGAGAGTACCCTTTCTTATTTCCTTTAATGACAGATTCTCTCAAGTTATGTTAGTCTGAAAATGACCTTATTATGTTTCATTTTTGAAATTTTCACTGGGTATATAATTCTAGGTTGGTACTAATTTTCTTTTAGTATTTTGAAGATATTACTGCCTTTACTCTTTCATTTTTCTGTTTAAAATCACACTATTTGATCTTATTGCTGTTCCTATATGCCTTTTATTCTCTGGCTGCTTAATTTTAAGACATTTTTGTCTTTGATTTTAGTACTTTTGCTATGATGTGCATAGGTGTGGTTTGCTTTGTATTTTTACTGCTTAAGAATTTTTTTCTTTGTGTTTTTCTGTTTGTGGAGCTATTTTTAAGAATGCTTTTATTTATTTTTCAGCTTTGTTGAGGCATAATTGACAAAGGAAACTGCAATATATTTAATTAATAATTAATCAATGATTAATAGTTAATCATAATTAATGATTATTGTATACATTTGCATTATTAAAGGATTCCCATAATCTAGTTAAATAACACATCTATTGCTTCACATATTTACCATTTTTTGGTGAGAATGCTTAGCAAATTTCTATTATACAATATCATTATCTGTAATCATCATGCTACACATTAGAGCCTCAGACTTTATTAATCTTATAACTGAAAGTTTGTACTCTTTTATCAACTTTCTCTCATTTTTCCCTCTTCTGCAGCCCATGGCAGCCATTATTCTACTTTTTGTATCTATGAGTTTGAGTTTTATTTTTTAGATTCTACATGTTAGTAATACCATGCAGTACTTGTCTCTCTCTGTCTGGTTTATTTCACTTATCATAATGCTCTCCACAGATTCACCTATGTTGTCACAAATGGCAAGTTTCCTTCTCTTTTTTTTAAGGCTGAATAATATTCCATTGTGTGTATGTGTCTCACATTTTCTTGGTCCATTTATCCATCAATGCACATTAAGTATAGTTATTTTTAAATCATTGGCTGATAATTTCAGTATCCTGATCTTCTGTGGATGTTTCTATTATCTGCTTAGATCAAATTTTGTCCTCTTGATGGGCATTCAGTTTGAAAAATTATAGAGACAATTTTTGACCCTGAATGTGTTATTTTGTTCCATAGAGGATTTATTCTTGCTCTGGAAGAAACTAGACTAGTGGCAGATAACCTTAACCAAGTATTGAAATTATTCAAAGTGTCCTAACAGTACCAGTAAAGCAGTAGTTCTCAACCCTAGATGCACATTAGAATCAGTGTTAAATATTTAAAAACACATAGGTGACTAGATTCCACACCAGAGATCTGGTTCAATTTTTTGGGAGTGAGGCTTTTTTTTTTTTTGTAGTCTTTTTAAAATTTTATTTGAAATATTTATAGATTCATATGTTGTTAAAAAGAAATGTAAAATGTATGGGGAATTCCCATTTACTCCTTTCCCACATCTCTCCCTGGAGAAGGGAATTGCAACCTATTCCATATTCTCACCTGGAAAATCCCATAGACAGAGGAGTTTGGTGGGCTATAGTCCATGGGGTTGCAAAGAGTCAGACATGACTGAAGCAACTTAGCCTGCATGCATGTACATCTCTCCCACCAAATGCCAACATCACACAGAACTGCAATATCAAAACCAGGAAATGGACATTGGCACAATTCATACAGCATATTCAACAGTTAATACAGGCACTTGTGTGTGTGTGTGGAGGGGGAGGAGTTCAGTGTAATTTTTTCACATCTGTAGCTTTCCATATGCCAAAGCCTTTGACTGTGTGGATCACAATAAACTGTGGAAGATTCTGAAAGTGATGGGAATACCAGACCACCTGACCTGCCTCTTGAGAAACCTGTATGCATGTCAGGAAGCAACAGTTAGAACTGGACATGGAACAACAGAATGGTTCCAAATACAGAAAGGAGTACGTCAAGGCTGTATATTGTCACCCTGCTTATTTAACTTCTATGCAGAGTACATCATGAGAAATGCTGGACTGGAAGAAACACAAGCTGGAATCAAGATTGCCGGGAGAAATATCAATCATCTCAGATACGCAGATGACACCACCTTTATGGCAGAAAGTGAAGAGGAACTAAAAAGCCTCCTGATGAAAGCAAAAGAGAAGAGTGAAAAAGTTGGCTTAAAGCTCAACATCCAGAAAACTAAGATCATGGCATCTGGTCCAATCACTTCATGGGAAGTAGATGGGGAAACAGTGGAAACAGTGTCAGACTTAATTTTGGGGGGCTCCAAAATCACTGAAGATCAGATGGTGATTGCAGCCATGAAATTAAAAGATGCTTACTCCTTGGAAGGAAAGTTATGACCAACCTAGATAGCATATTCAAAAGTGGAGACATTACTTTGCAAACAAAGGTCCATCTAGTCAAGGCTATGGTTTTTCCTGTGGTCATGTATGGATGTGAGAGTTGGACTGTGAAGGCGGAATGCCAAAGAATTGATGCTTTCGAACTGTGTTGTTGGAGAAGACTCTTGAGATTCCCCTGGACTGCAAGGAGGTCCAACCAGTCCATCCTAAAGGAGATCAGTCCTGGGTGTTCTTTGGAAGGAATGATGCTAAAGCTGAAACTCCAATACTTTGGCCACCTCATGCGAAGAGTTGACTCATTGGAAAAGACTCTGATGCTGGGAGGGATTGGGGGCAGGAGGAGAAGGGGACGACAGAGGGTGAGATGGCTGGATGGCTTCACTGACTTGATGGGCATGAGTTTGAGTGAACTCCGGGAGTTGGTGATGGACAGGGAGGCCTGGCGTGCTGTGGTTCATGGGGTCGCAAAGAGTTGGACACGACTGAGCGAATGAACTGAACTGAACAGAAGCCTTCCATAACCACCATCACAATAAGCATGCTCAACTGTACAGTCCCTCTCTGTGACACCCATTATAGCCACACCCATCATCTCCCCTCTATCCCTAACACCTGGCAATCACTAATCTGCTGTCCATCCCAGTTAGTGTTATTTCATAATTGTTAATATAGACGAATCATGCATATCATCATGAGATTGGCTCTTCTCACTCAGCGTAATTGCACAGATATTTTTTAAATTGTTCAGTTCAGTTGCGTCTGACTCTTTGCAACCCCATGAATTGCAGCACGCCAGGCCTCCCTGTCCATCACCAACTCCCAGAGTTCACTCAGACTCATGTCCATTGAGTCAGTGATGCCATCCAGCCATCTTATCCTCTGTTGTCCCCTTCTCCTCCTGCCCCCAATCCCTCCCAGCATCAGAGTCTTTTCCAATGAGTCAACTCTTCACATGAGGTGGCCAAAGTACTGGCATTTCAGCTTTAGCATCATTCCTTCCAAAGAAATCCCAGGGCTGATCTCCTTCAGAATGGACTCGTTGGATCCCCTTGCAGTACAAGGGACTCTCAAGAGTCTTCTCCAGCACCACATTTCAAAAGCATCAATTCTTCGGCGCTCAGCTTTCTTCCCAGTCCAGCTCTCACATCCATACAGATATTTTTTAAACTTTAGGCTATTAATAGCTTTTTCAGTCTCCTTAGGTAATTCTGATGTGCGTTCATGATTGAAAACCATTTTGTAAGGGCTGGACTGTTTCCTGTCCACTGTTACTCCTTGGTGTAGCCTTTCAGTTTCCCGAACAAAAGGCTGGGGTGTTTCCCAGGGCCACTCCTCCTTGATAGATTTTTTTCCAGCCCAAGAAGTTTGCTGAGCCTCTCATGCCCTCACTTTCATAATCAGCAACTCTCTCTATGGAAAAGAGGATCAAATGCTGAGTTCCCCCTCTAGACTTCTTTCTTGGCCCTATTGGGATCTTGGCCCTATTAACTTCTCAACAGTTTTCTGGAGCCTTAAACAAATGTTTACTTTCTATTTTCTCCATCATAGGCAGTTGTTACCAGTGCCAGGATTAATTCCAAATAACCTACTCAGCCATTATCAGGGGTAGAACTCTATTTAATAATATTTAAATTAAACTAAAACATTGAGCCTAGAGAAAATATGTAGACTAATGGGGATTATTATAATTATAGGCTATGGGGGGGAAATTGGTCATAGAGTTTCTTATCATAAGATTTTCATGTTTTCTACAATTGAACCATAAATTTATGTTACATTGGGCAATATTTTGTTATTAAATTATATTTTACATTCATTTTTATCACCACACTTAAACAAGTGATATCAGTTTACATATCTGAACTTCAAGGGGAAAATCTCTAGCTACTAAGACAAAAAATGTCAGTTGAATTTTGGAGGAATTCTTAAATATTACTGTTCAGAAACAATAGGCTCAAACCTTTTGATTTGTAAGACTTAGTTTTTGTTAAAAGAGAAAAAATTTTCTTGTAATTTTACACTAGATTTAAATAGAAAGTGCCAACTCTGAGGGTTAAGGATAGTTTATTGTAAAAAATAAGAGTAGAGAAGAGTGCATGACAATATATAATGGCCATTTTTCTGTGTCCTCTCCCCATGGGAAAAAAGGAAGCGAGAAATTTGAACAGCAGTCAGGGAGAAGAGGTTTTGAAGGGGGGTAATAAAATATAGACTCTTTTCTTAAGAACCATCCCCCTATCTTGCCTCACTGCTATACATGCCACCTACCTATAGTCAAAGCCCAGATGGAAAAAGTGTAATAGAAACAGCTAGAAAGCTTTGAGAAAATCCCAACCAAAGAGACTCTAGAACTTGAGTAACCCCGAGTTTAGTGAGTTTGGCCAGGATTTTGAGAAACTCGCCACCTGGGAGGTAGATGAGCCAGCTTGAGGGAGGTGTGTGGGTAGATGGGCCTAAGAGCCTGTGGGTGGAATCTCATACTCCAGGGTGGTTCTGGAAGACATTGAAAGTTCCTGAGCTCCCAATGATGATGAAAAAGTGATGAGAAAGCCAAAGGACTGAAAAAGAAGCTTGGGATGAGGTTCAAAAGGACCCTTAACATCAGGGCAGGTGACAACAGGTTATACTCTCATCTTGATAAAGTCTAGCACAAGAACAAGGTACTCCTGCCCAGGCCAAGATGTTCTGATAAACTCAGGGTAAATTAGATCTCATCCATAACCTGGCAAGAAGTTGGGTAACCTCAGATCTTGGAGCTGATTGAACATTTACTACATTTTAAACTAAACTATGTTAAACCAACAGTCAGAATTGAGCATTTTCTAGTCAAAGAAATTGAATCCAAGAACTAAATTGAATTCAATTTTAGCACCTTGTCCTGTGAATGTTAAAACCTCTGTAATATATACATTATTATCACTAAGAAATTGCCCCTTTGTAGCTTTTTTTTTCTTCAGAGATGACTTAATTCTTCCAACTTTTTCATTCCATCTGATAAACTCTGATTAACTTTGTCAAATTTCCCAAAAGCTCCTGGGAAGTTTCAATTACTATTTATAAATCTATAGAGTCATCTGGGGGGAAAAAAGAAAACATGGAGTTATTAACCTGTTATATTGCTGTTGAATAGAAAAGAAAAAAGAAATCAATCACATTATCTTTTTTTTACCTATAAGGAGAAAATGTTTGGTTCTCAGTTGCTGGATTCAAACCAAAGAAACTCATGACCCTGATGTGGGTTTGATTTGTGGAAACTGGTGCTGGGATTAAGAATAGGGTGGAGCAGATCTGAGGCTTTGGGGACATGAAACAAATAGAGAAGCAAGAACAGTATTCAGGGGAAAAGTCAAATCTTGAAACCCATTAAGCAGATCCAGCCTTATGTCTGACAGGAACTATGTAGAAAGGTGAAATCTACTGCAGCTGGAATTGAAAAATGGAACAGACCAATTCATGAGGGCAATTAGAGGAAGTTTGGTAAGTTTACCTCAGATGGGGAAGCTGAGTACCAGACTATTGTGGGGCTTCTATTCAGTTCAGTCTCTTAATCATATCTGACTCTTTGCAACCCCATGGACTGCAACACACAAGTCTTCCTTGTCCATCACCAACTCCCAGAATCTACTGAAACTCATGTCCATTGAGTTGGTGATGCTATCCAACCATCTCATCCTCCGTCATCCCCTTCTCCTCCTGCCTTCAATCTTTCCCAGCATCAAGGTCTCTTCAGATAAGTCAGTTCTTCGCATCAGGTGGCCAAAGTATTGGAGTTTCAGCTTCAGCATCAGTCCTTCCAATGAGTATTCAGGACTGATTTCCTTTAGGATGGATGGGTTGGATCTTGTAGTCCAAGGGGCTTCTATAGGAGGTACAAATACATCGTGGAAAGCACTCTCTTATCTTTATAGCAAATTCAGTCGGTGAGTAAATGGGTTTTGATAGGTTATTGTTGGGAGGTAAGGGACATAGAGATACACTCTTCAGATATTCTCTTAAGAGAACCTTTTGTGAAGAGTATTGCTGAGCAGCAGCCTCCAGTGGCTCCCATTCAGTGACTGGGCACAGTGCGGATACTCAAGTGAGGCCATTACCCAAGGGGAGAATTCCCCAATGGACGACTTTAGCTCAGGGTCTCCCCAGAAACCTGGCCAAAATTTGCTCAGAACTGTGCTATGTTTGAGGATCTTTCTACCCAATCTCCTTCCTTCCCTCTCTCCTTATATATGTGCCAGACTTACATTGTGATGTGATGGCACTTCCTACCTGCTCCTGCTCTCTCCCACTTTATCCTTCACAGGCATTTCCCCAATAAATCTCTTGCATATCTAATCCCATTTTATCTAATCCCATCTTGGCCTGTGCTTAAAAACTGAGTATGGCATAATTGTCCTGTGGGTGTGCTGCCTCAATGTCTCCTCTCCGTTCTAACCGTCCTCCCCGAACACACACGTCTACATACATAGAGCCAATACACAGTCACACGCCCGAATCTGTGAGAGATTAGTTCCAGACCCTCCACAGATATAAAAATCCATGGATGCTCAAGCCCTTTAGATAAGATGGTGTAGTATTTACATGTAACTGTGCACAGTCTTCCATGGACTTTAAATCTCTAGATTACTTAAAATATCTAATACAATGTAAATGCTATGTAAATACTTGTAAATGCAATGTAAATACTATGTAAATAGTTGACAGCACACAGCAAATTAAAAATTGCTTCTTGGAAATTTCTAGAATTTTTATTCATGTATTTTTGATCCAGGGTTGGTTGAATGCATGGATGCAGAATCCACAGATACAGAGGGCCAACAATCTACATTTATCCAGCACTTATGTGCCTGGTGCTATGCTAATTAATTCACATTCGTTATCTTATTTCCTACAATTACCTTATGAGGTAAATGCCATTATTGGTGGTGTTTAAGATGAGAAAATTGAAACAGAAAGACTGAACAACTCATCTAGTATGATACAACTGGCCTGATACACCCAAGTTAGACCTGGCTTCAGATGTGACATAGCTGTGCTAAATGGCCTCTAACGGCAGTTGCAAGCACCTATCAAGGGCACCAGTAAGAAATTTTAAAAGTTCTTATCACAAGAAAAAAATGTAAAGAAACATTGTAACTATATGTAGTGAGGTATGTTAACCAGACTTATTGAAGTCATCACTTCAAAATACAAACAAATATTGAATCATTATACTATATACCTGAGACTAATATAGTGTTTTATGTCAACAATACCTCAATTAGCAAAAAGGGAAAAAGAGCACCAGGACGTGTGTTCTTTCTAGTTCTTCCTATCTTCCTCTTGCTCTGATCTGCTCTCCTCTGTCTCATGCATTGCCTTCTCCCTGGTCCTTTTGGGTGGCCCCTTAACTTAAGGACCTGCCTAATTTTGATCTTGATTTGGTTTTATTCCTGATCTCTTCAAAATTTTTTTTTTATGTCCTTGGCCTCCTTTCAATCATCTTCTTTGCTCTGCAACTCAAAGCCCAGTTCTGTTTTCACCCTGAGCCCAACTCACATATTGTGCCTTCTGTCTCTTTTCTTTCTCCTCCTTTTACTCCCCAAACCTCCTTCATCATTTCTTGTGGCAGTTTTCTTGTGGGGTAATATTGATTAAAGCTAACACAACATTATCAATCAACTATTCTCCAATAAAAATTAAAGAAAAAGAAAGAAAACTGAGGACATCTGGTTATATGCCCTCAAGAATGAAAAAACAGGTGTTGAAACAAAAGTTTGTACACAAATGTCCAGAGCAATATTACTCATAACAGCCCAAAATGGAAACAACCCAAATGTCCATCAACTGATGAAAAGATAAACAAAATGTGATTCATACAGTCGGATCTCTTTATTCACAATAAAGAGAGACAGTTTTCTATAAAGAAGTCACAAACACTGAATTAGCAAATGCTGAACTACTACTTGGACTGCAAGGAGATCCAACCAGTCTATTCTAAAGAAGATCAGCCCTGGGTATTCTTTGAAAGGAATGATGCCAAAGCCGAAACGCCAGTACTTTGACCACCTCATGCGAAGAGTTGACTCATTGGAAAAGACTCTGATGCTGGGAGGGATTGGGGGCAGGAGGAGAAGGGGACGACAGAGGATGAGATGGCTGGATGGCATCACCGACTCAATGGACATGAGTTTGAGTAAACTCCAGGAGCTGGTGATGGACAGGGAGGCCTGGTGTGCTGCAGTTCATGGGGTCGCAAAGAGTCGGACATGACTGAGCGACTGAACTGAACTATTACTCTACAGGAAATAGAGGGCTAGGTTCCTGCAAGCCTCTGGCCACCACATTTTCCTCAACTGTTCAATACATAGCCTTGTTTTATGTGTGTTCCTGTTTAAAGACACATTACTACATGTTGCTCATTAACATTGAACCTGTGGCCAACAGCACTATTACTCATTCCTGAATGAAGCTTGTCTAACACACATATGTTTTCTCCATAAGGCATATCATAGTCTTCTTGCCCTAGATGCTGGAACACTGGACAGCATTCTAATACTATACTTGGAGGGCCTTTTAAACAGTGAAATCACCAACAAAAATCCCCCAACTGCAAAAAACCTGACTGGAACTAAATAGGGTGTGAAAGGGACACTTAACAGTGTGAGTGCTGAAACGAAAAAAGCAGAATACTGCTTTTTTCATACCTTCACTGGCAACATGCACGTCAAGTGACTAAAAATTTTCAACACTCTGCATGTGTATGTCTTTGAATGGTCACAAAAACACTACATGTATTGATTGGAGGCTTACAGATAAATTTCAGCAACTAGGAAAATTTGCAGATACAGAATCTGTAAGCAATAAGGATTAACTGACCATACAATGGAATGTTATTCAGCCATAAAAAGGAATGAAATACTTGGACATGTGATAATATGAATGAATCTTGAAAATAATTTGTTATCTGAAGGAAACACAAAAGGCTATGTATTATATGATTTCATTTATATGAAATATCCATAATAAGTAAAATCTATAAAAACAGAAAGCAAATTAGTGGCTGCCTTGGGGTGACACAAGCTGGAATCAAGATTGCTGGGAGAAATATCACTAACCTCAGATAAGCAGATGACACCACCCTAATGTCAGAAAGTGAAGAAAAACTAAAGAGCCTCTTGATGAAAGTGAAAGAGGAGAGTGAAAAAGTTGGCTTAAAGCTCAACATTCAGAAAATTAGGAACATGGCATCCAGTCCCATCACTTCATGGCAAATAGATGGGGAAACAGTGGAAACAATGAGAGACTTTCTTTTGGGGGGCTCCAAAATCACTGAAAATGGTGACTGTAGCCATGAAATTAAAAGACGCTTATTCCTTGGAAGGAAAGTTATGACCAACCTAGATAGCATATTCAAAAGCAGAGACATTACTCTGCGAGCAAAGGTCCATCTAGTGAAGGCTATGGTTTTTCCAGTGGTCATGTATGGATGTGAGAGTTGGACTGTGACTGCTGAGTGCCAAAGAATTGATGCTTTTGAACTGTGGTGTTGGAGAAGACTCTCGAGAGTCCCTTGGACAGCAAGGAGATCCAACCAGTCCATCCTAAAGGAAATTGGTCCAGAATATTCATTGGAAGGACTGATGTTGAAGCTGAAACTCCAATACTTTGGCCACCTAATGCGAAGAGTTGACTCATTGTAAAAGACCCTGATGCTGGGCAAGATTGAAGGCATGAGGAGAAGGGGACGAAAGAGAATGAGATGGTTGGATGGCAATACTGCCTCAATGGACATGAGTTTTGAGTAAACTCCAGGAGATGGTGATGGACAGGGAGGCCTGGCATGCTGCAGTCCATGGGGTCACAAAGAGTCAGACACAACTGAGCGACTGAAGTAAACTGAACTGGAGTGACGAGGAGGTGAAAAAAATGATTGCTTAATGGGTATCAGGCTGTCTTTTGGGGTGATAAAAATGTTCTGGAACTAGATATTGATGATGGTTGCACACATTGTGAATGTATCAGATGTTACTGAAGTTTACAGTTCTAAATGGTAAATTTTATGTTATATGTATTTTACCACAATAAAAAAACTACAAAATCTTAGATGCTCAAGGAAATAAAAATAAGCCTTCTTGTTTAAAAGGCTACATGTTTGGTAGATGTTTTCAAACAAGAGAAAATATTATGGTTTGCATGTTTCTTTTGCCAAATATTCATATGCCAGCATCCCCCAAATATATGTTCATTATGTTCCTATGCTCTACTGTACATAGAAATTATAAGCTCATTAAGTAAAGCTTCGCAGAAAAAACTAAGGACATAGCCTTAGACAGAACTCAGTTTTATCTCTATGGGTTGAAAAGCTGTGGAATTATTGCAACTTTTCTTAGATGTAATGATACAATACAGAATCTGCAGGTGTGGGTGGACAAAGAAGGCTCCCGTGTATCATTCCAAATAGGATTCTTCCCTTGGATGGGGCAATTGAAGGTCAAGGCTTCTGGGAAGAAATGGAGAATAAGTACTCCATGCCTTGAATGTTAGACACCTATAATGTTGAGATCAAATAAGTTGATGCTGCTGTTGACCCCTTTATAATGGAATTAGAGGAGTAAAACCAAGCCTTTTACCTGGAAAGTGGAATATCCCACTTTCCCACAGAAATGGACCAAGGAAATGCTCATAAACAAAGCCAGAACTGCTGCATTCAAGCATGGGAATGACCTTTCAACCACCAAAGCTTTTACATCACACCTGGAGCACAGTGAAGACTGTCTAAGTAGGAATGAAGAAGCAGCAATCTAGGACCTTGCATCGTGCATGATGAGTAGTAAGAGCAAGGACTTCCTATTTCTGTTAGTGCTTGGCTATTATGTGAGCCTGGGAAGCAGGCACCAAATTGAGATTAAATGTGCAAGGGTTTTATTAGGAGGGCCACCTGTGAAAGAAAGTAAGCAGGAAGGCCAACAAGGCTGGGAGAGCCATCAGTTCAGAAAGCAAGTAATCTGATACCAAGGGAAGAAGAGAGAGAAAGGAGGAGAATGGACAGAAGATCTTAGACTGCCATGAACTAAAAAAGGCTTAGCAAGGCTATTGGAGAGCCAAAAAAAAAAAAAAAATCACCAGAAGATTCCTGTGTCTCCCAGAAGTGGCCTGCCCTAGCATCCCCGCTGTACTCTGTCATTGACAGGAGCAGTCTGTGGAGAACCTGGCCTTGGAACAAATATGACGGATTTCAGAGCACAGGAGCTAGGCCCTTCATCTACTCACACTCCCAGTAGCTGGAGGTCTGGTAGGCACATTCTCAGTCACAGGGACAGGGACAGGAGAGGACCACGTCAACAAACAAGAGAGGAACCTAACCACCTCCCTGGGCACTCTGAGCACTACTTTAGTCTGTCAATATCTCAAAGCTGGGCCTGAGTGGGGACAGAATTAAGGGTCCTGGCTGTGCAACAGGCTTCACCTCTTTCACTCCCTTCTCTGCAAAATATGCATAGCAGTGGCAACTATGCCTGTTAACTGATTCCTCAAGAGCAATAACTTTTTTCAGCTTTCCTTTTCCTGCCTCCTTTTCTCCAGTCTTCTTTTTCCTTTTTCTACCTCTCTCTATTTCACGCTTGTGCCTTAAATTTGTCCCCATTACTTTAGATAGTAAGGGGTCACTGACCCTTGTTATTTACAGTGCTAACTCAGTACAAAGGTGAGTGTGATTAATAAACCCAGAAACCATTTCTGACCAGATCCTAGATCTTGACATAGGTTGATAAAGGGCAGATGTCATCATAGTCTCCAGCAACTGGAGACTCTCATCACTTCTTTCCTCCACCTCATTTGCTCTTATTCCCTTTTTTATACAACCTTCTTTCCACCCTTCCCTTATATTTGTCTTTGGACACTCATGTTCCTGTAATTTTCCTGCTGCATTGCAGTTTTCAGTAGAATCTCACTGAAAAGCTACCTCTGTAGCTTCTCCGCATGGGGTTAGACCTGGATTTTAAGGACAGGAGGGGAACAAAAAAGAAAACCCAGAAGCTACCTTTCCCAGTGTACTCGATCATAGAACTTGCAGCTCCCAATGTTAGATTCCAGGATTCCACCTTCCCTGGGTAATAACTGTGTTTAAATCTCCATGGTGGATAGACATGGAGAGTGGAAGAGCTGAAAGAAAAGAGCTAGGTGGCCAGAGCCAAGGCAAGTCAGACAACAATGGGTGCATAGTGATGTCAGGTCTGCTGCAGATCTAAGAGGGTAGACTGGTAACAGAAAAGCCTGACACCCTGAAAGAGCTTTCTAGGAGTCAAGATTCATAATATTACATTAGATTAGAGCCTTGAAAAACTATGTTGCTGTGGGTGTAGCAATGTGCTCCTGCCCTATGCTCATTTACTGCTCTTACAGATGTGTTCTCTGTGACTAAATACCAGAGGAATGGGGACCTTAGGGTATTCAGTACCCATTTGTTATTTTTATCAATATACCTAAAATTATTGTGTGTTAGTTGCTCAGTTGTGTCCACCTCTTTTCAGCCCCATGGACTGTGGCCCACCAGGCTCCTCTGTCCCTGGAATTTTCCAGACAAGAATACTGGAGGGGGTTGCCATTCCCTTCTCCAGGGGATCTTCCCCACCCAGGGATTGTACCTGGGTCTCCTGCATTCTTTATCACTTGAGCTACCAGGGAAACAGTTATTACCATGTCCTTAATTAATTGACCTCATTTAATCCTCACAGCAATCCCAAGAGTGAGGTACCAATAGCATCTCCTTTCTACAGATGAGGAATATGAGACTTAGAGAAGAAACAGCTGCCAAGTTCACACAGCTGGTAGGTAATATACCAGAACTCCAACCAGGGGTTCCATGTTCTGTCATGCAGGCTGCACACTGGACAATTCCTAGAAGAGCTACTCGCATAGACCATGGTACGTTGACTACAGTTGGATACTATAGGAGTCCTGACAAAGCCAAAGTGCTTCAGCACACCACTGGGCTTTTGAGTAAATGTAGGTAGAGAAGGACTTTTAAAATGTATATAACAAGAGCATGTTTTCTTTAAATTAAAACTTAAACCTTGTAGAAGAATCAGATTGCTTAGATTGAGTTTAAGCACTTATCGATACCGTGTTTAGACTTTTTTTCACTGCTCTGCACTGTGCGGGCTTTAACTGCTGTTTGTATCCTACCAGACTTCATGGTTTTATCTTCTGGAGTTCCAAAGGGAAGGAGTAGAGTTCACAGAAGCCAGTTTGAAGCTTTCCTCCCAAGAATTTGCATGGGTGTGGCTTTTGGGACGTTTATCTACTTGGTACCAAAGAAAAGCAAATCTATTGCTCACTTTCCTGGAGCAGATTACCTTATAGCTGCTAAGTTTTGAGCTTCTAAGATGATTAGGATCTAGCTGAAAGGATGCTGGCAGCAGTTTCCTAACACTTGGGGAAAGGAGGATTATTATAGAGAGCAATTAGTGTCCTCAAAATTACACCAGAAATAATTTATGGGTGATAGACCAAGATCAGATTTAGATCTAATTCCTGTCTGTTAGAGCTTCCCTTGTAGCTCAGTTGGTAAATAATCTATCTGCAGGAGACCTGGGTTTGATTCCTGAGTCAAGAAGATCCCCTGGAGAAGGGAATGACAACCCACTCCAGTATTCTTGCCTGGAGAATCCTGTGGACTGAGAAGCCAGGCAGGTTACAATCCATGGGATCACAAGAGTTGGACACAACTTAGCGACTAAACAACCTGTCTATTAGAATCTCCCACAAAACAAAAAGATACCTAAGAAAGAGACAGGAGTGTATTTAAGAGAGAAGGAAGGAAAGGAGGAATGAATGACAGAGTCAAATCCCTCAGTTTGCCTGGAAATGTTGGGGTGGGATTGGAGGAGGGTAGAGTGTGTGATAAAGCAATCTACTATCACATCCCTACCCTATCTGTGGCATTGTCAGCCAGGAAGGGAAATGTAGAAACCTTAATCTCGAGTCCTGTTTATGAATGTATATTTATACTATAAATAAAAAGTATAATTTCACAGTTTTTAATCAAGGTTTTATCTTATTTTTCTAAAAGTGCAGATCTAGATTTTCTTCGAGGTTAGACAGCAGCTCTCTTGGGTGGTGCTATGAATGATTCTTTAGTTGTGCTAGAGCCAAATCCAGAGAAAAAACAGAATTGTGTGAACTAAAACTTTTCTGCCGGTTGTTGTAAAAGGACTGGCTTCTTTTGGTGGAAACATTATTTTTGTGTTAAGCCTTTTTAGACTTCTTAGTTTTCATGGGAACACTGAACCTGAAATTTTGAAGCCTGGGATAGGTGGAAGAGGAAGTACATAAGAGAGTGAGAGGCCAGATTGCTAAGGAGGGCTGATCAGTGACAGCCAGTGCCTCCCTGCAAAAGAACCAAGATGCCCAGCATCTCATTTTGTGTTCTGTTCTTGCCCAGTAATGGCCACCTATTTGTTGCCTCATCCTCTGCTACAATCAAGATAGGGCCCCACCATTTTAATAAACATGTTTGGACATTTCCAGGAGATGGTTTCTTTTTGAATCAAGTGTCTCATCAAATGAAATAAACTTCCTAAAATCTTTTTCCAAAAAGCATCTGCACTTTGACTATGCCTCCTTTCTGTGGTACATTTGTTAGGCCGTATCAGCAGAAATTTGACAAGTTTCCAAGTTTGATTTCCTTGATTCTCCGGCAGAGAACACGTGTGGAACATGGAGATGAGACAGTAGGCTGTTTGTGTGGAGTAGGAATGACGGTGAGGTTCCAATACACTCCACAAGGGCTCTCACGGTGTTGATGGATGAAAGCAGTGGAGCAGAAACAGAAGGAAGTGAAAAATACACAACAGTGAGCAGCTTGGATGTGGCAGGAACCTCAAAAAGCCCTGGCAGCCAGGTGGCCACACTCTGGGAGAATCAGCCATTAACACACAGGACTAAACTAAGTCCATTCTGAAGTTGAGATAATAAAATTCAGTCCTGTAGGATCATGTAAGAAATGAATTCAGTGCAATGGTAGGGAAGTTTGAAAAGGAATAAAGTATTTCTTTCAAACTGGAGTTTTAAACATATGTAGGGAACCAATTCCATGTTCTCAGTCATACATCTTCACTTTCAGAGCTTCTGTTTCTGAAACACAGCAACTGGTCCTCGCAAAGAAAAATGAAAACAGCAGGTGCTGAAACTGGCCTTCTGAATTCTATTCCTTCCTGTGGTACAGCTCAAAAACTGTATTTGAATTTGCAGTTATTTGAGTTCTTGCATTTTAGAAGAGTGTCTTCAGACAGAGGAAGAAAGGTGTTTCATTTTCAAGGAACAAAAGTATCTGAAGTGTTTTATTACTCATTTGAATAACATTAACATCCAGGAAGGGTATATGGAAAAGTTCTTAGTATCTAAAATTTTATCTTCAGTAAATACCTAAGTAAATTCTAAAATTTTGAACACAATAAATACCCTACCCGAATTTCTTAGAGTGACAATCACTATGGCAACATCACCACATGTGGTATAGATGTTTGCCCCAAACCAGTTGTTGACTTCAAATCACAATTCCTAAAGATTTGGCTTGACACATAGGAAGTAACACCACCAAACTATAACATTTCTGTTTATACCATTGAGTAATTGATAAAGACTTCACAGGGGTCTGCCTCCCTCTATAGAGATGGTCATACATTTCCTGTCACATCAAACATATAGAGAACTGTATATTCATCTTTGTGGCTCAGCTGGTAAAGAATTCACCTGCAATGCAGGAGACCAGGGTTTGATTCCTGGATTGGGAAGATCCCCTGGACAAGGGAAAGGCTACCCATTCCAGTATTCTGGCCTGGAGAATCCCATGGACTAGTCCATGGGGTCACAAAGAGTTGGACACGACTGAGCGAATTCCACTTTCACTTCCCTCAGTGTTCTCTCTTAAGCACCTTTCCTATGTCAGCTTCTTAAAATATATGTCTACCAGTATCATATTACTGAAATAATAATATGATTCTTGCCAAATCTCTGTAAGCTCCTAGTTGCCAAATCTGGTAGTTTGTATGCAGCCTTCACTGTTCTTGATCTTTCTGCAGCAGTCATATAGTTGACTACTATTGTGAGTTGAGGTCAGGAAGCAAGATTAGAACTGGACATGGAACAACAGAATGGTTCCAAATACAAAAAGGAGTACGTCAAGGCTGTATATTGTCACCCTGCTTATTTAACTTATCCACAGAGTATATCATGAGAAATGCTGGGCTGGAAGAAGCACAAGCTGAAATCAAGATTGCCGAGAGAAATATCAATAACCTCAGATATGCAGATGACACCACCCTTATGGCAGAAGGTGAAGAGTAACTAAAAAGCCTCTTGATGAAAGTGAAAGAGGAGAGTGAAAAAGTTGGCTTAAAGCTCAACGTTCAGAAAATGAAGATCATGGCATCTGGTCCCATCACTTCATGGGAAGTAGATAGGGAAACAGTAGAAACAGTGTCAGACTTTATTTTGGGGGGCTCCAAAATCACTGCAGATGGTGACTGCAGCCATGAAATTAAAAGACGCTTACTCCTTGGAAGGAAAGTTATGACCAACCTAGATAGCATATTCAAAAGCAGAGACATTACTTTGTCAACAAAGGTCTGTCTAGTCAAGGCTATGGTTTTTCCAGTAGTCATGTATGGATGTGAGAGTTGCACTGTGAAGAAAGCTGAGCGTCGAAGAATTGATGCTTTTGAACTATGGTGTTGGAGAAGACTGTTGATAGTCCCTTGGACTGCAGGGAGATCTAACCAGTCCATTCCAAAGGAGATTAGTCCTGGGTGTTCTTTGGAAGAACTGATGCTAAAGCTGAAACTCCAGTACTTTGGCCACCTCATGTGAAGAGTTGACTCATTGGAAAAGACTTTGATGCTGGGAGGGATTGGGGGCAGGAGGAGAAAGGGACGGCAGAAGATGAGATGGCTGGATGGCATCACCGACTCGATGGACATGAGTTTGAATGAACTTCGGGAGTTGGTGATGGACAGGGAGGCCTGGCGTGCTGCAATTCATGGGGTCACAAAGAGTCGGACACAACTGAGTGAATGAACTGAACTGATTGTGAGTTGAATTGAATGCCTACCCATCCCCAAATTCATGTGTCAAAGTTTTAACCCCTAGTATCTCAGCATGTAATCTTTGGAAGTAGGGCCACTACAGATGTAAATTAGCTAAGATGATGTCACATGAGAGTATTATAGACCCCTTATCCAGTATGATTGGTGTCATTCTAAAAAGGGGGAATTTGGAGACAGACATATAAGGAGGAAAGACTCAAGAGAATGCCATGTGAATGCAGAGCTCAGGTATTGCACCTACAGGTCAAAGGATGCTAAAGATTGCCAGCACAGCCCTAGAAGCTAGAAGAGAAGCATGAAACAGATCCTTCCCTCTTAGCCCTTTGAAGGATCTAAGTCTCTTGGTACCTTCATCTCAGGCATCCAACCTCCAAAAGTGTGAGACAATAAATTTCTGTTATTTAAGGTCCTTTGTTGCAGCAGCCCTAGGAAACTTACACAACTACCATTTCTTATTCCAGGACTTCTGATATGGAGTACTCCTCTTGAGTTTTCTCTGGCTCTGTGACCATTTATTGCTTCTCAATCCATTTCAATTCCTCTGTTGCCTAAATATCTGTGTTTCCTAGAATTCCATCTTCATCCTCTCCATGGAGAGGCAGTATCAAGTTTTCTGGAGTTAGCGCTCCTTGCTGGGTCACCTTGGATAATGAGTTTAATCTCTCTGTTGAGTCAGTTTCCCTACCTGCAAACCAATAGTTTCTACGTGAGGCAACTAAGAGTGACTGTCCACTTCTCAAACATGTGTGCTGTTTTTGTTTTTTTTTTTTAAGTTTCTAATTGAGAGAGTTGTTATAAGGAGTAAATCATTCCATATATATTAAGTACTGAACATGTAAGTAAGTAAGTAAAGTAAAGTTGTTCAGTCATGTCCGACTCTTTGCGATCCCATGGACTGTAGCCTACCAGGCTCCTCCCTCCATGGGATTCTCCAGGCAAGAGTACTGGAGTGGGTTGCCATTGCCTTCTCCAGGGGATCTTCCTGACCCAGGGATCGAACCTGGGTCTCCTGCATTCCAGGCAGACGCTTTAACCTCTGAGCCACCAGGGAAGCCCTGAACATGTAAGCACTCAATAAATATTTACTGTTAATTATTATATTCTCTCTTTACTTCCACATGTGCTCTTTCACCATCTCAGCTTCTTTTCTTATAGTGGACATTCATTACTCATTTTGGCCATGTTAAGGGCTTCACAGGTGGCGTTAGTGGTAAAGAACCCACCTGCCAATGCAGGAGATGTAAGAGATGTGGGTTTGATTCCTGGGTGGGAAAGATTCCCCTGGAGAAGGAAATGGCAACCCACTCCAGTATTCTTGCCTGCAGAATCCCATGGACAGAGCAGCCTGTCAGTCTACAGTCCATAGCATCGCAAAGAGTCAGACATGACTTAAAGTGACTTAGCACTTGGCCACATTGCACATTTAGCCCTCTTTCTCTTAAAGGCCCTTGCTTCCTACTAAAAGTGAAAAAATGTTAATTGTTTAGTCATGCCTGACTCTTTGTGCCTCCATGGACTGTAGCCCACCATGCTCCTCTGCCCATGGAATTCTCCAGGCAAGAAAACTGGGGTGGGTAGCCATTCCCTTCTCCAGGGGATCTTCCTGACCCAGGGATCAAACTTGGGTCTCCTGCATTGCAGGTGGATTCTTTACTGTCTGAGTCACCAGGAAAGCCCAAGGGCATGCATTTGCCTGGGATAGAACCTGGGTCATTTGCTTGGAAGGCAGTTATGCTAACCACTATACCACCAATCACCTGGTGGCATACTACTAAGGAGGCCATAACAATAGGCACATTTCCAGGCTCCCTTGCAGCTAGAACCCAGGCATTTCAACTGTACCCATGCCAGACTGAGTTGGGAAACCAGTAAAAGAAAGAGGAGCCTCTCATGGAGCCCTTCTGGCAAACGTGGAAGCAGCACTTCCAGTGTCCAGAAGCAGCTGCCACAGAAGTTGATGGTAGCACCCAATGCCATGTGTTGGCAGGATTGGTGGTACCAATTGCAGAATCCTGACTCTGCTTCCAGCACCTGCAATGTGAATTGGGAATTCTTTCTTATCATAAAATCTCTAAGCTTGGTTCTCTTGTTTTCCTGGAGACTCTATAAGCTACCTATTATCTCTAATAAATTATTTCCTTAAATAACCAGGGTTGGTTTCTGTTGTTTGTAACCAAGAACCTTGATAGATGAAACATTGGTTTCAATGACCACTTATATACTGATGGTTTCCAAACCTGGAGCTTCAGCCTGTACTTCTCACTTAGAATTCTATCTGGACCTCTCCATGTTCTAAAAATTACCTTGAAATAGATAAGCCACATGATTTACTGTATAGTACAGGGAATGATTAATATACTCAATATCATTAATAACCTATAATGAAAATAATCTGAAATACTTTTATGTCAAAAAATATATGTACCTATAAAACCAAATCATTTTGCTACACACCTGAAACTAAATCAATATTGTAAACCAACTCTACTTCAATGGAGGTGGGAGGGGGGTTCATGTTTGGGATCGCATGTACACCCGTGGTGGATTCATGTCAGTGTATGGCAAAACCAATACAGTATTGTAAAGTAAAATAAAGTAAAAAAAAAAAAAAAAAAGAATATGACTTTGAAGCAAACTTGCCCATAACCAATTGTAATGCTGATTTAATCATCTCAAGTCTCCCTTAACTATAGATTCTCAGTTTAATGGAATTATCAGATGCTCAAATGCCCCTCAGCCCAGCTTGGGCTAGGTGTGGGGAGCGTGTTGATACAGGGGACAAATGCTCAATTCTGCAAACTAGGGAAAAAAAATTTCTATTGAAAACATGAAAAAAATCAATGAATGTATAAAATCAACACCAATTGTCAAATTAAAACATTTCAGTTCTAATTGTTTCATAACAACATAAGAGTTAAAACAACTACGAGGTAAAACCCTATCATTACAAAATCCAATTAATCTATGACCTCCCTCCAAATATTTTAGTCAGAAAACACCTAACTTTAGAAACCCAAGTCACTCTGGACTCCAGTAAAATCTTTTAAATGCCACATACAAAATCTTAAAACCTCTGAAGTTCATCCTTTAGGCTTCATTTCTGTACTCTTTACTTGCCACTTTGTGGGGGATTCTGTTTCTGCTTCCTCCCTATCCCCTCAGTCTGGGTCAGGTTGGGAGCCAATCTACAGCAGGAGTGCACTGTTACTCTCTTTTCCTACTTTCCATTGGAGGGGTCTATATCTAATCCTAGGGTAGGAAAGGAGTACATTGTGTAATTGTAAGTACATTGTGTGTCTTATAAGATCAGGTAGTTTCTAAATATCTGAGTCAGAGCTCTCTGAATCAGAGCTCTTGAAGTACTTGGCATCTTTGTTCTCTGATTCCCTGGTGATAAAATTTCCCTGAATAACAGTGATTCCAGGTGTAGCTGCCACATTTGCAGAAGTGCAATGGGCAAAGCACAGTTCAGATCAGTTCAGTCACTCAGTCGTGTCCGACTCTTTGCAACCCCATGAATCGCAGCACACTAGGCCTCCCTGTCCATCACCAACTCCCAGAGTTCACTCAGGCTCACGTCCATCGAGTCAGTGATGCCATCCAGCCATCTCATCCTGTCATCCCCTTCTCCTCCTGCCCCCAAATCCTCCCAGCATCAGGGTCTTTTCCAATGAGTCAACTCTTTGCATGAGGTGGCCAAAGTACTGGCGTTTCAGCTTTAGCATCATTTCTTCCAAAGAAATCCCAGGGTTGATCTCCTTCAGAATGGACTGGTTGGATCTCCTTGCAGTCCAAGGGACTCTCAAGAGTCTTCTCCAACACCACAGCTCAAAAGCATCAATTCTTCGGCGCTCAGCCTTCTTCACAGTCCAACTCTCACATCCATACATGACCACTGGAAAAACCATAGCCTTGACTAGACGGATCTTGGTTGGCAAAGTAATGTCTCTGCTTTTGAATATGCTGTCTAGATTGGTCATAACTTTTCTTCCAAGGAGTAAGCATATTTTAATTTCATTAAAAGACAAATAACAGGAAAGGCAAAGCACAAGAAAACCATTAATTAATAGTTTAAAATATTATCTCACTACACACAAGTTTCTAGAACTTGTTTCTAGAATGTTTCTAGAATGTTTCTAGAATCTCACATCTACAGAAATTACATTTGGGAAAGAAGTTCAAGAATGCAGCCAAAAGATTGCTGAGTTGTAGGCCAGGTAATGACTCAAGTAGAAGAATGTATGACATGGAATAGTGAGACTGTTCACCTTGGGGTATCTGGTGGCCCGTGAGCCTCTGGCTGTCAACAACAGTGACATCTGTGGGAAAGGTTTGAGAGACCGTTGGGAGTAAAGACTACTGTTTGGGGCTCATGAAGGCAGCTAACATTTATTGGATATCTACTGTTGGGAGGCAGCTCTCCAAGAATATTTTCACATTTCTGCACTATCTGGGCTTTTTGAACAAAGCATAAGTTGACTTAGCTAAAGAATGATTTTATAGCAAATGCATCCAGGAAGTGAGAGATAGCATATTCTTCTGGAGTAATTCATTTCCCCCGGGGCCATTTGCTCCTCTTCTAGAAACATTTGCTTATCCTCCAGAGTGAAGATAAGGTATCTATCCATTTCTTGATAGAAGAATGGGCAGATATGCCAACAGCCTTATAAGCTCTGAGTCTTATGATTTTCAGGTTCTTCTGTGGTGCAGCCTTCTTGCTCATGCACTATAGCATTAGGATCTTAGCCATGCTTCCCATGGGTCTTACAGAACCATTTCTGAGATGCTCTGTAAGTAATAAAGCATCTGTTTTCTGATTCAGAGATCTAGTGTTTCCTGTCAGAATATATATGCTTACATACATAAACACATAGACCGAATAGTATCTGACTCTTTGCGACCCAATGGATTGTAGTCTGCCAGGATCCTCTGTCCATGAAATTCTCTAGGCAAGAATCCTGGAGTGGGTAGCCATTCCCTTCTCCAGGGAATCTTTCCAACCCAGGAAATGAACCCTAGTCTGCCACACTAAAGGCAGATTCTTTACTGTCAAAGCCACCGGGGAAGCCCCAGTTCAGTTCAGTTGCTCAGTCGTGTCCGACTCTTTGCGACCCTATGAATCACAGCACGCCAGGCTTCCCTGTCCAGAACCATCTCCTGGAGTTCACTCAGACTCACATCCATCGAGTCAGTGATGCCACCCAGCCATCTCATCCTCTGTCGTCCCCTTCTCCTCCTGCCCCCAATCCCTCCCTGCATCAGAGTCTTTTCCAATGAGTCAAATCTTCGCATGAGGTGGCCAAAGTACTGAAGCTTCAGCTTTAGCATCATTCCTTCCAAAGAAATCCCAGGGTTGATCTCCTTCAGAATGGACTGGTTGGATCTCCTTGCAGTCCAAGGGACTCTCAAGAGTCTTCTCCAACGCCACAGTTCAAAAGCATCAATTCTTCGGTGCTCAGCCTTCTTCACAGTCCAACTCTCACATCCATACAGGACCACAGGAAAAACCATAGCTTGACTAGACGGACCTTAGTTGGCAAAGTAATGTCTCTGCTTTTGAATATACTATCTAGGTTGGTCATAACTTTTCTTCCAAGGAGTAAGCGTCTTTTAATTTCATGGCTGCAGTCACCATCTGCTGTGATTTTGGAGCCCCCCAAAATAAAGTCTGACACTGTTTCCACTGTTTCCCCATCTATTTCCCATGGAGTGATGGGACTGGATGCCATGATCTTCATTTTCTGAATGTTGAGCTTTAAGCCAACATTTTTGCTCACCTCTTACACTTCCATCAAGAGGCTTTTTAGCTCCTCTTCACTTTCTGCTATAAGGGTGGTGTCATCTGCATATCTGAGGTTATTGATATTTCTTCCAGCAATCTTGATTCCAGCTTGTGTTTCTTCCAGTCCAGCATTTCTCATGACGTACTCTGCATATAAGTTAAATAAGCAGGGTGACAATATACAGCCTTGATGTCCTCCTTTTCCGATTTGGAACCAGTCTGTTGTTCCATGTCCAGTTCTAACTGTTGCTTCCTGGCCTGCATACAGATTTCTCAAGAGGCAGGTTAGGTGGTCTGGTATTCCCATCTCTTTCAGAATTTTCCACAGTTTATTGTCATCGACACAGTCAAAGGCTTTGGCACAGTCAATAAAGCAGAAAGAGATGTTTTTCTGGAACTCTCTTGCTTTTTCCATGATCCAGCAAATGTTGGCAATTTGATCTCTGGTTCCTCTGCCTTTTCTAAAACCAGCTTGAACATCAGGGAGTCCACGGTTCATGTATTGCTGAAGCCTGGCTTGGAGAATTTTGAGCATGACTTTCCTAGCATGTGAGATGAGTGCAATTGTGTGGTAGTTTGAGCATTCTTTTGCTTTGCCTTTCTTTGGGATTGGAATGAAAACTGACCTTTTCCAGTCCTGTGGCCACTGCTGAGTTGTCCAAATTTGCTGGCATATTGAGTGTAGCACTTTCACAGCATTATCTTTCAGGATTTGAAACAGCTCGACTGGAATTCCATCACCTCCACTAGCTTTGTTCGTAGTGATGCTTTCTAAGGCCCACTTGACTTCACATTCCACGATGTCTGGCTCTAGATTAGTGATCACATCATTATGATTATCTGGGTCGTGAAGATCTTTTTTGTACAGTTCTTCCATGTATTCTTGCCACCTCTTCTTAATATCTTCTGCTTCTGTTAGGTCCATAGCATTTCTGTCCTTTATTGAGCCCATCTTTGCATGAAATGTTCCCTTGGTATCTCTAATTTTCTTGAAGAGATCTCTGGTCTTTCCCATTCTGTTGTTTTCCTCTATTTCTTTGCATTGATCGCTGAAGAAGGCTTTCTTATCTCTTCTTGCTATTCTTTGGAACTCTGCATTCAGATGCTTATGTCTTTCCTTTTCTCCTAAACCGGAAAAAAAATTCAAGTGGCAGGAACTGTTATTATTACAGATGAGGCAACTGAAGTTTAGTGAAGTAGCTGTTTGCCTAAAGTTAATTTGATGGATGGCAGAGCTGGTTTTCAAATCCAGCTATTTGACAGTAAACTACATGCTCTTTGTTCTGTAATATTTCCTACTCTGCTATGGACTTGTCCCCTCTAAAGCTCATATGATACGACCACCTAGTTCCATTCCAATTTCATCATTTTAAGATTTTATGCTTTCCCTCCTGCCTTGTTTCGAAGTTCTCCTTGTAGGTACCCTCCTCTTTGCCAAATGGTTTACTATGAATCTCTGAGCACAACACATACACCCTTACCTTCAAGTCTTTGTCTAGGTGTTTGTTCCTACTTGGAAGCTCTCCTTACCAACCTCCATTTACTGCCAGGAGCCAGCGTGAGGAATCCTGCCCATGGCAATGGTCATAAGGAATGAAGCCAGACAAAATGCAAAGGCATGTTCTAGCTTCAGGGGTTCCCCCTGAGTTTTCCTGAACATCTACCCCCCAAAAACCAGAGTCTGCCTGTACACCACCACTTTTCTCTGGAAAAAGTTAATTCAGGGATTCAGTCTCCTGCATCAGCTCAAACCCCTCTGATGGCTCTCTAACTTGCCTGACAGTTAGAGACTTTTACAATTTGTGGATTGTTTACAGCCCCCCAACCACAAGAGGCACAAAGCTTAAAGCATCTTAAGATACAGAGCCTTTTCTAAGAGCTAAAAATGGACGCTTATTCCTTGGAAGAAAAGTTATGACCAACCTAGATAGTATATTCAAAAGCAGAGACATTACTTTGCCAACTAAGGTCCGTCTAGTCAAGGCTATGGTTTTTCCTGTGGTCATGTATGGATGTGAGAGTTGGACTGTGAAGAAGGCTGAGCGCCAAAGAATTGATGCTTTTGAACTGTGGTGTTGGAGAAGACTCTTGAGAGTCCCTTGGACTGCAAGGAGATCCAACCAGTCCATTCTGAAGGAGATCAACCCTGGGATTTCTTTGGAAGGAATGATGCTAAAGCTGAAACTCCAGTACTTTGGCCACCTCATGCGAAGATTTGACACATTGGAAAAGACTCTGATGCTGGGAGGGATTGAGGGCAGGAGGAGAAGGGGACGACCGAGGATGAGATGGCTGGATGGCATCACGGACTCGATGGACGTGAGTCTGAGTGAACTCCAAGAGATGGTGATGGACAGGGAGGCCTGGCGTGCTGCAATTCATGGGGTCGCAAAGAGTCGGACATGACTGAGCGACTGAACTGAACTGAACTGAACTGAAAAATCATATTGGTGACTGGTTTTCGCTGTTGACTCAATGAGTGCTGCCAGGCCTCCATATTGTTTATCTTTTAGACACCTGGAGGATATTAATCAATGTAATTGGGATATAGAAATAGGAATATAGTAGTTTTGATGTTAGCAACACTAGACTTTTGAGTTAATTACTTTTCTTTGTTATAAATCACTGTACTCCTTTTACTTGTTATAAATTGTTGTATCTTTGCTAGGTAAGAATGTAACTTTATTTAGTGCTTTCTGCAAGTGGCACCAGACTTTGGGAAGAACAACACAAGTAAGTCTTCTGGTTGACAAACCCTTATCAGAAAAGGGCCATAATATATTAATTGGCCCTCTGGCCAGAAGATGATGTAAATCACCTAAGACTTGTGTATACAATTAGGTATGCAGAGAGAAAGCCTAGTTTTGATAAGAGTCAGGGCTGCTGATGCTGCATTATTTTGTATTACCCATTGATCTCTATGTACAATCAAAAAGGTATAAAAGGCCTTTCTAGATAATAGAGCCCGGGCAAGTCACTGGACTGGTTTCCCCCGTGTCTTCTCTTTACTCTCATTTCTGGCTGAATTCCTATCTGGGGCGTGGAGGCTCGCCATGTCTACTTAAGTGCCCCGGCTTCTAAGATCCAGGTGAGAGGGAGCCCAAGGTGGGGCACCCCACGCTATTCAAGAGGATGCCAGTGGCCTAACGTAGATGGTGCAAGCTCCTTGTCTGGAACTTTATTGGCTTTCCATGTAAACCAAGTTATTCAGCCTCTTTTCTCCACTTAATTTTCCTACTACACTATGTCTTCCTAATCTAATCTTATATTAATAAATAAATAAGTTTTTCCTCACCCACGCCATCCCCACTTCGAATTACCCTGGATCCACTGGGGCTGGACCCTGGCAATTTATGAAAGTCTTATTGATCAGTCAAGGCACAAGAATCAATAAAAGAGCCCTGGTGATGGCCCTCCCATGGCACCCACTGTCGGCAGTAGTCATTTGCCTCCTACTATATTTGGCCTTTATTACTTCACCTTCCATTTTCTTTGTTTCATCAGTGCAGTTCAGTTCAGTTCAGTCGCTCAGTCATGTCCGACTCTTTGCGACCCCATGAATCGCAGCACGCAAGGCCTCCCTGTCCATCACCATCTCCCGGAGTTCACTCAGACTCACGTCCATCGAGTCCGTGATGCCATCCAGCCATCTCATCCTCTGTCGTCCCCTTCTCCTCCTGCCCCCAATCCCTCCCAGCATCAGAGTCTTTTCCAATGTGTCAAATCTTCGCATGAGGTGGCCAAAGTACTAGAGCTTCAGCTTTAGCATCATTCCTTCCAAAGAAATCCCAGGGTTGATCTCCTTCAGAATGGACTGGTTGGATCTCCTTGCAGTCCAAGGGACTCTCAAGAGTCTTCTCCAACACCACAGTTCAAAAGCATCAATTCTTTGGCGCTCAACCTTCTTCACAGTCCAACTCTCACATCCATACAGGACCACAGGAAAAACCATAGTTTGACTAGACGGACCTTAGTTGGCAAAGTAATGTCTCTGCTTTTGAATATACTATCTAGGTTGGTCATAACTTTTCTTCCAAGGAGTAAGCGTCTTTTAATTTCATGGCTGCAGTCACCATCTGCTGTGATTTTGGAGCCCCCCAAAATAAAGTCTGACACTGTTTCCACTGTTTCCCCATCTATTTCCCATGGAGTGATGGGACCAGATGCCATGATCTTTGTTTTCTGAATGTTGAGCTTTAAGCCAACTATTTCACTCTCCTCTTTCACTCTCATCAAGAGGCTTTTTAGTTCCTCTTTACTTTCTGCCATAAGGGTGGTGTCATCTGCATATCTGAGGTTACTGATATTTCTCCCAGCAATCTTGATTCCAGCTTGTGTTTCTTCCAGTCCAGCGTTTCTCATGATGTACTCTGCATATAAGTTAAATAAGCAGGGTGACAATATACAGCCTTGATGTCCTCCTTTTCCGATTTGGAACTAGTCTGTTGTTCCATGTCCAGTTCTAACTGTTGCTTCCTGGCCTGCATACAGATTTCTCAAGAGGCAGGTTAGGTGGTCTGGTATTCCCATCTCTTTCAGAATTTTCCACAGTTTATTGTCATCGACACAGTCAAAGGCTTTGGCATAGTCAATAAAGCAGAAAGAGATGTTTTTCTGGAACTCTCTTGCTTTTTGCATGATCCAGCGAATGTTGGCAATTTGACCTCTGGTTCCTCTGCCTTTTCTAAAACCAGCTTGAACATCAGGGAGTCCGTGGTTCACGTATTGCTGAAGCCTGGCTTGGAGAATTTTGAGCATGACTTTCCTAGCATGTGAGATGAGTGCAATTGTGTGGTAGTTTGAGCATTGTTTGGCATTGCCTTTCTTTGGGATTGGAATGTAAGCTGACCTTTTCCAGTCCTGTGGCCACTGCTGAGTTGTCCAAATTTGCTGGCATATTGAGTGTAGCACTTTCACAGCATTATCTTTCAGGATTTGAAACAGCTCGACTGGAATTCCATCACCTCCACTAGCTTTGTTCGTAGTGATGCTTTCTAAGGCCCACTTGACTTCACATTCCACGATGTCTGGCTCTAGATTAGTGATCACATCATTATGATTATCTGGGTCGTGAAGATCTTTTTTGTACAGTTCTTCCATGTATTCTTGCCACCTCTTCTTAATATCTTCTGCTTCTGTTAGGTCCATAACATTTCTGTCCTTTATCGAGCCCATCTTTGCATGAAATGTTCCCTTGGTATCTCTAATTTTCTTGAAGAGATCTCTGGTCTTTCCCATTCTGTTGTTTTCCTCTATGTCTTGCATTGATTGCTGAAGAAGGCTTTCTTATCTTTTCTTGCTATTCTTTGGAACTCTGCATTCAGTTGCTTATATCTTTCCTTTTCTCTTTTGCTTTTCGCCTCTCTTCTTTTCAGAGCTATTTGTAAGGCCTCCCCAGACAGCCATTTTGCCTTTTTGCATTTCTTTTCCATGGGGATAGTCTTGATCCCTGTCTCCTGTACAATGTCATGAACCTCATTCCATAGTTCATCAGGCACTCTATCTATCAGATCTCGGCCCTTAAATCTATTTCTCACTTCCACTGTATAATCATAAGGGATTTGATTTAGGACATAGCTGAATGGTCTAGCGGTTTTCCTTACTTTCTTCCATTTGAGTCTAAATTTGGCAATAAGGAGTTCATGATCTGAGCAACAGTCAGCTCCCGGTCTTGTTTTTGTTGACTGTATAGAGCTTCTCCATCTTTGGCTGCAAAGAATATAATCAGTCTGATTTCCTTGTTGACCATCTGGTGATGTCCATGTGTAGAGTCTTCTCTTGTGTTGTTGGAAGAGGGTGTTTGCTATGACTAGTGCATTTTCTTGGCAAAACTCTATTAGTCTTTGCCCTGCTTCATTCCACATTCCAAGGCCAATTTTGCCTGTTACTCCAGGTGTTTCTTCACTTCCTACTTTTGCATTCCAGTCCCCTATAATGAAAAGGACATCTTTTTTGGGTGTTAGTTCTAAAAGGTCTTGTAGGTCTTCATAAAACCGTTCAACTTCAGTTTCTTGAGCGTATTGGTTGGGGCATAGACTTGGATGACTGTGATATCGAATGGTTTGCCTTGGAGACGAACAGAGATCATTCTGTCGTTTTTGAGATTGCATCCAAGTACTGCATTTTGGACTCTTTTGTTGAATATGATGGCTACTCCATTTCTTCTGAGGGATTCCTGCCCACAGTAGTAGATATAATGGTCATCTGAGTTAAATTTGCCCATTCCCGAGTAGTGCTAAATTCATAAAATTAATTGAGAAGTGTTTCCTCCTCTTCTATTTTCTGGAAGAAATTTTGTAGAATTAGTGTTAATTGTGTCAAACATTTTAAAAAAAATCTGGAAAAACTCTGGGATTTGAGATTTCAATTTTAGAAGCTTTGAAATTATGAATTCAATTTCTTTAATAGTTATAGGGTGATTCAAATGATTTATTCTGTATTGTATGAGTTGTGGTAGTTTTTATTTTTTAAAGAATCAGTTTCACCTAAGTGGTCAAAATTCTGAATGTAGAGTTGTTTTTAGTATTCATTTATTATTATTTTAGTGTCTGTAGAGTCTATAGTGATGTTCTTGTTATATTACTAATATTAGTAATTTGTGTCTTCCCTCTGTTTTTTCTGTTATTCATGCTAGAGGTTTGTCAATTTTATTGATATTTTCATAGAACAGCTCTTTGTTTCATTGATTTTTCTCTATTTTTCTATTTTCAGTTTCTTTGATTTATGTTGTCTTTAATATTTTCTTCCTCTGTTTTTTCCCACTTTCTTCTTTTTCCAGGTTTTTAAGATAAGAGTTTAAATAATTGATTTGAGATTCTTCCTCTTTTCTCATGTATGCACTTAGTGCTATTAAATTTCCCCTCAGCATTGCTTCAGCTGTGTCTGAGAATTTTTGATATGTTGTATTTTCATTTGTTATTTCCATGTGTTTGGGGATTTTATGTTACCTTTCCATTTTTTATTTCTAATTTGATTCTATCATGGTCAGAGAACATACTCGATCCTATCTGCCTTCTCTCAAGTTTTCAGAGCCTTTTAATATTTATTTTATATATAATGACAGGGTTTTAAGTTATACTTACAGGGAGGAATAGAGAAAATAATGTCTATTCCACTTTTCTGGAAGCAGAAGTCCTGAGTGGTTTTTTTTGAAGCTTGTAGATGAGTTCAAGTTTGGGGCCACTGGACTAAGCAGCAGTGAGGCCCGTTCCAGCCCTGAGATGCAGTATTCTGTGTTCTGGTCCT
Organism: Capricornis sumatraensis; assembly: GCF_032405125.1. Classification (NCBI taxonomy): domain Eukaryota; kingdom Metazoa; phylum Chordata; class Mammalia; order Artiodactyla; family Bovidae; genus Capricornis; species Capricornis sumatraensis. The sequence goes on from NC_091069.1 coordinate 44,604,979, forward strand.
GGGTCTGGGCTCCTTAGGAAAGACCTGCTGAAGAACTGATGCTTTTGAACTGTGGTGTTGGGGAAGACTCTTGAGAGTCACTTGGACAGCAAGGAGATCCAATCAGTCCATCTTAAAGGAAATCAGTCCTGAATATTCATTGAAAGGACTGATGATGAAGCTGAAACTCCAATACTTTGACCACCTGATGTGAAAAACTGACCCATTGGAAAAGACCCTGATTCTGGGAAAGATTGAAGGCAGGAAGAGAAGGGGGTGACAGAGGATAAGATGGTTGGATGGCATCACCGACTCAATGGACATGAGTTTGAGTAAACTCTGGGAGTTGGTGATGGACAGACAGGCTTGGCATGCTGCAGTCCGTGGGGTCTCAAAGAGTCAGACACAGCTGAGCAACTGAACTGAAGGCCTTTAGTATTCTCCAATTTAACCCAATTGATTGCTAAACTAACTGTCATAGAATGTGCCCTCCTCCTAGACTCCTGTGATTTTCTACTTAAAAGGCAGGCAGCGATTGCTGATGGCTTTGAACTTCCTTAGGCTACATACCCGGAGAAGGCAATGGCAACCCACACCAGTACTCTTGGCTGGAAAATGCCATGGATGGAGGAGCCTAGTAGGCTGCCGTCCATGGGGTTGCTAAGAGTTGGGCACGACTGAGCGACTTTACTTTCACTTTTTACTTCCATGCATTGGAGAAGGAAATGGCAACCCACTTCAGTGTTCTTGCCTGGAGAATCCCAGGGATGGTGGAGCCTGGTGGGCTGCTATCTATGGGGTCACACAGAGTTGGACACAACTGAAGCGACTTAGCAGCAGCAGCAGCAGGCTACATACCAAGGTGTTAAGCTGAGAGTTGATGCTCTGTATGAAAAAAATGAATTCCTCTAAACCAGATGAAATTTAAACTTGTAGCTGTGAATTCCCTAACAGAAAAGAAGTAGTAGAATATTTTTTTCAAAAAAATATTTTTTGAATTTTAGAATGAAATCTCTCCTTATTTTAACATCTCTTGTCTTAGTTTTTCCTCATTTGACATGTATGCCTTTTTTGTTCCTTTAGTAGACTTTATTTTTTAGACATTTATGCCTTTTAAACAAATCTTTAAAGATGAGGGCTTTTGTGTCTGTTCCTAAATTCAAAACTAGAATGGTCAGAAGCTGTATCTTGTCTGAAAGAGATAGCAGTAAGTGGTGACTTATTAGTTCTTTGCCCAGGAATTAAACTTGCATAGCTGTATGAAAACCAGAAAATCCCAACCACTATACCAGAAAGAGCTAGAGGCTAGAAGCAGAGTTCCTCTGGCTCTTGCTCTGTTTGAAAGCAAGAGTGTTTCAAGGAGACGAAAACTGTAAAAACAGATGCAAAGCTTATTATTAGAGACACAGCACATCAAATGGGAGAGTACACAGAGAAACAGTTTGCTTATTAAAGACAGAAGCAAAACAGAGATACACACCCAGAGAGAAAATGGCGTGGGCATCCTCTCTAAAGGGGCTTCCCAAGTGACTCAGATGGTAAAGAATCTTCCTGCAACATGGGAGACCCAGGTTTGATCTCTGAGTCAGGAAGATCCCCTGGAGTAGGAAATGACAACCCACTCTAGTTTTCTTGCCTGGAGAATTCCATGAACGGGACTGGGAGACTAACGCTTTCACACTTTAACTTTCATCCTCTCTAATAAGGAGGAACACCATAAAGAGGTGGTTAAATCATTTATTTATATAAGGCAGTTCTTCCAGGGCTTTGTTTACCTTTGGCCAATTATCTTGTTTCTTTTTCCACCTGACCTGCCCTAGGACCCTCCACAACATGTGTGAACGACTTTTTTCCAGATGGATTCCACTGCAGAGGTCTGTGGGAGGTTTGGCATCACAGATTCTGGGGCAGTGCCTCCTCTTTTTTGATCCTCAAGGAGCCTTTCTGTGCATGTGTTGTCAAGAAGTTCTCCTTGACCTCAGGAATGAGAAATATGTGCTCTCTTTATCTTTTATCTGGGCAGGACTCAGCTCCTGTCTGTCCCTGCCGTGACTGCTATCTTAAAGTGTCCATCAGAGTCAAAGTGCAGCTCTTTACCCTGTTCCTGTTGTTATTTCTATCTAAAAGTGTAAACAGGAGGCTGGCTATACATGTCTAACCTGTAGCCCATCTATCTCCTGCCTCACGTTCACTATCGGAATATGTTTATATGGGGGAGGACATTTTTCCTCTACTCTCTTAGGTTCTCTGGCTGGTTCTGTAAAATAAACTGACAATAGGCAGGATAACAGGAGAAAATGCATACAGATTTATTTGAAGTTACAAATTTTACCTGCTCCTGGGGGCTTCAACATAGATAATAAAGAAAATCCTTAAAGACACAGTTAGGCTTGGAAACTTTTATACTTTTTGGACAAAGGAGAACAAATTTAATAAGTGACAGGGAACTTTGGGGCTCTAGGGGCAGTAAATTGTAGGAAGGCACATATGTAGAGAACTAATGGTCAATAAGGGCTAGTTAGTTACGGCTAGTTTGTTTGTGTAGAATTTTTTCTTGGTGTCCTCTTGTCTTTGATGATAAAGTTGTTATTCCCCTCCTGTTCTAGGAAGTGGAGACGGGAAGGTGACACCGTCACAAGGGGAATTTATGATCTGTTTTCAGGTAGCTTGGGAACATCAGAGAGCTCATCCTCTCTCTGCTTTTTCTCAGTTGTCTTTAGCTCTTACACCAGTTGGCTTCCCAGGTGATGCTAGAGGTAAAGAACCTTCCTGCCAATGCGGGAGATGTAAGAGACACAGGTTCTACCCCTGCGTCAGGAATATCACCTGGAAGAAGGCATGGCAACCCACTCCAGTATTCTTACCTGGAGAATCCCATGGACAGAGTTGCCTGGTAGGCTATAGTCCACAGGTCTGCAAAGAGTTGGACATAATTGAAGCATGAGAAACTCTGGGCTGGAGGAAGCACAAGCTGCAATCAAGATTGCCGGGAGAAATATCAAGAACCTCAGATATGCAGATGACACCACCCTATAGCAGAAAGTGAAGAACTAAAGAGCCTCTTGGTGAAAGTGAAAGATGAGAGTGAAAAAGTTGGCTTAAAGCTTAACATTCAGAAAACTAAGATCATGGCATCTGGTCCCATCACTTCATGGGAAATAAATGGGAAACGATGGAAACAGTGGCTGACTTTATTTTTCTGGGCTCCAAAATCGCTGCAGATGGTGACTGCAGCCATGAAATTAAAAGATGCTTGCTCCTTGGAAGGAAAGTTATGACCAACCTAGATAGCATATTGAAAAGCAGAGACATTACTTTGCCAACAAAAGTCCATCTAGTCAAGGCTATGGTTTTTCCAGTAGTCGTGTATGGATGTGAGAGTTGGAGTATAAAGAAAGCTGAGCATCGAAGAATTGATGCTTTTGAAGTGTGGTGTTGGAGAAGACTTGAGAGTCCCTTGGACTGATAGGAGATCCAACCAGTCTATCCGAAGTCCTGGGTGTTCATTGGAAGGAATGATGTTGAAGCTGAAACTCCCAATAATTTGGCCACCTGATGCAAAGAGCTGACTCATTCGAAAAGACCCCGAGGCTGGGAAAGATTGAGGACAGGAGGAGAAGGGGATGACAGAGGATGAGATGATTTGATGGCATTACCGACTCAATGGACATGGGTTTGGGTGGACTACAGGAGTTGGTGATGGACAGGGAGGCCTGGTGTGCTGTGGTTCATGGGGTCACAAAGAATCAGACACGACTGAGTGGCTGAACTGAACTGAACTGAACTGAAGCTACTTAGCACTTATGCCAGAGTGGCATATTTGGGGGTATATATTCTGATCTCCTACATTTATTGCTGCCATCTTTTACTGAGTAGATGTAATTAACTGTATGATACTCATTTTGAGAGTTAAAAGAGTGGGAAAATGGTGTAATTTTTTTCAAGTGAGAGGGAAAAAACAGTGCCTTTTGTTGGTATAAAATAGAAAGATGATCCTATTTTATAATGTAAGAAGCTGGTATGCAGACTATATAACATTAAAGTTATGATTTTCAGTATTTTTAAAGTACAAAAGTCATTACCTAGAATGTAAATATTGTCAGCAAAATGCTCCTTGAATATCATGACTCTTGTGACTTTAGATCATGAAAATCCTGAGGAAAGTTAAGAATAAATGAGCTTTGTGTTTTAGTTAGGAATCCTGTTCTTGGGAAACAGAAAATTCAGTATTTGAGACTGAGGTTTTAGAAAACAAAAAGGGCTAATCAAGATCAAAGCAGGAAAATTATCCCTTTTTTGGGATACTCACAAGATGTGTCATTTACCCAAGTCCTCGGCTTTTCATGTGAACCAGTTACCTTGAGCTTGTTTTCATTTTCTTTAATTTTTAAAATTTATTTTTTTAACATTTCCTTTTATACAACATTTATTTTTGGCTGTACTGGGTCTTTATTGCTGCACATGGGCTTTCTCTAGTTATAGCAAACAGGGGCTTCTCATGTTGTGGAGCACTGGCTCTAGGTTTGTGGGCTTCAGTAGTTGTGGGGCACAGATTTAGTTGCTCCTCGGCATGTGAGATCTTCCCAGACCAAGGTTTGAACCCATGCCCCCTCCAGTGGCAGGCAGATTCTTAGCCACTGGACCACCAGGGAAGTCCTCCTGCTTAGTTTAAAATCAACAATTATTTAAAGCATTAGGCTGTTAGAGAAAATAAAAGATGTAGATCTTGCCCTTCAGGTGTTTACAATTTAGTGAAATAGGACATAGACCCATGGAATAGTAAGTAATAACAGCAGTTTGAGTTCAACGGGGGATGATGTTGCCAAGTCATGTGAGTTAGTTATGCTGAATAACTCAATGGGAGTTGAAGATAAAAAATCACTTTAGATTGGAGCTTTATAGAGACAGTGACAATTAAGCCATCTTGAAGAATAGGGGAGTTGTGGATAGATGGAGTTGAAGAAGGATGATCATATCCAGCCTGGAAATTCCTTTTGTTAGTCTTTTAAAAAGAAGTTGTTTGGATAATTTTTGTGTATGAGCCGAGTTACCCATGACCCAACATTCTGATACCAGCTAAAACTCTTCACTGCCCTTCATTCTTTTTTCTTGTTTCCCAGATGGTCAGCAGACTAAATGGGTTGGGGAAGGAGGCAGTGGTCAAGAGATGCAATAGAAGGATCAAAGAATAAAGAAAATCCTCCTGGGAAACCTGATACTGGTTGTGTTTAATTTTACATCTTAACAAGGGTCAGTGTTGAACTAGACTCTCCTCACAACATACAATTTACAACCAATTTAAAACCAAATGATTATCTCTCTTTTATCAAGGGTAACACATCTTAAAAAGGGTTGTGGTGCCTATGCTTAGAAAAGCAAACCCTGGGCATGCAGAATTGTGTCAACTAGAGCCCAGGGGTATTAAAAGAGAAATTGTTCCAGCATGCCCAGTGCTCAGCATCTAAGGGATGAACATAGGAGATAATCACTTATCATTAGACAATTGTAGTAAATAGATTCAGGAAAAAACAGCCTGACACCTGGGCAATTAAATTCTTAATCGTAAATTACTGATTACACTTAACTGTACTGAATGTGTTGTAAGAATACAAGGAAATCCATTTGTACCTAAGTTACAGATTGTACCTCCCCTTAAATTATTAAATTCGAAAGTGCAGTCCCCTACCCCCTCCCCAGAATATAAAGCGTTCTCCTCATCTTCCCAGTTCTCCACTCCATGCTGGCTGAGCTTTCATTCACAGCACTCGCTTGAGCATTTTTGGAGAATCTTCTTCTCAACAGGACGTTGGTATCTGAGCAGAAGAGAAAATTGTTCCCATTTCCAACTCAAAGGTGGTTGTATTTACATAAGCTCCTCTTTCATTTAAATCTGTCTTAATCCTTAAGGATTTAGTAGTTGAAATGCAAAATGCATAAGATGAATTTTTTTTTTTTTACTAAATGAGAAAAAACTTATGAGAAAACAAACAGTACAGAGGAAGAATTTTAACAAAACATCTTTCATTTTCATGTTTTATCTAAAATTGGATGGTTTTTAAGATATTTGTTTTTATTTTCCCACTGAAAGATTAAAATAAAAATTTATATGTAAATATATACATATATGAAGGAATGAGGTCATAGTTTCATTTGACAGTACAATGTAATCATTTTAATCTTACTTTCAACCCATCTCTAAGTTCAAAATAATCCTGAAAAATTTTGAGTTTGATAGCTGAGTTGAAGGGCAATTGGTCTACATTATTACTCCAACAAACACATTAAACCATGGTTAATTATTACCTCTTGGGACTGCAAAAGCATGGTCAGTGTAGATTTTTTTCCTTCCTGGGTAAAGTGCAAGAATTTATTCTGTGCTGTGTGAATGGCTTAGTTGAGAGTTCTTAAAAATTCCTCCCCTGGTGAAATGATAATTACTGGAGCTCAGTTCTGTCCCAGAGGACCTACCAGGAGAGCAGATGAGGCCAAACCTCCTGGTTTGCATCCATTGCTAAATGCGTTTTTTTTATTTAATCTGCTCTTTGTGGGGGGGCATGTTATAGAAAGGCCTTTTGGTTTTTATAAACAAACCCAAGATACTTAAACTTTAAAGATCTTTATCATTAGATCAATTCTTTTTTAAAAAAAATGCAAAGGGGTTTTACTAAATAATCTTAAAGATTTCTGTCTGCTGTAAAATCTTTCTATGGACTGTAATTTTGTTTAGTTCTTTTTTACATTATCACTAATATCCTTATTTGCATACACTTTTTCATTATGTTAATTTTTTTCTACACATGAACTGCTGCATTTAAGTAATTCTACCATATTTGAATTGTAATATTAGAGGAAGGCAGAAGAGTGATATGGCCTGTTTCCCTTCAGGATAAGCAAGTGTCCACTAATTGACATTATTAGCAATACCAAAGCCATTGGAATCTTAAAATTATCTTTATTTTTCTTTGATATTTCTTATTATAACCTATAAAGGATATAGAAAGGACTTAAATTTACACATTAGACTTTTTCATATTAAAAAAATTTTAGCCTGTATAATTTTCTGCTAGATTAGTTGGTACCTTAGCAATGGATGAAATGGTTTTCATCTTTCACTAAGCACAGTGTAAGTAGTGAAGAGAAGTAACATTTATCTTTCATCTACTGAGTGTCAAGCACCTATGTGAATATTATCTAATTTAATTTTACCACAATCCTGTGTGGTAGGTGTCATAAACATTATGAAACCATAGGATGGCTAATAGTGTCAGAATAGCCCACATAGTACCAGTCATCAGTTAGGGAACACTAATGGGAAAATATCACAAAGCTTACATACTTCTGCTGAGTTACTAACCCTTGCAGGCTCTATTAATGTTAGAACCAACCGATATTCAGAAACCCACGTATGGATATGTTTCTTGTTTTGTTAAGGTTGTTTAAAGCTGGGAAGATCATAAAGATCATGGGTTCTTATTCCAATTTCAAAAGGATAACTTAGAAACTATTTCTGTTGTCTTTTGTTTTCAGAAAGGTACTTCTAATAGACTTTGTCCCTGGTTGACATTCCTTGAGAAAGATGACTGGTTTAAAGGACCCAGAAGGCTGCTGCTTTTAAAGCAAATCAGATTCAACAGTGTTACAAGAAATCCATTTTGCTTTAAGAATTTACTCCACATATGCACTTGCACATGTGTGAAATAATCTACTTACAAAAATAGTATAGCCTTTTAACAGTAAAGTAAAAGATTGGAAAGACTCTGACACTGCATTGACCAGTGACTTAAGCATGTAAATTTTGGTATATCCATTCAATGGAGTACTATACAGCTGATCAAATAAATGAAGTGGCTCTGTAGATATCAACACAGCTCTAAGAGATATAACTGAGAGAAAAAAGCTAAGTGTGGGACAGTGTATTTAGTATGTTATGATTTATGTATATAAGGGGAAGATTATAAACGCACCCCCACATATTCACATACATACTTGGTTTATGCATCAATTATTTCTGTATTCTCAACAAGGAGACAAAAATGGGGTTTAAGAGTGTGGGAGTTAGATGAGCAAGGGAAATTTCTTTTCATTGTATAGCCTTTCACTTTTTTTTTAACTTTCAAAATAAATGTGTTTGTATTTTTTCTTTCTGTAAGGATAAAACGAAGCTCCTTTTTTTCAAGAGTTTATCCTTGGGAGAAGGAAGGGGCTTTTTGGTTTTCATTTAACACCATTTCACTGACTTTCTAACATGTATGTACTGTTTTTATTTAAAATATGATTTAATTGGCAGGAGGATCATAGGGGTTTCCCCACCCCCTCCTTCTTTATGGTTTCTTACAATTAAAAACAATCCAATACATTTTAATGTTTTAAAAAAGCTTTTGCTGGCCATCTTTCTCTGTTGTTTGGGAAACATTATGAGGATAAGGATCTTTAAAGGCCTCCTAAGGCCTTTCTTTATTTATTCAGATTGTAACTTTTCTGCAAAGTTTTTGAATCTGACTTCATTGGTTTAAAATGTACTGTCTTTTGCCCTATACTCACCCATGTGAATTTCCTCAAATTCTAGTAAAATGCTTATGAAAGGCATGGGCTTTTCACAAATTATCATGCTTCTTAAAGGCACAATTTCCTGGGCCTGGACCCTGTCCAAGAAGAGAGGAGGCAATAAAATGCTTTGTTTTCTTAGTTAAGGTGACAGAAGTGAAATCATAAAGGATAATATTTCACAAGGTGCATATATGCAACACAAAGCTATGCTTCAGAAGCATAGTTGGTGAGAAACTTATTTCTATAGAAGGATCTCTCAATCTCCCTGTTCTCTCTCAAATGTACTATCATTTCACTTATATTTATGTCATCCCTGATTCTAAGAAGTTGGGTGAGGTTAATTTACAGAATCAAGTAATAGGCCAGTGTATAAAAATGGATGATAAAACAGAGGTGAACACTATTGAATACATTTAACTTTGTACTTTCAGTATAACTTGTATAACTTCTATACTCACATGCTTACTTCATATAGCATTTTTAAATTTCTACCTGAAATACTTTGTGCTTCCACTTCATTGCCTTTTTAAAATTTTCTTTGGCTGCTCTGGGTCTTCGTTGCTGCACCTGGGTTTTCTTTGGATGTGGTGAGCAGGGGCTACTCATTGTGGTGGTTTCTCTGGTTGCTGAGCATGGGCTTTAGGGCACACCAGCCGTCTATGGGGCCGCACAGAGTCGGGCACGACTGAAGTGACTTGGCAGCAGCAGCAGCAGCAGCCTCAGCAAATGTGCCTCATGGCTCTAGCACACAGGCTCAGTAGTTGTGGCGTAGGGGCCCAGCTCGCTGATTCCTAGAATGTCGACGTTCACCCTTGCCATCTCCTGTTTGACCACTTCCAATTTGCCTTGATTCATGGACCTGACATTCCAGGTTCCTATGCAATATTGCTCTTTACAGCATCGGACCTTGCTTCTATCACCAGTCACATCCACAGCTGGGTATTGTTTTTGCTTTGGCTTCATCCCTTCATTCTTTCTGGAGTTATTTCTCCACTGATCTCCAGTAGCATATTGGGCACCTACTGACCTGGGGAGTTCCTCTTTCAGTATCCTATCATTTTGCCTTTTCCTACTGTTCATGGGGTTCTCAAAGCAAGAATACTGAAGTGGTTTGCCATTCCCTTCTCCAGTGGACCACATTTTGTCAGACCTCTCCGCCCGTCTTGGGTTGCCCCGTGGGCATGGTTGGTTTCCTTGAGTTAGACAAGGCTGTGGTCCTAGTGTGATTAGATTGACTAGTTTTCTGAGTATGGTTTCAGTGTGTCTGCCCTCTGATGCCCTCTTGCAACACCTACCATCTTACTTGGGTTTCTCTTACCTTGGGTGTGGGGTATCTCTTCACAGCTGCTCCAGCAAAGCACAGCCGCTGCTCCTTACCTGGACGAGGGCTATCTCCTTACCGCTGCGCTTCCTGACCTTCAAGGTGGGATAGCTCCTCTAGGCCCTCCTACGCCCGCGCAGCCACCGCTCCTCGCTCCTCCCTCCTCGCTCCTCGAGTTGCTCCTCCCAGCCACCGCCCCTGGCCTCGGGCGCCACCCCTGGCCTCCAGCGTGGGGTGGCTCCTCAAGGCTACTGCCCCTGGCCTCAGACGCGGGGTAGCTCCTCTCCGTCATTCCTGCGTCATCGCAGCCTGGCATTCTCAGCCACTGCCCCTGACCTCGGACGAGGGGTAACTCCTCTCGGCCGTACTTAGTGCGCCAGGCTTATTTAACTTATATGCAGAGTACATCATGAGAAACGCTGGACTGAAAGAAACACAAGCTGGAATCAAGATTGCTGGGAGAAATATCAAGAACCTCAGATATGCAGATGACATCACCCTTATGGCAGAAAGTGAAGAGGAACTAAAAAGCCTCTTGATGAAAGTGAAAGAGGGGAGTGAAAAAGTTGGCCTAAAGCTCAACATTCAGGAAACGAAGATAATGGCATCTGGTCCCATCACTTCATGGGAAATAGATGGGGAAACAGTGGAAACAGTGTCAGACTTTATTTTTGGGGGCTCCAAAATCACTGCAGATGGTGACTGCAGCCATGATATTAAAAGACGCTTACTCCTTGGAAGAAAAGTTATGGCCAACCTAGATAGCATATTCAAAAGCAGAGACGTTACTTTGCCGACTAAGGTCCGTCCAGTCAAGGCTATGGTTTCTCCAGTAGTCATGAATGGATGTGAGAGTTGGACTGTGAAGAAGGCTGAGTGCCGAAGAATTGATGCTTTTGAACTGTGGTGTTGGAGAAGACTCGAGAGTCCCTTGGACTGCAAGGAGATCCAACCAGTCCATTCTGAAGGAGATCAGCCCTGGGTGTTCTTTGGAAGGAAAGATGCTGAAACGCCAGTACTTTGGTCACCTGATGTGAAGAGCTGACTCATTGGAAAAGACTCTGATGCTGGGAGGAATTGGAGGCAGGAGGAGAAGGGGTCGACTGAGGATGAGATGGGTGGATGGCATCACTGACTCGATGGATGTGAGTCTGAGTGAACTCCGGGAGTTGGTGATGGACAGGGAGGCCTGGCGTGCTGTGATTCATGGGGTAGCAAAGAGTCGGACACGACTGAGCGACTGAACTGAGGGGCCCAGTTGCCCCATGGCAAATGGGATCTTCCTAGACCAGGGACCAAACCCATGTCCCCTGCATTGACAGGCAGATTCTTCACTACTAAACCACCAGGGAAGCCCTCATTGAATGTTTTTCCCTTCCTCTTCAGCCTCTACTCTTCCTCTGGTGCCCTTTATGGTCAGATTTTAACAAGGAGTAGCTGGTAAAGAAATGTTTGCAGAGTCCCAGTTTCAGTGTCACAAGAAGAGAACAGAAGGGTGTGTTTGGAAGTGAAAATAATTTAATAACTGATACACATTTGTGCTTTTCTAAAATTTTAAAAATTTTCATAGGAAAATTTTATACATCTAATAGCAGTTCTATAAGCTTTTTTACTTAACTTGCTTTCTCTTCTACATATGAAATAAGATAAATAACAAACTCAGTCATGTATTTGGGCACTCACGAAGAGCACTGTAGTAAGCCCTGAGAGATCTATGATACTGAGTATCTTTTATGTCAGAGTGAACAAAGATGGAAAGAGTTGTTTCCTGTCCTCAAGAATTTTGGAAAAAGAAAAGGCTAGTTTTTTCAGAGGAGTATGTTTCTAGTAATAAGCTTAGATTGGGAATATTTCTGCTAGTATAAAGTTCTGGGCCATTTACCAGTAATGCAGTGTAAATGAATCCTTGTCTGCTATAGAATACCTCAAGGGACAGCTTATGATCTTTCTTTTCTGTCATGAAAATGATTGTTCCACCCTTACCAATGGCATTAAACTTAACAGAATATTACCTGCAGTCTATTTAACAGCTAATGTTAAAAACAAATTATCCACAAAGCATAAATTAAGATTAAAAAAAATATGTTTAACTGCCTAATGTAGGTAATGTTTAAAATTATATTCTGGGGGCTTCCCTGGTGGTCTAGTGGTTGAGGCTCTGTGCTTGCACTGCAGGGGGCACTGGTTCACTCCCTGGGAGGGGAAATGAGATCCCATACATGGTGCGGCCAAAAAGAAAATACTGACTTAAAATTATATTCCAAAATAGATTGGTTATGAGGTGGGATTTTCCTATTCTATTTAAATATGAGAGAATTGTGCTTTCCTTTATAACATTTTCTATCTTTACTCCCTTTTTCTGTTTTTTTTTTTTTTTTTTTTAAATCATCACCCTCTTAGGCAAGCTGGGAAACATGCACATTTGTTTTCTGAATAGAAACAAAACATCTAGAATTAGAGTCCAAGTCATCTTCACTTGAATATATATTTATTTTAGAATGCGACACCAACAGCATGATGATCAACCGTCACAGACTTGTACCGAGAAGCACACAATTTTTAAAGTGTGTTGTTTTTCACAAGTAATTTAACTATGGCATTATTATTATTTTGTACTAGAGTCAAAGACGACATTTAGATTCTTCAGCTTTGGGGCATTTAGTAACATCGAAATGATTGTCTAGTCAGGCAGAGGCAAGAAATTCAAATGCAGTTTCTTTCTCTTCTGCCAGTTCCTTTGCAGTAAGATCCATTTTCTCACGTGAGAAATCATTAATAGGGAGACCTTCAACAACTTTCCAGGTCTTATCCTGTTTGAAAATAAATGCAAATTAAGAGATTTATGATTAAACTAGAAGTTGTTCCAGCAAGCAACAACTTAGTTTGAACTTAGAGGAATATGTTTTAAAATGTGAATCTAAAGAAGCAAATAAAAATCCAGATCTTAATTAACAGGTAATTCTGATAAAAACTCAACATGTGAATTTGAAACTGACTGAATCTAGCAAAAACATCTTTAAATGAGGCTTTAATTAGCGAATATAAAAAACTATTGACTTCAGTACAGTTGTAATACAGAGCGACAATACTGAGAACCGTTGTTTCATTTAGGAGTAAGAGAATATTTATAGCTATCCAATATGAGAGGCATAGTAACAAAAAGTGTCTAGTTGGGAGAGTTGAAACTTGCTTTCCAGATTAATTTAAATCTTTTAGTGACCTGAAGTTGTGCTTCACAGGATTTTAAAGCTGAGAAAAATGTCTAATTTAGTAAAGGAACAACTTTCTAGATGAAAATATACCACTGTTAATAAAATCACACAACTGGTTTCCCATCAGGGGACAGAGGTTAAAGAAAAAAACCCATAATACCTCACCTTGATTGTAACAGGGAACGAGTAAAGCAGATCATCAGGAATACCATAGGAGTTGCCATCTGAGATAATGCCCATGGACACAAACTCTCCCTGAAAAGAAGTAGCAGTCAATGTTTTATATTCGCATGGTGATAATTCCTTTTCATAACCAAAGGACACATGAACTAACAAAATTAAACCAGGCGACAGGTTCTTACTGATACTCTGTGCATAACTTCATTACTGTGTAAAGAATCATCATCAGGCACTTACACAAAAGGGCAACTTCCATGGTTACTGTCTCAGTCTACTCTTCGATCTATGTGTAAAGTAAGCCAGAGAAACCCTCATTTTATCAGTGAGGAAGCTGGTGGCCCAATATAGGTTTTAAGAAGAAAAATAGAGCCACCTCTACTATGTTAGGTGCTTTCCACATTTCATCTCATTGACTTTATAACCCTGAGTTAAATGCCATGTAAAAGATGACAAAACTGCTCAGAGAGGTTAAGCAACTTTCCCAAGGTTACTCACCTAGTCAGTAGCTGAGCTGGGATATGCGCCTAACTGGCCTGACTGCAAGGCCACATGTCTTTTGTTTGATTTTTTGCATTATAGCATTAGAGGAAGAAATAAGAGTGGCCCGTGGAAGCCACTGAGCCCTCACCTCTGGGGTTCCAAACCAGATGTCTCTGACGTGGTCGCAGATGGCTTTCGCAGCCGACATTGCACTGGACAGTTTTCGTGCTTTGATGACGGCAGCACCACGCTGCTGCACAGTCTGGGTGGGCGGGAAGAGACAGCAGGTTATTCCTGGGGTGAAAGCCTGTAACTACAGCTCACTGTGTCCCCTCCAAAATCATACAATTACCCATGGTGGCCTTATTAACCTCTTTCACTAAGAAGCATCAGTCCTTCTGAAAGAAAGGGACAACTAAAGTCCCACACAGAAAGTTGACCACACTTTATATGAAGAAATGGATCTCTATAAGATAGCTGGATGACTAGAAGGTATCTAGTTTTTTCCCATTTTATCAGTCTTGACTGCCACACAATAGATCAGATTAGATTATGGCTACTTCAGTATGACTCCCAAAGAATATACACGCTCATCAAAGGCCTGCTGTCTTTGGGTTTCCTCCTGCAACCCACTGGGGGGAGACTCAGGTCAGTAATGTGTGTGTCTCAAGAGTTTTCGATGCTTGGCTGTGAAGAGATCTCCCGGACTTTTCTCACCGTGATGAATTCTCCCTTGAGCCAGCTGTCATCTTTCAGAGCTTCATAAACACCAACTTCCTTTCCTTGCAGTTTCACTTTGGCATGGTTGACATCTGGATACTGAGTTGAGGAATGGTTTCCCCAGATGATGACATTCTTTACATCGTCAGAAGTCACTCCAAGTTTAAGAGCAATCTAGTTGAACAAAAAACAAATACGTTACTTAGACAAATTTTTTTTGTTTTAAATTTCAAATTGTGATCTATTTGACAAATGTACTTAAGATAAAAACCTCTGAAACTTTAAGAGAACACAAGACTTATATTGATTTGTAAAAAAACAACAACAAAATAAACAAACAAATCCCCCCTCCCCCCACAGATTTTACTGTTTGGTAAGTTTCCCAAAAGAACTTAATAGTAGAGAAAGTATCTAAATACCTGATTGGTCAGAAATGCTTAGGTGACATCTCCAAGTATTAACAACATAAACAAAGGTCATATTTATGTATTCAAGCAATATTAAACTTTGGTGTTTTATATTTGATTAAGCTACTATACAAAGAAGTCATCCATAAACTGTAAGATGATCCTTACTTTTAAGCATTCTACTTCAGTACTGTACCCTAGAATGTTTAAGGCTCTTGAGGTGGAATCCATTCCTAGTAGTAAAGATGCTGTGAAGGTTGTTGAAATGACGAGAGTGAATTTAGAATATTACACATAAACTTGGTTGATAAAGCAGTGGCAAGGTTTGAGAGATTTACTTAGTTTTGAAATCAGTTCTACTCAGGGTAAAATGCTATCACACAGCATTGTATGCTATAGAGAAATTTTTTGCAAAAGGAAGATTTCATTTTAAGAAACTACCACAGTCACCCGAACTGTTAGCAGCCACCAAGCTGATCAATCAGCAGCCATCAACATGACGGCAAGACCCCTCAACCAGCAAAAATATTATGACCTGCTGAAGGCTCAGATGATGGTTAGCTTTTTTTTTTTTTTTTAGCAATAAGGCCTTTTTTGAATTAAAGTATGTATATATTGTATGCATATATTTTTTAGACATAATGTTTTTGCATACTTAACACACTACATACAAATAAAACTTATATGTACTAGGAAGCCAGAAAATTAATTGGCTGGCTTTATTCCTATACTTTACTTAGAAAGTGAAAGCGCTCAGTCATGTCCAACTCTTTGTGACCCCATAGACTATACAGTCCATGGAATTCTCTAGGCCAGAATACTGGAGTGGGTAGCTGTTCCCTTTTCCATGGGATCTTTCCAACCCAGGGATTGAACCAAGGTGTCCTGCATTGCAGGTGGGATTCTTTATCAGCTGAGCCACCTGGGAAGCCCAAGAATACTGGAGTGGGTAGCCTATCTCTTCTCCAGCAGATCTTCCTGCCCCCAGGAATTGAACCAGGGTCTCCTGCATTGCAAGGCATTTCTTTACCAGCTGAGCTACTGTCCTCAAGCAGCATTGTTATATAATCCTTAAAAGTCGTGTCTGACTCTTCGCGACCCTATGGACTGTAGCCTACCAGGCTCATCCATCCATGGGATTTTCCAGGCAAGAATACTAGAGTGGGTTGTCATTTCCTTCTCCAAGGGATCTTCCCGACCCAGGGATCAAACAAGGGTCTCCCACATTGCAGGCAGACACTTTAACCTCTGTGCCACCAGGGAAGTCCTCAGGAAGCTGAGCTACTAGGGAATTCTAATACTTGCTTTCCTGTAATTTCTTTCTAATTAGATAGCAGAATTTATAAGGATCTAAAAGAGAAAGGTTTTAGAAAAAAATTTTAAAGCTGATGTGTTAGGATTACATTGTGATTTTTCTTTCCTTTATGTTGCAGTAAGAATGAGAGGGAAAAAAAATAGTTGTGCCAGAATCCACAGCTTTTGCACACACAGATAATAGCAGTACCTCATCAAAGCTCTGGTTGTGTGTTCACCATATAGCAAAGAGAATACAGCGTGATATTTTAGCCCCATACTCGAAAGAACTCAAAAGTCCTTTAAGAATGGTTAAACAAAGCATGGCTGTTAGCATAACTGACACCATCTTGGGCCCTTATAGTTTCTCCTATCCTTTAAAACTGACCTGAGAAGTGAATCACATGTAGGGCTTTGTAGTTTATATTATATGGTTTAATAAACATTAGGATCAGGTAGCCAGCCTCTCTGCTCTGCTGGTTTCCAATGATGAAAGCCTCCCTTGACATTCCTGGCACCCACGATACCAGTTATCCGTTCATAAATCTTAATTCAGAAATGTCCTGTTTCAAAGCATCTATACTCATACCCGAGGCTAACTATTAAATTGTCCCTGTGGCTCCTCTGTGGAATGGTGTGCAGCTGCAAATGTTTCTGGGTCTTTGTTTGCCTGATCCCAATCCCACCCTGTGAGTAAGTTACCCTATAATAAACTGATTCACTGGTTATATGGAGCTACCTGCCTTGTTTTTTGGTCTCAAGATGCCTTCTCAGTTTGGTGGGCACTTTTCATTCCTTCTGTCTTGTAACACAAACTGTAGTACATTCATATAATTATATAATAAATGGAGTAACAATAAAAAGGAATGAACTACGGATACATGTAACAACCTGAATGGCTATTAAAAGCATTAAACTGAATGAAAAGAGGGTCAAAAGGTTACTTACTGCAGGATTCTATTTTTAAAACATTCTTAAAATGACAAAAGCATAGAGTTGGAGAACAGATAAATGTTCCTCAGAGTTTAGGAAATGAGAGGGACTGTGTAACAATAAAAAGGCAACATGAATAGGAGTTCTTTGTGGGTGATGGTACAGTTTGTGGTTATAGTAATATATATAATTAGATGACATAGGATCATTCATAAAGACATAAAAACTGTAGCAATCTGAGTAAAGCTATTTAACAGTGTTGTGTGTAGTTTAGTCAATTTCCTAGTTTTGATAATGATCTATAGTTATGTAAAATGTCATCACTGGGGGAGGAGGGTGGTGGGTACATGGGGTTCTCTGTACTATTTCTGCAACTTCTTCTAAGTCTAATTATTCCAAAATAAAAAGTAAAACATGACAGCCAACCAACCAAAATAATAAAAATGAAAAAAGCCATTACCTAAAATATTTGCAATGCCTTGGACTCATCTTCATGCTAATTTATTCAGTCAAGGAAGAAGCAAGTTGTGCTTACTTTCACTGACCCTTATAAGTTGAGACTTATTTTCTGAGTCCTAAAATAGATTTTTAAAATAACTTAAAATTTTGTTTTTGACATTTAAAATCACTTCTGATCTAATCCCTACTTCATCTAGAGTTCTGCAAAAATTAGGACTACTAACTACTGTATCCCCGGTGGCTCAGAGGTTAAAGCGCCTGCCTGGAATGAGGGAGACCCGGATTCGATCCCTGGGTTGGGAAGATCCCCTGGAGAAGGAAATGGCAACCCACTCCAGTACTCTTGCCTGGAGAATCCCATGGAGGGAGGAGCCTGGTAGGCTACTAGTCCATGGGGTCGCAAAGAGTCGGTCAAGACTGGGAGACTTCACTTTCACTTTCGACTACCGTATCAGTCTTCACAAGTTAGTTGGGTGGTTGGTTTCTGGGGTACCAGGCTACTGATCTGCTTAGTGGTTGGGGCAGAGTGATGTGCTATGCAATGAGTACCATTTTCTGTGTGTACCACGACCTGAAGGGACTTGCAAAGAACTGTTCTTACTTATATTTAGCTGGCATCATTGAGAAAAAGGAAAATTATACTGGGGCAAGTGAGCCAAGATGTATATTATCAAGAATTTAGAAGTCCTAACTCTGTTGAAAGTCAACTCCAACGTACAGTGAGGACAGACTGCCTGCAGGCCTCTCCTTCCTACAGGAGGCTCCCCTGACTTCCTGTGTCCTGTTTGCCCACTTCCTCTTGTTCTTTAGATCTCTTGAGCTAATCAGCTTCTCTCTGAATAGCAAAGGCCAGTACTATGCACCCAGCATATGTGATTTCTGAATATCATGCACGTCAGAGCTAAACTACCATGTACCCAGGATAGTAAGCAGCTCCTTGCTCCTTCAGACAGTTTCATGCCTGTCACACAGACCTGTTGAACAGCTTTTGACTCATTCTCCAGCTCTAGTTAATTTTCTTCTCTGTGATACTACCTAACTGGTTTCATTGACAAATTACCTTGCCAGCCAACAGAAAATATACGTAGCTCTCATCTGCAAATACACAGGGGAATTTTGCAGGTGATAAACAGTCACTAGGCTGTGAGGCCCTCTGATTTCTAAAACAAAAAGACTAGGATTCATTCAGGGAGAAGGCAATGGCAACCCACTCTAGTATTCTCGCCTGGAAAATCCCATGGACAGAGATGGTAGTTACGTGCACTAAATGAGATAAGATCTATGTTAAGACCTTATCTTGATGCCTGTCACATAGTAAAAACTCAGTAAAGGTTTGCTGCTGTAATTATTAGTGATGATGATGATGAGATATATAACCAAATTTATCAGATATATAGCCATCCCTGGTGGGCTGCAGTCCATGGAGTCGCTAAGAGTGGGACGTGACTGCGTGACTTCACTTTCACTTTTCCTTTCATGCATTGGAGAAGGAAATGGCAACCCACTCCAGTGTTCTTCCCTGGAGAATCCCAGGGACAGGGAAGCCTGATGGGCTGCTGTCAATGGGGTTGCACAGAGTTGGACACGACTGAAGTGACTTAGCAGCAGCAGCAGCAGTATTCATTCATGTAAGAAAAATTAATCTTTGGGTCTGTTACTTTTCTCACTGGATTAACAGCCTCTAACAGGAGCAAAAAACAGCTCCTTCAAAAACTTCCTAACAGCTGTCACTGTGCCAGACCAGCATGCTGGAACATGGGCCAAAGTCAAAGTTTGTGGCTTTCTTCCCTCTTTCCTCACTTAGACTTTCACCCCTGCAAGGAAAACTGTTGTAGGCACTGGGACAAAGCATCCTTTTGCTGTGCATCTGAGAACAGAGTTTTCCAACGCCTGCCTCCACTAAGGCCTCAGGTCAAACAGCACAGGTGGAAATTTGTTGTGTTGTCATCATTCAACTGTCTTCTCCCTGTTGCAACGCAGTGAATCACCATTGGTAATCCAAAGTCCACAGACGCAGCACCTGTGGTACCACCTTTTCTTTCATAACTGCTTTGGGTATGCGTGTGAAGTTGCTTTTTGTGATCCACTGGACTGTGGCCCATCAGGCTCTTCTGCCCATGGGATTCTCCAGGCAAGAATACTGGAGTGACTTGCCATGCCCTCCTCCAGAGATATTCCTGACCCAGGGATCGAACCCTTGTCTCTTCCATCTCCTGCATTGGCAGGCAGGTTCTTTACCACTAGCACCCTCTGGGAAGCCCCATAACTGCTCTACAGTACCCCAATCTCCTGCCTCCAGTCATTCAAACCAACTCCCAGTTCTTCCAAGCCACTGAATGCTGGCTAAATAATAAGAAAAAAGACCCAGCCCACAGCCCAAAGCCTCTCAGGAAATATCTGTAATTTAAGCTTGTTATCCAAATACTTTCTAAATTAACTGAGAGATTTCTGAAGTGTGACTCTTCTCAAAATTTGGTTATATATCTCTTCATCATCATCAATAATAATTACAGCAGCCAACCTTTACTGAGTTTTTACTATGTGACAGGCATCAAGATAAGGTCTTAACATAGATCTTATCTCATTTAGTGCACGTAACTACCATCTGAGATAGATAACAATTATTATCCCATTTTACAGCTGAATACACTTTCTCAGGGTCACAGAGCTAGTGAATGGATTTAAGTCACTTGATCGCATTCCCAGGTGATGCTACTGGTAAAGAACCTGCCTGCCAATGCAGGAGCTGTTAAGAGACATGGGTTTGATCCCTAGGTCAGGAAGACCCCTGGTAAGGGCATGGCAATCCACTCCAGTATTCTTGCCTGGAGAATCCTGTGGACAGAGGAGCTTGATGTGCTACAGTCCACAGGGTCCCAAAGAGTCAGACACGACTGAAGTGACTTAGCATGCATCCACCATACCATTATGTAAGAACACACGAGGGTGTGGAATTAGGCAGACCCTTTTACTGACTAGATGCGTGACTTTGAGCAGGTTCCCTAACCTTTTTAGGCTTCAGAATTCTTATCTGTTAAACAGGAGATAGTAACAGATATCTCATATGGTTACTATGAGAAGTAAATGACAAATTAAATGTAAAACATTCAGTTTAGTGTAGAAACTTAAATGCAAATTCTTTTCTCCTTCACTGGACCCTCCAGATCTGAAAGATTATCAGCTCTCAGTTTAAAGCAGTGGTTTTGTTAGCCAGATAGTAATAAGGGAGGTATGCAGTTAAACCAGAGTTTGTCATATTTTGCAGAAGCAGAATTCTGGGCAATAAGAGAAATTGTAACATGCACAGGACAAGCTTGAGTTAAGAACTAGACTGTGAATTTCAGAAAGCTTCTGTTCTAAGGAGACTGGGAAAAAGGTGAACTAAGGCTTCCTAGGTCTTCATGTGGAAACAAAGGATAAATCTCAGTAATTAATGATTTTAAAAAGAACAAAGAGTGTAAGAACAAAAAACTGTTATTAGGCAAAAGAAGTAACCATAGCAAATGTAACAAATCAGTTGTAAAGACTCCCTGTTCTGTCCTGTTTCAAAGGTAAAGATCAACCAGAAGCACATTCTTGAGCTGTTTTGTGGCATCCAAAACCCCTTAAGTACTCAGTCACCAGATTAACTGGAGCCTAAGGAATGAGACTTTGCTGACACTTGTGACTTCACTCAATAGGTACCTGGATTTTGTCAACCAAGAGTGAACTTTGCCTCATTTTAATGCTAAAACCTCTACCCCAAGGACTGCCATTTTTGAACATGCAAGTCATGTATGTTTGAGCATGCTGTACTATGCAAGTGCATCTAGAACCCCAGCTTTACATGGAAGATATACTCACTCATGAATATGCATATTGTTGTTGTTCAGTCGCTAAATCCTGTCCTACTCTTTGTGACCCCCACGGCCTGTAGCACATCAGACTTTCCTGTCCTTCACTATCTCTCAGAGTTTGCTCAAACGCTTGTCCATTGAGTAAGTGACGCTATCCATCTCATACTCTATCATCCCCTTCTCCTGTCCTCAGTCTTTCCCAGCATTAGGGTCTTTTCCAATGAGTTGGCTATTCACATTAGGTGGCCAAAGTACTGGAGCTTTCGCTTCAGCATCAGTCTTTCCAGTGAACATTCAGGGCTGATTTCCTTTAGAATGGACTGGTTTGGTCTCCTTGCTGTCGAAGGACTCTCAGGTCCTCTACAGCACCACAATTCAGAAGCATTAATTCTTCAGTGCTCAGCTTTCTTTACGTCTAACTCTCGGATCTATACAAGACTACTGGAAAAACCATAGCCTTTACGATACAGACCTTTGTGGGCAAAGTGTTGTCTCTGCTTTTTAATACACTGTCAAGGTTTGTCACAGCTTTTCCTCCCAGGAGCAAGTGTCTTTTAATTTCATGGCTGTACTCACTGTCCACAGTAATTTTGGAGCCCATGAAAATAAAATCTGCCACTATTTCCACTTTTTCTGCATCTGTTTGCCATGAAGTGATAGGGCCAGATGCCAAGATCTTAGTTTTTTGAATATTTTAAAGTCAGCTTTTTCACTCTCCTCTTTCACCCTCATCAAGAGGCTCTTTAATTCCTCTTCCCTTTCTGCCATAAGGGTGGTGTAATCTGCATATCTGAAGTTATTGATATTTCTCCCTGAATCTTGATTCCAGCTTGTGCTTCATCCCGTTTGGCATTTTGCATGATACATTTTTTACTCTGCATATAAGTTAAATAAGCAGGATGACAATATACAGCCTTGAAGTGCCCAATTTGGAACCAGTCCATGGTTCCATGTCAGGTTGTAACTGTTGCTTCTTGACCTGCATATAGGTTTTGCAGGAGGCAGGTAAGGTGGTCTGGTATTCCCATCTCTTTTCCCACAGTTTGTAGTGATCCAGAGTCAAAGGCTTTATAGAGTAGTCAATGAAGCAGAAGTAGATGTTCTTCTGGAATACTCTAGCTTTCTCTATGATCCAACGGATGCTGGCAATTTGACCTCTGGTTCCTCTGTCTTTTCAAAATGCAGCAAGTACATCTGGAAGTTCTCAGTTCACGTACTATTGAAGCTTAGTTTGAAGGATTTTGAGCATTACTCTGCTACCATGTGAAATGAATGCAACTGTGTGGTAGTTTGAACATTCTTGGCATTACCTTTCTTTGGGGTTGGAATGAAAACTGACCTTTTCCAGTCCTGTGGCCACTGCTGAGTTTTCCAAATGTGCTGGCATATTAGGTGCAGCACTTTCACAGCATCATCTTTTAGGATTTGAAATAGCTCAGCTGACATTCCATCACCTCCACTAGCTTTGCATCACTTAGTGATGCTTCCTAAGGCCTACTTGACTTCACACTCCAGGATGTCTGGCACTAGGGGAGTGATCACACCATCATGGTTATCTGGGTCATTAAGATCATTTTTGTACAGTTCTTCTGTGTATTCTTGCCACCTCTTCTTAATATCTTCTGCTTCTGTTAGGTCCATACCATTTCTGTCCTTTATTGTGCCCATCTTTGCATGAAATGTTCCCTTGGTGTCTCTAATTTTCTTGAAGAGATCTCTAGTCTTTCCCATTCTATTGTTTTTCCTCTATTTCTTTGCCTTGCTGACTTAAAAAAGGCTTTCTTATCTTTCCTTGCTATTCTCTGGAATTCTGCTTTCAGATGGGTATATCTTTCCTTTTCTCCTATGTCTTAAGCTTCTCTTTTATTCTCAGCTATTTGTAAGGCTTCCTCAGACAGCCATTTTTCCTTTTTGCATTTCTTTTTCTTGGGGATGGTTTTGATCACCGCCTCCGGTACAATGTTAGGAACCTCCATCCATAGTTCTTCAGGTATTCTGTTCATCAGATCTAATTCCATGAATCTATTAGTCTCTTCCATTGTATAATCGTAAGGGATTTGATTTAGGTCATACCTGAATGGCCTAGTGGTTTTCCCTACATTCTTCAGTTTAAGTCTGAATTTGCAATAAGGAGTTCATGATCTGAGCCATAGTTAGCTCCCAGTCTTGCTTTTGCTGACTGTATAGAGCTTTTCCATCTTTGGCTACAAAGAATATAATCAATCTTATTTTGGTATTGACTATCTGGTGATGTCTATGTGTAGTCATCTCTTATGTTGTTGAAAGAGGGTGCTTGCTATGACCAGCACATTCTCTTGGAAAACTCTGTTAGCCTTTGCCCTGCTTCACATTTTGTACTCCAAGGCCAAATTTGCCTGTTACTCTTGGTATCTTCCTGACTTCTCACTTTTGCATTCCAGTTCCCTATGATGAAAAGGACATCTTGTTTTGGTGTTAGTTCTAGAAGGTCTTGTAGGTCTTCACAGTACCATTCAACTTCAGCTTCTTCAGCATTAGTGACTGGGGCATAGACTTGGATTACTGTGATACTGAATGGTTTGCCTTGGAAACGAACCAAGATCATTCTGTTGTTTTTGAGATTGCACCCAAATACTGCATTTTGGACTCTTGACTATGAGGGCTACTCCATTTCTTCTAAGGGATTCTTGCCCACAGTAGTAGGTATAATGGTCATTTGAATTAAATTTGTCCATTCCATTCCTGTCCATTTTAGTTCACTGATAACTAAAATGTCGATGTTTACTCCTGCCATCTTGTTTGACCACTTCCAATTTACCTAGATTCATGGACAATCAGAGAGCAGACAGAATGAAAACCACAATCACAGAAAACTAACCAAGCAGATTACATGGACCACAACCTTGCCTAACTCAATGAAACTATGAGCCATGCCATGTAGGGCCACCCAAGATGGACAGGTCATGGTAGAGAGTTCTGACAAAATATGGTTCACTGGAGAAGGCAGTGGCAAACTACTCAGCATTCTTGCCTTGAGAACCCCATGAACAGTATGAAAAACAAAAAGAAAAAAATATGATACTAAAAGATGAACCCCTGCCTCCAGCTGTACCCCCTGCCACCCAGGTCATTAAGTGTCCAATATGCTACTAGAGAAGAGTGGAGAAATAGCTCCAGAAGGAATAAAGAGGCCGAGCCATAGTGGAAATAATGCCCAGCTGTGGATGCATCTGGTAAAGTCTGATGCTATAAAGAACAATATTGCATACGAACATGGAATGTTAGCTCCATGAATCAAGGTAAATTGGAAGTAGAATATGAGAAGGCTATAAAAATGAAAATGAAATTAAATATAAAATTTAAATCAATTTGCTTATCTGAGTGAAAAAAGCAGAACCACATGAAATACACAAGACTCAAACCTTTGTTTTTATAATTTCCTATGTACCTGACAAAAATAATTGTGTACCATTATGTGAATTATCTACACTAATGACTAATTTTTAACCACTGTACTAAGAGGACATTAGCAGTGACATGTGATTAAAGGAAGGAAATGGAATATAAGAAGGAAATGGAATATAATGGTGAAAATTAAGTACAAAGTTCAGCTGCCTGAAGAGATTAGATTTAAAGATGTCCTAACAAATTGGAATAGTTACCTACTAAAACAAAACAAGAAAAAAAGTACAAAGTAAGATTCAGTTACTTTAAAGGTGAGAAAAAGGTTTAAAGCTGAACATTTGTTAAGAATTGAAAAGGCATCTTTCTTACCTGAGCTTTAGCTCGGTTGTGATCCAAACGAGTCAAGCAACTGAAGTTCTCCTTGGGGATGGATGGTGCCGACTTGGAGGCAGTCAGGCAGTTGGTATTGGCTGGATTTCCCACCACAATAACCTAGGACGTACAGAAGGCACAGCAGAGCTTCAGACTGTACACTGACTTAGGTAAACCAACTTATCAATAGGATATGACTGATGTAACATGTGGCCTTTTAATCAAGTTTGTGTGAGCTAAATATGTATAGTTATTACCCCAGTTTCTAGGTTCTAGGCTTCTATCCTCCCTTCTAATATATTTTTTTCCCCTCTTGTTAGTATTTGATGTGACTACTGAAAACATTTACTAAAACCACCATTATATATACGTCATTGTGTTTTCTGCTAAAACAGAGACAGTATTTATTTTCTTGCCATAAAAAATTAGTGACCAAAAGCTTTATCTCAGGGTTCGAGTTAATCATAAAAATTTCCCATCTCATAAAAGTAGCTCAAGAAAGAAATTCTTCTTTGAGGAGTTTACTTTAGGGCAGTGATTTGCCCTTATGAGTGAAAAGTGTTTCTCATTCTTGCCTAATCCTAAGAATTAACTGGGATAGTTGCTAAAATACCAGGTCCCACCCCTTCATACTCATTGAATCTATCTTTAGGAGAAAGCACTTCAGGCTTTTTTTCTTTTTGAAAGGGGGATACAGTGAATTACAATACAGCATAGCAAAATGAATACATGAATTTTTTTATAAGTCTTAAAAAGCTTTAATAAAATGATTTTTAAAACTTACTGTGAAATTATATCAAACTTACAGAAAGCTACAAGCATCTTACAAAGACTAACTCCCACATCCCCTCTACCTAGATTCTCCAATTTGCCCCATCTCTCTCACCTCTGTGTGTACACACACACACACACACACACACAGCCTTTAGTTTTTTTGTGTCTGTCTGTGAGCAAGCTGCAGATAGGATACTCCAATATCCCTAGCTACTCCAGTGTAGGTGTGTATTTCCCCCTAGAAAGACATTTTTGGCTGAGAGGCAATTAATCGGCAAGCAGCACGGTAACTCCAAGCAGCCTTGTAATTTTTTTACTAAGAGACCTGGGGACGTCTCAATTTATTTCTATTATTTTCTGTTAATGATTACAGAAAATGAAAGTTAACTACTTGAAATAAAGTCTGCACAGAGCATAAATTCAGGTGTTTATGAAGTATTATAATAGAACATTATAAATGGCAACATTAGAAAATCTTGTAAAATTTTCTTTCAGCTTTCTTTGAATTCAGGATTGGGAGAAAGAAATGTATTAAAATCAGTAAAACCTCTAACCAGCAAAACTTTTTGCTGTGACAGTTAATTAAGTTCTAGGTAGGTAGGTAGTAGTGTTAGTCATTCAGTCATGTCCAACTATTTGGGATCCCATAGACAGTAGCCCACCAGGGTCCTCTATCCATGGGATTCTCCAGGCAAGAATACTGGAGTGGATTGCCATTCTCTTCTCCATAGGATCTTCCCGACCCAGAGATCGAACCCAGGACTCCCATGTTGCAGGCAGCTTCTTTACTGTTTGAGCTACAGAGAAGACCTTCAAGTGTCTCTGGTGGTTCAGCTGGTAAACAATCTGCCTGCAATGCGGGAGACCTGGGTTCAATCCTTGGGTTGGGAAGATCCTCTGGAGAAGAGAACAGCTACCTACTCCAGTATTCTGGCTGGAGAATTCCATGAACTGTATAGCCAGCCCATGGGGTCGCAAAGAGTCCGACACGACTGAGCAACTTTCAGTCCCTTAAGTTCTAGGTAACTAATACTGATTGGTAAAAGGAGGCTTTCTGTAACAGTAAGATAAATTTAAAACCAAATGGGTTGAACACCCAGAAGTCATAACTGACTCAACTCCTGGAGAGATAAGTATATCAAAATTCCTCTGGATTGAGAAAACCTGAGCACTCAGAAGCCACCACTTCCTGTCACTGAGAACAAACACAGCTTACAGCCATCTTCTTTCACAACCACACACAAATCCAAATGTCTGAATAAAAAGTCCTGTACAGCTAAAAGAGCACCAGAAGGTTCTGTTGCCTTTTCTACAGGTTTACAAACTAATATTAAATCTCCATGTCATAGTCACAGGCAAAATATTTTTGAGCCCCTCAGAATATAGATTTCTACACTATATGAACAAAGCCTATAAAGGGATGGCTAATTGAGCAAAACCCTATACCTGTATTTACTGACCATTGCACAGAACTGGGGAAAAAAAGAAAGCAAATTATCTCATTTTTACTTAAATGCTGAAAGTAGATGTTTCAAATGCTGATAGTGAAAAACCGTGTAAAATATTCTTTTGGTCACCTTAACTGACTTCTTGGCATATTTGTCCAAGGCTGCACCCTGGCATTTGAAGATTTTCACATTTGCTTTGAGTAAATCTTTCCTCTCCATGCCATCCCTTCTTGGCATGGAGCCCACAAGAATGGCCACATCCAGGTCTTTGAAGGCAATCTCTTCTTTATCTGTGGCGATGACATCTGTGAACATGGCAATAAATATGCAGAGCTACTTAAACACCGAAGTCTGAGGTTTTTTCATATTGAATCTACCCAGTAACTCTTCCACTTTGCAGCAAATGTTTACTTTTACAAATCACAGTGATCAAAGTTTAAAGGGCCTAAGAAAAGAAAGGCAATATATTAATTCAACAACCATAACATAAGCATAAATGTCAATACATTTATTTTGCTTATATTAATTTCAAAACTGTAGCTTTCATCTTTTATTATGATGCAAGGTATAATATACCTTTCAAAGCAACATTATTTATTCACATTAATTACCACTGATAACACAAAAGAGAAGCTAACTCACCTAACCTTTAAGTTACAATTACTTTAAGTTTTAAGATATCACCCAAATTAAAATCATACTTCTTGAGGACTTCTTTTCTGTAAGGAATAACATTGAGAGATTTATTTTGTCACAATTAATTTTAACATTTTATGTGCTGTGTTGTGCTTAGTTGCTCAGTTGTGTCCAACTCTTTGTGGCCCCATAGACTGTAGCCCGCCAGGCTCCTCTGTTCATGGGGATTCTCCAGGCAAGAATACTGAAGTGGGTCACCATGCTCTCCTCCAGGGGATCTTCCCAACCCAGGTATTGAACCCAGGTCTCCTGCATTGCAGGCATATTCAAGCCACCAGGGAAGCCCAAACATTTTATAAATGAAGACAATGCAATTTAAAGAGATCAATTAGCTACCTGTCAAAAAGGAGTGGGACTGTCATTCAAGTCCAGATTGGTTCAGAGTTCAACCACTATCCTGCAGTCCAACAAAACATATACCACTTAATAGTTTTTGATTAAAGAGCATACAGTTGACCCTTGAACAACATAGGTTTGAACTGTGCATGTCCAGCTTATATGTGGATTTTTTTCTCCCATAGTAAATACTACAGTAAGGTACAGTCTGAGGTTGGGTGGACCTGCAGATACAGAGGAAGTGTGAACAGAGGGCCAACTATAAATTGTACTTGAATTTTCTACTGCAGGGAAGGTTGGCACCCCTAAGCCCCGAGTTGTTAGAGCATCAGCTGTATATCATGGCTCTCTTTCGCTGACTGTATTAAAAAGGCCATGACCAATGCTATAGACCAGATGTATTCCCATAAAATTATGTGTTGAAATCTAATTCCCAGTGTGATGGTATTAGGAAGTAAGGCCTTTGGGAAAAGATTAGGTCATGGGCGGAGAAGCCCTCAGGAATAAGATTAGTGCCTTATAAAGGAGGCTTAGAGAGCTCCCTCACCCGTTTTGCCATGTTAGGACACAGTGAGATGTCTGTCTATAAAGCAGGAATTGGGCTCTCACCAGACATCCAAGCTACTGGCTTTTTGATTACTGACTTCCCAACCTTCAGAACCATTAGAAATAATTTGTTGTTTATAAACCTATAAACTCTATGGTATTTTTGTTATAGAATCCCAAAATACTAAGACAATCAGAATATAGTGCTGTCACTGATAAATGTTTAGATCAGAAACTTGTGTCAATCAGGCTGCTGATGCTGCTGCTAAGTCGCTTCAGTCGTGTCCGACTCTGTGCAACCCCACAGACAGCAGCCCACTAGGCTCCTCTGTCCCTGGGCTTCTCCAGGCAAGAATACTGGAGTGGGTTGCCATTT
Source organism: Capricornis sumatraensis (assembly GCF_032405125.1). Classification (NCBI taxonomy): domain Eukaryota; kingdom Metazoa; phylum Chordata; class Mammalia; order Artiodactyla; family Bovidae; genus Capricornis; species Capricornis sumatraensis. The sequence continues at coordinate 44,634,278 of NC_091069.1, forward strand.
CCTTCTCCAATAATCAGGCTGCTATAAGTCCCCAAATAAGTAAACGTAAGAGTTCCAGTTGGAGAAAAAAATAATCCATCTTCTTCCCAGTCATGCAGCCTTATCTGCTGAACCTTTATGCTCATAGCTGACCAAGGTCAAGCTGACTGTAACCTGGGTACACAAGAGTCAGCAGAGGGAACTCAGCAGAGAAGGGAATAAAAAGAAAAAAGCAACATAGGAAGCTGATTTGGAAACAGTGGGTGAGAAAAAAGAACAGCTCAGACAGGGTAATGCATTCTCTTACATAACTTTGTAATCAAATGATTGAGGTGGCAGAGCAGCCCTCCCAGTGATAGTTTATTGAACAGACACATGAATTCTGAGCATGGGTTCTCTTGGGTGTCTATATATTTTTGATTTGTGCCAAGTTCTTTGAGAGTATTATTAATTCTTACCCTCCCTTTCCCAAAAAAGATAATGATGAAGGTAGAGCTGAAGAAAAACATTCAAATTAGTTTACAGCTTGACCTAATATTTTAATGAATCTTTCAATCAAATTTAAGACTTCTGTCTTGACATTTGTTAATTATTTATTTCTTCATTCTTGGTATATATACATCTTACCAAGTTGTGGTAGTGCAAAAATAAAAAAAAAAACTTTTAATGAAATAATTTCTAATTGAAAGGCCAGTTAACAAAGCTCTAAAACCTACTGTTTCAAAGATATAAAATACTATAAAATCCCTTTCTCCTCCACTCCCCAGCTGACCTTTCAGGAGGGGAAGGGCACAGTCTTGCAGCTCCATCAGGACACCATCCAGGACACCCATCATGGGAGTGATATCCAACAGCACGAGAATGATAGGCTGCCAGATAAACAGCAAGGACAGCATCTGTCAGTGTTGGTTATGTCATTTAGTCACAGAAAAAGTCCTTTCGCAGAGCTTTTGCTAATTGGTGTGTTTATGTGTGTAATTCCCATTAATTAATCATAATTATTTTAGGAAGTCAGGTGTCTAACAGCAGGCTACTCTAAGAAAAAGGAATGCTATAAAACCAGCAATAGTTTGCTAACAGACACATTATGAGGAATCACCTTTACTGAATTTTAAAGGAGTACATGGAAGAAATACCAAATTGAAGTGACATGCCATACCATGCTTTTGTTGTTGATGGCTGTGTATCCAATTTTAGTTCATAGAAAGCTAAGCACAGTATCTTGCATGAAGGAAGAACTTGATATCCATGGGTAAGGACAATGGATGGATGATTATCATGGAAAAGGATTTTAGTATACATCAGACCCGCTAGAGTAAAGGGAGGTAGTGGTGCAGTTGCTAAGCCGTGTCTGGCTCTTCTGATTGCAGGGACTATACCCTGCCAGGCTCCTCTGTCTGTGGGATTTTTCAGACAAGAATATTGGAGTGGGCTGCCATTTCTTTCTCCAGGGGATCTTCCCGACCCAGGGATTGAACACAGGTCTCCTCCACTGAAGGGAGATTCTTTACTGACTGAGCTACCAGGGAATAGAGGGTACCTGCTTCAAACTGGGAAACTGATTTGCCTGTTTAACTCTTTGGAGTGTAAAGACCATTTATGAACAAGAAAGTGCTGATTCAGCAACTTTTCTCCCCTCTGACTCTCCGTAACAGTTACTGTCATTATGACATTTGCTGGCAGCACCAAGTCAACGTAACAGTACATGGAATAGTTATAATTTGCAAAGCATTTTCAGTGCCCAGAGGGGTGCACGGAACCTGCCAGATTCCATTTATAGCTGTGTGTCTCGGACATTTATTGGGATTATTCATTCCTTTAAAAATTTATTTGCAAGTAAATAGAAGGTTTTATTGAAAATGTTCTTACTTTTACTTAGGATTTATTGACACTTGCCCCTACCTGGTCTTTACCGAAGACAGATCCATTTCCAATACTGTATAGTAGTGAATATGCAATTTGACCAGCTGCTCCAGTCACAAGGACTCGGATTGGTTCAGACTGTAATGAAAGAGACCCATTAACATCTTATTAAAAAAAGGCTACTCTACCCTAAAGAAGTTCAATATTTTTCTCTATAGTAAGACAACCACATACTTTAAAAGCTAATGTAAAATTTTAAAGACTATTTGCATCTGGCTTAGTAGAAGATATTCCAGACTTGTCTCAGTAAACACAGCATGCACAAAACAACCGACTGACTTCTGGGACATTTATGTGGTGTTAGTTAACTCTCCCTGCTATCTTCGATTTACTTACAAAATCTTATCCATCTCTTTTAGGATATTTTACCACTAAAAATAGTCCTAACAATTTTGATGTGCATTATATGATGATACTAACCCCAGTGGCTACTAGAACCTTACAAATCTTCTTATGCAAATCCCCCACTCCCTTCAGTTCACAAGAACCCTTCACACCAGGAAGAGGAACAGAGGTTAAAACTTTCCATTTACAAGGAACCAGAAAGTTTATTAATCATGATTCAAGTCCTTGGGGAAAGAAAAATGAGTCTATTCTTTTTATTTAAGAAGAAAAAAAGAAATAAAAAAGGTGGATTAAAATAATTTTATCTGGATTATAATCTGGATTGTAATAAATTTTAGCATTAACTAACAAACAACAGTAGCAACAGGTAGTCACAGCTAACAACCTGATACCAAGGGAAAATTAATATTAAAGGGGAGGGAGAGGAAAAAGTACAAAGAACATATAATAGAAGGAAGTCATAGACCTTGGACAAAATCTGAACATATGGATGTAAAGTATATATATCTAGTTCAGAGTGATGACCCTGAGTTATTAGAAATAAGTTAAATTAACCTCAGAGAATTAAAGGAGAGAAATATTTCTATTAAAAAGAGTTGAACAAAAATCCCTGGAAACTTAAATGGGTAAGTTTAGATGGAAAAATTCAACCAAGAGAATTGTTTTCTCGGACAATGCTGGGTAAGTGTACTTCCACTCTGTAAGTGGCCAATGTGTCACCTAATTTGTTACCCACATGAGAGAAGTGGCTGAACTGACTGGAGATAGAAGCATTAGGTTTCTTTGTATTAAGACTTCCCCCTTCAAGAGGGGTCAGCTCTTGGCAGTTTGGTATCTATAGAATTCAGACGGGGGGAAAAAAACCTCTCAGGACAGTGTCAATGCTGTAGAGAAATGAATCTGAACACTGCAGACTACGTATGTGTTTCTTCCTCAGAGATGCCCAGAGTGAGTGGAAAGAAAGGGAAAAACTATGGAGTTTCTTCCTGACCTTCTGGGCCTCTTCCCTACACTTTTCACCAACTTCCCCCATGCTTTCATATCTAAATAAACAAAATATGATAATTCCTCAAATAATCCAGTTTAAAACAATACATACTTATGTTCCCAATAGGCTTTAGGTTTATAAAGAACACTATGTGCTATTCTATATATTTACTTTCTATCACACGGCCTTTACATGTTTTAAATTCTGTCATTTCCCTCTCTTTCCTTAAGTATAGTACATGATAGTAGAAATGACTGCGTCTCCCTCTTTAGAATGCAAGCTCTTTAAGAATAGGGGCTTTGTCTATTTTATTTACTGTTGTATCCCAGCTGCCTAGAACAATGCCTGGCATGTAGTTAGAGCTCATCAAACACTTGCTGAAGGAGTAGCTGGATCTTGGAAAATTACTATCAAAACCATGGGAATGTAAAAGAATTGTTTGGAGGCAAACCCAGCATGCTTTAAAGAACTGTTTTACATATTTGCACTGAGAAGCTTGAAAATAGTGACAATAGTTCCAGGTATGGCTAGCAAAATTATTTAGCTCAGTAGTTCTAATCAAAGTCTTTTATTATGTACCTTGTACATAATACATGCCAGAGAATCCATTAGTGAACCATATGTAAGAAACAAGAGGATAAGGCAATTTTTTAAAAGAGGAGGCTAGAGATGCACAGAGTGATGAAGAGATGGCCGCTACAGCCAGACTTTTCGGTTCAAATCTCCATTCCTCAACTCAGCTGTATGTCCTTAGGCAAGTTACTGTATTGTTTCTCTAAGGTTGAGATGGAGTTAATAGCAGCTACCTAACAAGGCAGTAAGGATTGAGACAGTGAACACACAAAGTAGTAAGACTAGAATGTGGCAAGCACTCTAATAATAGGTCTCTGTCACCACAGATTTTCCCTCTAAGGACTCTTTTAGCTTATGTTTATTTTCCACTACCCTGTGGAACTCCTGTGAGAACAGTCTGCCTTTGACTCAAATTTGCACTCCCATATAGCATTCAAAATGGATATGTTGAATGAAGGAAAGCAAGGGTTAAGAGAAATATGAACACATGCTACTTCAATGAAAGCAACCTAGAATAAGAAATGAGGGTAAAGTGACTACTACTACTACATATAAAACTTAATCTCCCAGAAAGCAGGTAGATGGTTAGAATAATGCAGTCAATTTTAGGCATTAATTCTAGCTACTAAAAAAAAATAAAGGTTTCCAAGTATCACAGTCCCTAGTAAGGGATTGTGGGCAACTAATAAATAGCCATTAATCCTATCTCAGCAGTTTTCTTCCTGTGTATCACTGAGCAAATTATTTTCATAGGTAGGTAATTCCATCTCATTATAAGTAGTATGAAGCCTAGTGTCTGAATCTCTGATGATGAAACAGAAAAGAAAGCCCAGTATTTGGTTCTGCCTGCTCTTTGCATCTTTGCAGTTGAAAAGCAGGAGGGTGGGAGATTCCCACTGACTTTTCACAATGTTACAGTGCGAAGAGAGGTTACTATTCTTTGCTTAGATATCTGGGCAGTCTGCCAACATTCAAAGAAGGAATGTCTTTGCTCTTGGCAGGGTATTAATGACCTTCCTGCCGATGTGGGCTCTGTCCTGCGCATGTGTTCAAGTCTTTCGTTTGTAAAGTTTGAATTTCAGTGTTCCTTCTGTTACTCTATGGAAAGATCCATATATTCCATTTTTACTTTCTTATTTATACATATTTCTGTAATATAAAAGACACATAAACAGTATTCAGATTCTTTCATACAGTTTATTCTTGCTATCATTCCCAATGGACACAGGAAAGAATCCCCTCCTTTAAAAAAAAAACAGAGACACAAAAACCTGATTTTTAACAGCTTATACAAGATGGGTCTTTTCTAACGCAGTGATTGTTTACACAGCCTCCTGAGGAGGCAAGGCGATTGAGTCATCTGAGAATTTGCTGTCAAGTTTCAGCAAACTGACAGGAGGATTCTTCCTCATGGACATTATTTGGTGCTCCAGTGACCTTCCAGGGGTCAGGCCTGCTTTGATCTACCATGCAGAAAAACAAAGAAAGAATGGGGGCCCAGGATCTTTGTGTGACCTTGGGAAAATCATTTGACCTAACCATATTTTTGAAGATTAGAGGAAATAATTTCCAAATTCCCTTCCAATTCTAGAAATATAATATTCTCATTGTAAAACCGTCAAGTAATATAAATGCTGATATATAGTTTAGCTTGTATTTGCAGTATGAACTTGCATCTTCATCCAGAACTTCAGCAACTAAAAATAAAATTTCAGAATGACTTACCTGTGTAAATGACAAAATATGGTAAAATGGAAAGAGTGTGAGATCCTTGGAGGCAAATATGTGTGACCTTGAGAAAATCACATTCGCTTTGGGTTTCAGTAAACTCAATTTTAAGATGGTCAAGATGTTTTTTAAAAGGTTCCATCCAGTTTTAAAATTATGAAGTCTGAGGTTCTCTGATAATAAGTACCTCTGCTTTCTTGCTAAGATTATTAGGTCAGAAACCACTGAATCCATCGTTCAAATGACTAATTATGTTATCTGACAAAATAAGTAGGGAACCTAGGTTTATCACTGAAAATTGGAAGCTGTTGCCACTGGCTCCTTTTCAAAGGTGGAGGGAGTTATCCCCTTGCCCTTAAAACACGTCTTTTCAGGTTCTGGAAATGTTCCAATTCCTTCAAATATTTCCCCATTCATTTCAGTATTTTGAAATAATGGAGGAAAACCATTCTCAACTATAAACACAAGTACTGAAGCAATTTCTCTCAGGTTGGTATCAAATGTCACCTTCAACCAGCATGCTGATTATTCATACGTCAGAGTTCCCTCACCCCCACCCCTTTCCTTCTCCCTTTCAACAGAGACAAGATATGGAGATCTTGGTGTCCAAATCTTCAAGCCAAGATGATTACATTGTGTAACATTGAAAAGTGCTGGTTCTAGAATTCGTAACATACAGATTACTAAAAAACACCGGCACAAATTATCTGTCTAGGGGCGCCGTCACTGTAACATGTACTGGCATAGGAGATCAATGAACAGGTTTTAAATCACATTTCTTGGAATTAGACATGGCGGAAACACTTCTCCCGAAAAGGCAGATTGTAATCCCGAGCATCTGGTAAGCACTACCTTTTCATTGAGGGCCTTCTCCTTTCAAAAGCTTTGTGACAAAAGCCCTTAAAAACACTGTGGGTTTAAGAGGAGAAAAGAGATTAAGGTCCAACACTCCGCATTTCAAACCTTATCGGCCTTATCAATCCCCTAGAGGGTGCTTGGGAGAAATCCCCCAGCTTCGTATTTTGTACGCTCAACATGCAGAAGGGCTGAGATCTCGCCTCTCCAAGGACAGTGATTTCTCTAAAGCCCTTCTGAAAACCTCAGCTGGAAATAAAACTCTTTCCCAATAACTAACTAGGTCACTGCGACAGTCTCCAGAATATGAATCGAGACTTTCCAAAGGGCGCGAAGGACAATCCCCTTGGACAGCCTTCCCCCTACAGTCCTTCAAGCGCAAGAAACGCCACAGAGGGGCGCGAAGCCCGTAGGTGGGCAGCATGCAGGGGCCCACACTCACCATGATTGGGAAGGGCGCGGACACTTTCTGCACTTGCCGAAAGAGCCTCAGACCAGTCGGGTCACCTCTATCGTGGAACCGACTCAGAAAGGGCGAGCGGTGTTAGAAAAGAAGAAACTCGGCTCCCGACCGCGGGGCCCTCTGGGAACTGTAGTTTACGGTGCCTTGATTCCGGTGCAATCTCCAATGCAATTCCTTCAAGTGATAGAACTACACTTCCCGAGCTCAGAGGTTCTTCTCATGCTCTGCTCCCTGCGCTCTTCTCCGATTGCAAAGTAGTCCCCGAGGGCGGGCCGTTGTGATTGGAGGATTGCGACAAGCGGATGATTTGGGCTCCAGAGAAAAGGACCTGCCGGATGGCGCCCAGCAATTGGCGGGAGGGGAGGCGCGTGTACTTGAGGGAGGAGAGACGGACCCCTTAGCTACAACACCCTCCCCACCGCTACGGAGACTTTATCCTCCCCGCAAGGGTAAATGTGGGAGGTAAAGAGATCTTCCGCTGCGTAAATCTGGGTCGACCCGGAAATAAAATCTTTTAAAAAACTCTTCACAATCTGCAGGGGCGGGAGGAATGTGACTAGTTGGGAAGGCTGGACGGCTTCTCAGGTTGCTAAGCGACGAGGCGGGAGAGCGCGCGCACGCTGGAGCCGCTGAAGAGTTCATAAGGGATGTGTGGTGCGGCATCTCCGAGACCGAAAGTACGCAGCGAAAGCGCCGCGTCCTCCAGTGTCCTTCTCTAACCAGAGGACCGTCGCTCTCGTAGTGTACCGTGGCGTGGTGAGGGGTTTGCGGGGACGCCCTGTCAGAGGCGGCTGAGGGCTGCGCATCTTCCCCACTCTGGAGACAGGTGAGTTCCAGCCCGAGGCTAGACCCTAGGGTCTGATTTGCGGTTGTGCGCCGTCTCGCGTTGCCTTTATGGACCCAGGTACAGCTCTTCTGCTCGTCAGTGCCTCTCTCCGCGCACTGTTAAGGAGAAGGTGTTGTGGAGGGCCCTGAAGTTCGTGCCATGCCCCTGCTGTAAGATATAGCTTTTTTCAAGATACGTGAAAAATATTGAGCTTCTGCTTTGTGGGAAATAAGCCCGTCCCTTCCTGGTGTGCACAGTCTTAACTTTTTCTCTTAAGCCCTCCGGGAATGTTGTTACTTTTGTCCTTTCTATTTTGGAAACTCGATGCTCTTTAAACCATCTTGAGCTTCAAATTATGCAAAACCTGCATTTCTAAGGAAAGCGTGGCAGCTGAATGGGAGACTGTGATTGTTAATTGGGGGTCTCAGCTGGTAAAACAACTTAAAGAGGTTTTCGTTTGAAATTAATGCTGCCCAAGAAAATTGTGCTCTCTGAAAGCTTGTTGCATGTGGTATTAAGATGTAATGCTCTAGAAAAGCATGTGTGTGAAATAAATATCAATATTAGATAACATTGGTGTAACTTCTGGTTGCATTGCTAATTAAATGCCAATTTTACTCTGTTCAGTGGTAATTGAATGCAAGTGTTATGTTTCAGTTTTTCTTTCCTCAGTTTTGGAGGGTTTGCTATTATGGAAAAGAAATAGAATCTTACTTTCTAATTTGAGCTATCAGTAGTGTTTATCATAGCTTAATGACTCTCTTTCTTAAGTAACTATTCACCTGGTTTTCAGACTATTTCCTGGTTTTCTCTGTCATTGGTTACTCCTTCTCAGTGTTCTTTGCGAGTTCTTTTTCCACCCCTGATGTCTTAACCTTGGAGTACCTGTATTCTGTCTGCACTTAATTCCTTAGTGATCTAATTCATGAATTGCTAGTTTGAAAATGCCACCTCTGTGTCAGACATTCTCAAGTTTGTGTCTAGTCCTGAATTCCAGACCCCAGTGTCTGCTGTCTTGTTATTTGTTTCTAGAGAACTTGAGTTTTTAATATGCATCATTTTCACTATTCTACAGTGTTTTCTACTGAGCAATTGTATGTAGAAGTAAAACACGACATCCTTTGGTACTGATAATAATAATATGACCTATAATATCTCCAGTTCTAAGATGTTGGTTATGGATGGGAATATGAGGTTTCAAACAGTAGAGTAGTGGAGAGTATGGATTGGTTAAATGAAGACTGTTGTAATAAACTGGCCAGGAGAGCACAGAGCAAGAATTTTATGGTGTGTCATTCTGTTAGGCGCTAGGGATCCAGATATTAGTAACACACAGTTGCTGCCTTTTTAGAGCTCCCAGTTTAGCAGGGAACACAGATGTGTAAACCAATAATGACACCATAGTGTGACCTGGTTAGTAGTAGTTAGGTAGCAAGTTAGTAACTCTGGGTTGCCACAGTTTCACAAAAAAGAGGTGCTGTCTGAAAGAGAACAAACAGATGTTTCTTTCAGGCAGCCAGGGTTGAGGAGGTAGAACCACATTTGCAGCGTTGCAGGTAGTGTTTTGGCATTTAACATCTTGCAAACATGAAGACCTACAAGACCTTCTAGAACTAATACCCAAAAAAGATGTCCTGTTCATTATAGGGGACTGGAATGCAAAAGTAGGAAGTCAAGGAACACCTGGAGTAACAGGCAAATTTGACCTTGGAGTGCAAAATGTGAAGCAGGGCAAAGGCTAACAGTTTTGCCAAGAAAACCTACTGGTCATAACAAACACCCTCTTCCAACAACTGAAGAGAGGACTCTACACATGGACATCACCAGATGGTATATACTGAAGTCAGATTGATTATAGTCTTTGCAGCCAAAGATGGAGAAGCTCTATACAGTCAGCGAAAATAAGACCAGGAGCTGACTGTGGCTCAGATCATGACCTTACTTTATTGACTTAAATTGAAGAAAGTGGAGAAAACCACTAGACCATTCAGGTATGACCTAAATCTAATCCCTTATGATTATACAGTGGAAGTGAGAAATGGATTTAAGGGACTAGATCTGATAGAGTGCCTGAAGAACTGTGGATGAAGTTTCTTGACATTGTACAGGAGGCAGTGATCAAGACCAACCCCAAGAAAAAGAAATGCAAAAAAGGGAAAATGGTTGTCTGAGGAGGCCTTACAAATAGCTGAGAAAAGAAGAGAAGCTAAAGGCAAAGAAGAAAAGAAAAGATATACCCATTTGAATGCAGAGTTCCAAAGTGTAGCAAGGAGAGATAAGAAAGCCTCCCTCAGTGATCAGTGCAAAGAAACAGAGGAAAACAATAGAATGGGAAAGACTAGAGATCTCTTCAGAAGATTAGAGATACCAAAGGAACAATTCATGCAAAGATGAGCATAATAAAGGACAGAAATGGTATGGACCTAACAGAAGCAGAAGATATTAAGAAGAGGTGTCAAGAATACACAAAAGAACTATATAAAAAGACCTTTATGACCCAGATAACCATGATGGTGTGATCACTCAACTAGAGCCAGACATCCTGGAATACAAAGTCAAGTGGGCCTTAGGAAGCATCACTATGAACAAAGCTAGTGGAGGTGATGGAATTCCAGTTGAGCTATTTCAAATCCTAAAAGATGATGCTGTGAAAGTGCTGCACTCAATATGCCAGCACGTTTGGAAAATTCAGCAGAGACCACAGGACTGGAAAAGGTCAGCCTTCATTCCAATTCCAAAGAAGGCAATGTCAAGGAATGTTCAAACTACTGCACAATTACACTCATTTCACATGCTAGCAAAGTGATGCTCAAAATTCTCCAAGCCAGGCTTCATCAATACTCGAACCGTGAACCTCCAGTTGTTCAAGCTGGATTTAGAAAGGGCAGAGGAACCAGAGGTCAAATAGCAAAAATCTGTCAGATCATCGAAAAAGCAAGAAAGTTCCAGAACAAAATCAATTTCTGCTTTATTGACTATGCCAAAGCCTTTGACTGTGTTGATCACAACAAACTGGAAAATTCTGAAAGAGATGGGAGTACCAGACCACCTGGCCTGCCTCTTGAGAAACCTGTATGCAGGTCAGGAAGCAACAGTTAGAACTGCACATGGAACAACAGACTGGTTCCAAATAGGAAAAGAAGTACGTCGAGGCTGTATATTGTCACCCTGCTTATTTAACTTCTATGCAGAGTACATCATGTGAAATGCCAGGCTGGATGAAGCACAAGCCAGAATCAAGATTGCCAGGAGAAATATAAATAACCTCAGGTACTCGGATGACACCACCCTTATGGCAGAAAGCAAAGAAGAACTAAAGAGCCTCTTGATGAAAGTAAAAGAGGAGAGTGAAACAGTTGGCTTAAACCTCAACATTCAGAAAGTTAAGATCATGGCATCTGGTCCCATCACGTGATGACAAATAGATGGGGAAACAATGGAAACAGTGCGAGACTTTATTTTTTGGGGCTCCAAAATCACTGCAGAAGGTGACTGTAGTCATGAAATTAAAAGATGCTTGCTCCTTTGAAGAAAAGCTATGACCAACCTAGACATTATATTGAAAAACAGAGACATTACTTGGCCATCAAAGGTACATCTAGTGAAAGCTACAGTTTTTCCAGTAGTCATGTATGGATGTGAGAATTGAATTATAAAGAAAGCTGAGCGCCAAAGAATTGATGCTTTTGAACTGTGGTGTTGGAGAAGACTCTTGAGAGTCCCTTGAACTGCAAGGAGATCTAATCAGTCAATCCTAAAGGAAATCAGTCCTGAATATTCATTGGAAGGACTGATGTTGAAGCTGAAACTCCAATACTTTGGCCACCTGATGCTAAGTGATGACTCATTGGAAAAGACCCTGATGCTGGACAAGATTGAAGGTAGGAGGAGAAGGGGATGACAGAGGATGAGGTGGTTGGATGGCGTCACTGACTCGATGGACATGAATTTGAGCAAGCTCCAGGAGTTGATGACGGACAGGGAGGCCTGGCGTCCTGCAGTCCATGGGGTCGCAAAGAGTCGGACATGACTGCGCGACTGAACTGATTGAAACATACGTGTGTTAAGGCTCTGATTTTTAACAAACTGAGCCTGGAATTGTGTTGTTATTTGGCTATTACATTCAAATTAATTAAAAATAAAATTAGTGCCCAAGCATTCCCTTTTCTCTGTATCCTCACTAACATGTGTTATTTGTTGTTTTCTTGATAATAACCATTTGGACAGGTGTGAATTTGTATTCCATTGTGGTTTCAATTTGTGTTTCCTTGATAATTAAGCATCTTTTCACGTGTCTTTTGGCCATCTGTAGATCTTCTTTGGAAAAATTTCAATTCAAGTCCTCTGTCCATTTTTTAATTGAGTTGTTTCCATTTTTTAAGTTGAGTTATATGAGTTTTTATATATTTTTGATATTAACTCCTTATTGGACATATATTTGCAAATATCTTCTCATTTTTGGTAGGCTGCCTTTTTGTATTTTTGATGGTTTCCTTTGCTGTGCAAAAGCTTTTCAGTTGATGTAGTCTCATTTGTTTATTTTTCTTTTGTTTCCCTTGCATGAGGGGACTTAACCAAAAAATATTGCTAAGCTGTCTTGGTGGGATTGTAAATAGGTGCAGGCCCTATGGAAAACAGCGTTGAGGTACTTTAAAAAAATAATAGAGCTGCCATATGATCCAGCAGTTTCACTTCTGGGCATATACCTAAAGAAAACAGAAAAACCAATTCAAAAAGGTATATGCCTTCCAATGTTCATTGCAGCATTATTTACAGTAGCCAAGGTATGAAAGCAACCTAAGGATCCAGTGGCAGACTAATGGGAAAAGAAAATGTGATATATGAATAATACTTAGCCATAAAAAAGATAAATCTTGATAATTCTGTCAATATGGATTGATCTAGATAGTATTATACTCAGTCCATAAGTCAGAGAAGGACAAATACCCCATGCTTTCACTTATACATGGAATCTAAACAGCAAAAACAAATGAAACAGAGAGAGAACAAACAGGTAGTTTCCAAAAGGGAGGGGATAGACAGGTGGATAAAATAGGTGTAGGGGATTAAAATGTGCAGATCTCCAGTTATATAATAGGTAAACCATGGGATGTAATACACAACATAAAGAACATTGTCAGTAATACTGTAATACCTTTGTATGGAGACAGATGTTTACTAGGCTCATCGTGATCATTTCACAAGGTATGCAAATATCAGGTCACTATGTAGTACAGCTGAAACTAACATAATATCATTTGTCAACTATATGTGAATGTAAAATTAATTTAAAAACTATTTCTTAGTCACACCAGGTACATTTCAAGTGCTCAGTAGCCATAGGTGACAGAATAGTAAACATTTTTGTTATCACCCAAGGTTCTATTGCATGGCTTCCAAAACTTAGTGGATTAGCAAGGCATTTTCTAGAGCAGGAGCAGCTGTAGCATATCTTTATGGAGGCATTTCTTCTGCCCATGTGTATACCCTATAGAGGACATCACTGTTAGTCATTCTGACTACACAGGAGGAGTCCTGTGCGAGGCAAGAGATAAACCTAGTTCTTGTCTTAATCATTGCTGATTTTTTTCTGGAAGAATTCACAATTAACAGTTGTGGTGTGCAAAGTTTACAAACAATGCATTGTCCTAGGTCGTGAGTGAAACCTAGCACCTGCAAGGTGGCATCATCAGGAGGGGATAGGAAAACATAGTCATTGCCTGAGTGACACAGACAACATCTGTCTTCTGCTCTCTACTGTTCTGGAACACCTATTATAGGGAAAGAGCAAATTAGCCAAGATGGTAGTGTTCAGGCTCTCTCTCCACATTTTGTAAATAATGATTATGTAACAGCCGAGATCGCTTATAGCACTGTGCAGGCGCCTTACAAGGGCTTGGCCATGGGCTTCTTTTGTTGTGTAAGCATGCATAAGCTCCATCGGGAAAGCTCTTGTGGGCTCCATTATGGTTATGTTAAGTCTGCTTCTGTGTCAGCCAGGAGAGAAGTTTAGGTTATGACTGCTGCTGCAACTGCTGTGTCAGCCAGGAGAGAATAAGCATGTCTGCAGAACTACAGCTCCTTGCTTCTTGTTCCAGCCTCTTAGCTCACACCTTGCCTACTGTGGATTCAGCAAACAGTCTGCACAGTGAGGTACAGCAAAACACCTGTGTCCCGTCGCATTCTAAGTAGATAGAAGAGCACGTGCCACTCAGTTCAGGCACTGCCGATAATGAAAGTTAAGGGAGAAAGGAGCTCAGTTGGGGTGTTTGTACATTTTAATGTGTGCAACAGGTGCATATTCATATGTGCTTTTTATGAATCATGACATATGTTTTATTTACATAGTATATGTGCTCTCTATTATGTTATCTCTATTATGAGTTCTTTTTACATGTATAGCTGGTTTTATACTTTATAATATTTTCGGTTTGGATTAAACAGAAATGCTTTTTGAAGTCAAATTTTGTGATTTTTGTCATTCCTCAGGAAGGAGAGAGAGAGAGATCACTGGGGAATAGCATAAGGGTGCTTTAAGTGTATTGGTGGGTGGAGAGTATTAATTTTACTGTTTGTCCAATTCAGTACTCAGCTTCAGTCAGCTACTCAGCTTAACAAAGAATATTGCCAACTCCTTCCTGGAGATAATGTGTTGACACACATATACTCACTCTTGTGTTACAGATGTATTTTACAATCATAAAAAGTCATAAGTTATTCAATAATAATAAAAATAATAAATCAATTAATATTTTCTCTTATTCCTTACTAACTAGAGATTATGAAAACATGTCTTATGTCACTACTAATGACTTTACATGTAAAAAATCCTGCTACATAAGCACAAGCATAATTACATTTTCTCATAAATATGTCCAAAATAGATATTTAATAATTATGCTCATTGTTTAAAAAAATTAAGACATTTGAAAAGACTCTAAATGGGTCAATTTATGATTAATAAGGGGTGTGAAACAGTAGGTGAGAGCTAGATTTTGGAGAGTAAGTAGAAGTATGGGGAGGGACAGGAGAGTGTGAGGGGGAAGCAATTGAATTTGAAGAACTAACATTGAAGTGAAGGTTAAAGAGGAGGAGAAAAGATCTCAGCAAAGATATTCATTTGCATTATACACCTTTATTTTATTTTACTTTACAATGCTGTATTGGTTTTGCCATACATCAACATGAATCCTCCACAGGTGTACATGAGTTCCCAATCCTGAACCCCCCTCCCACCTCCCACCCGATATCATCTCTCTGGGTCATCCTAGTGCACCAGTCCCAAGCATCCTGTATCCTGCATCGAACCTAGACTGGTGATTCATTTCTTACATGCTATTATACATGTTTCAATGCCATTCTCCCAAATCATCCCACTCTCTCCCTCTCCCACAGAGTCCAAAAGTCTGTTCTATATATCTGTGTCTCTTTTGCTGTCTCGCATACAGGGTTATTGTTACCATCTTTCTAAATTCCATATATATGTGTTAGTATACTGTATTGGTGTTTTTCTTTCTGGCTTACTTCACTCTGTATAATCGGCTCCAGTTTCATCTACCTCAATAGAACTGATTCAAATGTATTCTTTTTAATGGCTGAGTAATACTCCATTGTGTATATGTACCACAGCTTTCTTATTCATTTGTCTGCTGATGGACATATCTAGGTTGCTTCCATGTCCTGGCTATTATAAACAGTGCTGCGATGAACATTGGGGTACACGTGTCTTTCAATTCTGGTTTCCTCGATGTGTATGCCCAGCAGTGGGATTGCCGGGTCATAAGGCAGTTCTGTTCCCAGTTTTTTAAGGAATCTCCACCAACAGTGTAAGAGGGTTCCCTTTTCTCCACACCCTCTCCAGCATTTATTGCTTGTAGACTTTTGGATCACAGCCATTCTGACTGGTGTGAAATGGTACCTCATTGTGGTCTTGATTTGCATTTCTCTGATAATGAGTGATGTTGGGCATCTTTTCATGTGTTTGTTAGCCATCTGTATGTCTTCTTTGGAGAAGTGTCTATTTAGTTCTTTGGCCCATTTTTTGATTGGGTCATTTATTTTTCTGGAATTGAGCTGTATGAGTTGCTTGTATATTTTTGAGATTAGTTGTTTGTCAGTTGCTTCATTTGCTATTATTTTCTCCCATTCTGAAGGCTGTCTTTTCACCTTGCTTATTGTTTCCTTTGTTGTGCAGAAGCTTTTAATTTTAATTAGATCTCATTTGTTTATTTTGCTTTTATTTCCAATATTCTGGGAGTTGGGTCATAGAGGATCCTGCTGTGATTGATGTCAGAGAGTATACACCTTTACTTTAGCCAGCTTACTTGCTGTTGCTCAAACAAGCAACGAACAAGTCCTACAGTATTCTGCCTCCTCCACCTTTAGTGTGCTTTTTCTCACCTGGACTCTCAGACTCTATTTCTGCCTGTTAAAATCCATTCTTTCAGGCTCTCTCCAAATGCCTGGAGAATCCCAGGGATGGGGGAGCCTGGTGGGCTGCCATCTATGGGGTCGCACAGAGTCGGACACGACTGAAGCGACTTAGCAGCAGCTGCAGCAGCATATGAAGCTTTCCCATCCCCCCCCCCCCCCACTGAAAAACCATTACAAAAAATTACAAACATAAGCAAAATTAAGAGACTTTAATTTTTCAGTCCATCATGCAGCTTCAATAATTATTAACATTTTGCCCATCTTTGAAAATATATCTCCCTGCTTCCTCCCTCTCCCAACATTTTCAAACATGCAGAAAAGCTGTATAGTGAATATCCTTGACAGTATTCTGAGTTCAGTCAGGAGAGAGATCTATACGGGTTATTTGAAAATTTAATACGATGAATTGTTAACGAGAACAAGGAGTGCTGGTTAACTATTAAAAGAGGTAAAAGAGCTCAGAGTTTAAAGGTCCCAGAAGTAGCAGATGCAAAAGAGCGGCTCTTACTACTTGGACAAGGAAGAAAGACTGGGAGAGAGTCCTTCTTCCCAGAGCTTGGATGGAAGCCTCTTCAAAAAGGGCGTACCTACCATGGCAAGAATACACAGAAGAACTGTAGAAAAAAGATCTTCACGACCCAGATAATCACGATGATGTGATCACTCACCTAGAGCCAGACATCCTGGAATGTGAAGTTAAGTGGGCCTTAGAAAGCATCACTACGAACAAAGCTAGTAGAGGTGATGGAATTCTAGTTGAGCTATTTCAAATCCGGAAAGGTGATGCCGTGAAAGTGCTGCACTCAATATACCAGCAAATTTGGAACTCAGCAGTGGCCACAGGACTGGAAAAGGTCAGTTTTCATTCCAATCCCAAAGAAAGGCAATGCCAAAGAATGCTCAAAGTACCACACAATTGTACTCATCTCACATGCTAGTAAAGTAATGCTCAAAATTCTCCAAGCCAGGCTTCAGCACTACGTGAACCATGAACTTCCAGATGTTCAAGCTGGTTTTAGAAAAGGCAGAGGAACCAGAGATCAAATTGCCAACATCCACTGGATCATGGAAAAAGCAAGAGAGTTCCCGAAAAACATCTACTTCTGCATTATTGACTATGCCAAAGCCTTTGACTGTGTGGATCACAATAAACTGTGGAAAATTCTGAATGAGATGGGAATACCAGACCACCTGACCTGCCTCTTGAGAAACCTGCATGGAGGTCAGGAAGCAAGTTAGAACCGGTCATGGAACAACAGACTGGTTCCAAATAGGAAAAGGAGTATGTCAAGGCTGTATATTGTCACCCTGCTTATTTAACTTCTATGCAGAGTGCATCATGAGAAATGCTGGGCTGGAAGAAGCACAAGCTGGAATCAAGACTGCTGGGAGAAATATCAATAACCTCAGATATGCAGATGACACCACCATTATGGCAGAAAGTGAAGAGGAGCTAAAAAGCCTCTTGATGAAAGTGAAAGAGGAGAGTGAGAAAGTTGGCTTAAAGCTCAACATTCAGAAACTAAGATCATGGCGTCTGGTCCCATCACTTCATGGGAAATAGATGGGGAAACAGTGGAAACAGTGTCAGACTTTTCTTTGGGGGGGCTCCAAAACCTCGGCAGATGGTGATTGCAGCCATGAAATAAAAAGACACTTACTTCTTGGAAGGAAAGTTATGACCAACCTAGGTAGCATATTGAAAAGCAGAGACATTACTTTGCTGACTAAGGTCTGTCTGGTTAAGGCTATGGTTTTTCCAGTGGTCATGTATGGATGTGAGAGTTGGACTGTGAAGAAAGCTGAGCGCTGAAGAATTGATGCTTTTGAACTGTGGTGTTGGAGAAGACTCTTGAGAGTCCCTTGGACTGCAAGGAGATCCAACCAGTCCATTTTGAAGGAGATCAACCCTGGGTGTTCTTTGGAAGGAATGATGCTAAAGCTAAAACTCCAGTACTTTGGCCACCTCATGCGAAGAGTTGACTCATTGGAAAAGACTCTGATCCTGGGGGGGATTGGGGACAAGAGGAGAAGGGGACGACCGAGGATGAGATGGCTAGATGGCATCAGGGACTCGATGGACGTGAGTCTGAGTGAACTCTGGAGTTGGTGATGGAGAGGGAGGCCTGGTGTGCTGCGATTCATGGGATCGCAAAGAGTCGGACACGACTGAGCGACTGAACTGAACTGCACCATGGCTAGAGAGCCTGAGGCCACAGCTGGGACCTGTCTCCTCATCAGTGCTTTTGGGGCTTCACTCTAAGTAATAATAATAATAATAGAGAACCAGAATCCAGAAGGGAAGTATTTCTCTGCTGCTAGGTGGCATAGTGGCAAAGAATCCATCTGCCAGTACAGGAGACTCAAGAAACACAGATTCTATCCCTAGGTTGGGAAGATCCCTGGAGTAGGAAAATGACAACTTACGCCAGTATTCCTGTCTGGGAAATTACCTGGACAGAACTGCCTCGTGGGCTATAGTCCTTGGGGTTGCAAAGAGTCAGTTACAACTGAGTTACTTAGCACAGCAGCACACATGGTGACCTGATAGGGTCACTCCATTGCTCTCTGTAAAGCTGGTGAAGAAGTGTTTAGAACTCTGGATCCTTTGTCATCAAGTGGGGCCAAGAAAGGTAGATTGGATGCTGAGATGTAGTAAATTGAGAACTGGCACATACATATAGCTGGGGCTTCCCTGGTGGCTCAAGAATCTGCTTGCAGTGCAGGAGACTTGCGTTTGATCCCTGGGTTGGGAAGATCCCCTGGAAAGGGAATGGCTGCCTTCTCCAGTATTCTTGCTTGGAGAATTCCATAGACAGAGGAGCCTGGTGGGCTACAGTCCACAGGGTCACAAAGAATCAGACATGACTGAATGACTTTCATCTTTTTACACCTATAATAGTACCTATCTAAGTTTTACACTTCTTAAACATTTTGCTTTATTTACTTTATTGTGTATCTGCACACCTCTCCATCCACATGAAGTCTTTTTTTGATTCTTCAGCCTTATGGCTCTTTGTTTTGAATTTTATAAACTACCTGTACAATTAATCTCTGGTGGGGGGTGGGTGGTGGGTGGTGGTGTGTGTGTGTGTGGGAAATGACTAAAAGTGGCTCCCTCTAGAGGTGGGAGTTGAGGTGGGGATTAATTGGAAATGAGCATGAAGGAACTTTTTGGGTGACAGTATGGTCTATATCTTGATAGGAGTTTGCATTATAGAGGTATAAGAATTTGTAACAATCTGCAAATGACATGAGATTTGTGCATTTCATATTTGTAAATTTTTTTCTAAAAACATCTGTAAAAATTACTAAACTCTAGTTAGTGATAGGTATGCTAAAGTATTTAGGGATGAAACATACTTATGCCAGAAACTTTGAAATGCATTAAAAATATAAGGTGGATTGATGGAAGTATAGAAAGATGAATAGTTAGTCCATAAAAATCTGAATAAGGCAAATATGGGGCTTCGCTGGTGGCTCAGGTGGTAAAGAACCTGCTTGTAGTGTGGAAGACTGGATGGAGTTCGATCCCTGGGTCGGGAAGATCCCCTGGTGAAGGGCATGACTATCCACTCCAGTATTCTTGCCTGGAGAATTCCATGGACAGAGGAGCCTGGCAGGCTACAGTCCATGGGACTGCAGAGTCAGGCATGACTGAGCGACTTTCACTTTCAAAGCAAATACAGTAATGTGAGAAAATACCATATAATAAAATGTTAATTGTACAATTTTAGTGGTGTTTACTGTATATTAGTTAAAAAAAAATTGGCTGCATCTCGTCGTAGTTGCAACACGTGGAATCCTTGTTGCATCATACGGGATCTTTTGTTGTGACGCAGGGACTCTAGTTCTAGCATGTGGGCTTAGTTACTCTGAGGCATGTGAGACCTTAGTCCCCATCCAAGGATTGAACTCGTGTACCCTGCATTGTGAGGTGAATTCTTAACCATTGAACCACCAGGGAAGTCCCTGTAGCTTACTTTCAGCTTTTCTGTATCAGTTATTAGCCTGGAATTTCCTCGAGTTCAGAGACTGTGTCATACATCTGTAAATGCCTCATGGAACACAACATGATACCTTTCTCAATAGGAACAAACAAAATGCCTTTAAAATTGCCATTGTGGAGTTGGAAGACTAATCTTAGGCTTAAAGAACCTAAACCCTCCAAACTTTTCTTGCTAAACAGAAATTTTGTAAACACATAATATTGGAAAATAATTGGAAGAAGTTGTGAAATACTGAGAATACCAGAAATTTCCCAGATGTATTTTGATAATTTAGTAAAAATTTATTATCATGTTTTGATAAATAGCTTATTGTTAATTTGTCTAGCAAATCATTCAGCTAAATTAAGGCTAGTTTAGATTATAAAATGTGTACTTAAAATGATCTTTTGTTCCAGTACAATGTATTTATTATCCAGTGTGCTTGGTTGGCCTAGAGACTATGGTTGGCTCAATACTCCATACAACAAATGAGAAATAAATGGAATCCCACAGAAAGGGCATATATTATGCTTACTTGTTTAATAACCTTTCTGCAGACCTTAGAATTTTTAATAATGATAATGTTTAATCTTTATATTTTTGATAATTCAGTACATTGTCTCAGATCATGATTATGGGCATTTACTAGCATTATAATTACATAATTTTTCCCAGTGAAAGGAATAATACAGACTTCATCACATCTGGTTTTCATTTGGATCCTACAGTTTAAGGCTGCCATTTTTTGTTTATTTCTAATAATATAACAAATTATACAATAGGCTACAAAGATATAGCTTAAATAGTTGATTCAAGTTTTCTGACAATTATCTCAATATTCTAGTCACTGTGCAATTTTTAGGTCTGTTATGACTTATTTCCCAACAGTGACCAGGCTAGTACAACTTAATTTGCAAATATATATTTATATTTTAGTTAAAATGATAATTTCTAATATTCTGGGTATAATTTCTTTTGCATTTTATTTGACATTGCTTCATTTAGTTTTTCCCCCTTTTAAAAAAAATTATCAAAGATTATAATTGTGCAATATTGAGAAGAATAGAACAAAATACAATTATTGGAGGATAATATTGTGTTGGGCTCAACACAGATCAGCCACAGGTATACATATGTCCCCTCCCTCCTGAACCCTGTTCCCTCTCCCTCCCCATTCCGCCTCTCTAGGTTGTCGGAGAACACTGGGTTGAGCTCCCTGTTTCACACAGCAAATCCTCATTTGCTGTCTGTTTTACATGTGGTAAGGTATATGTTTCCATGCTGTTCTCTCCATTTGTCCCACTCTCTCCTTCCCGCATTGTGTCCACAAGCCTTTTTGTATGTCTGTCTCCATTGCTGCCCTGCAGATAGTTCATCAGTACCATCTTTCTAGATTCCATATGCGTTATACACAATATTTGTGTTTCCCTTTCTGATTTACTTTACTTTGGATAATAGGCTCCAGGTTCCTTCACCTCATTAGGACTGACTTGAATGTGTGCGTTTTTATGCCTGAGTAATATTCCATTGCATATATGTACCACAGTTTCTGTATCGATTCATCTGTTCATGGACATCTAGGTTGCTTCCATGTTCTAGATATTGTAAAAAGTGCTGCAACAAACATTAGGGTACATGTGTCTTTTTCAGTTTTCTCAGGGTATGTGCCTAGTGGTGGGATTGTTGGGTCATATGGTAGTTGTATGGCTAGTTTTTTAAAACAATCACCATACTACTCTCCATAGTGGCTGTATCAATTTACATTCCCACCAACAGGGCAAGAGGGTTTCTTTTTCTCTACTTTCTCTTCAGAATTTATTTGTTTGTAGATTTTTTAATGATGACAGTTCTGGCTGGTGATACTTCATTGTAGTTTTGATTTGCATTTCTCTGGTAATGAGCAGTGTTGAGCATCTTTTTATTTGTTGGCCATCTGTACGTCTTCTTTGGAGAAATGTCTGTTTAGGTCTTCTGCCTGTTTTTTAATTGTGTTGTTTGTTTTTCTGGTATTGAGTTGCATGGGCTGCTTGTATATTTTGTAAATTAATCCTTTGTCAGTTGTTTTGTTTGCAATTATTTTCTCCCATTCCGAGGGTTGTTCTTTAGTCTTGTTTATTTTTTCCCTTTGCTGTGCAAAAGGAAAGTTTAATTAAGTCCCATTTGTTTACTTTTGTTTTTATTTCCATTATTCGAAGAGGTGGGTCAAAGAGGATCTTGCTGTGATGTATGTCAAAGAGTGTACTGCCCTATGTAGTTTCTGGCCTTACACTTAAATCTGTAATCCATTTTGAATTTATGTTTGTGTATGGTGTTAGAAAGTGTTCTAGTTTCATTCTTTTGCATTTAGCAGTCCAGGTTTCCCAGTACCACTTATTGAAGAGGCTGTCTTTTCTGTATTGTATATCCTTGGCTCCTTTGTCAAAGAGAAGGTGCCCATACTTGCATGGGTTTATCTCCGGGTTTTCTGTCCTGTTACATTGGTCTATATTTCTGTTTTTGTTCTAATATGACAGAGTCTTAATGACTGTAGCTTTGTAGTATAGTCTGAAGTTAGGAGGGTTGACTCCTCCAGCTTATTTCTTCTTGAGGGATCTTTTGTGTTTTCATACAAATTGTGAAATTTTTTGTTCTAGTTCTGTAAAAAATACCATTGGTAGTTTGACAGGGATTGCGTTGACTGTCTAGGTTAGTTTAGGTAGTATAGTCATCTTTATGGTATTGATTCTTCCAGTCCAAGAACATAGTGTATCTCTCCATCTGTTTGTGTCATCCTTGATTTCTGTCATCAGTTTCTTACAGTTTTCTGTATCAGCTCTTTTGTCTTTTTAGGTAGGTTTATCCTTGGGTATTTTATTATTTTTGTTGCAGTGGTGAATGGGATTGCTTCCTTGACTTCTCTTTCTGATTTTTCATTGTTAGCATATAGGAATACAAGGGATATCCTGTGTTACTTTATATCTTGCAACTTTACTGTATTCATTGATTGTAGTAAAATTAGCTCTAGTAATTTTCTGGTGGAATCTTTAGGGTTTTCTGTGTATAGTATCATGTCATCTGCAGATAGTGAGAGTTTTGCTTCTTTTCTGGTCTGAATTCCTTGTATTTTTTTTTTTCTTCTCTGGTTGCTGTGGCTAGGACTTCCAAAACTATGTTGAGTAACAGTGGCAAGAGTGAACGCCCTTATCTTGTTCCTGTTCTTAGAGGAAATGCTTTCAGTTTTTCACCATTGAGAATAATGTTTCTGTGGGTTTGTTGTATGTGACCTTTATTATATTGAACCTTTATATGTTGTTCCTTCTATGCCTATTTTCTAGAGAGTTTTCATCATAAATGGGTGTTGAATTTTGTCAAAACCTTTTTCTGCATCTGTTGAGATGATCATGTGGTTTTTAATCTTTGAGTTAGTTGATATATGGTGTATCACATTGATTTGCATATATTGAAGAATCTTTGCATCCCTGGGACAAAACCATTTGATCGTGGTATATGATCCTTTTATTGTGCTGTTGGCTTCTGTTTGCTAGAATTTTGTTGAAGATTTTTGCATCTGTGTTCATCAGTGATATTGGCTTGTAATTTTCTCTTTTTGTGGTATCTTTGTCTGGTTTTGGTATCAGGATGATGGTGGCTTCGTAGAGTGAGTTTGGGAGTTTTCCTTCCTCTGCAATTTTCTGGAAGAATTTGAGCAGTATAGGGGTTAGCTTTTGTCTAAACTTTTGGTAGAATTCGCCTGTGAGGCCATCTGGCTGTGGGCTTTTGTTTGTTGGAAGATTTTTTATTACAGTTTCAATTTCGGTGCTTGTGATTGGTCTGTTCATGCTTTCTATTTCTTCTTGGTTTATTTTTGGAAGGTTGTACTTTTCTAAGACAGACCTTAGAATTTATGTTGCAAAGTGCTCATTATAAAGATAGGAAGTTGCAAACTGTCCCTAAAAGATGGGATTCACTGAGTAAGGATGGCTCTCTACAACACTGTTTCTACATCTAAGGCCTTTGTTCCTTTTTAGTTGACATTTCAGTGCCTTAGTTCCCAAGTCTGGTTTTGTAATAACTTTCCCATATTTTGCCAAGTTTAAAGAATTGTGACGCATAAGGAATTTACTTACTTATATGTTCAATTTAATATATAGAACCTGGAAATGAATCTAGTTTTCATGACTTACAGCTGAGATTTGTCATGTGATGTCTTCCTTCAACTAGTCCTTTTAGTCCTTTAAGAAGGACTAAAAATTAATGTGGGTATTATTTTTCTAGGCCCTCATAAATTTAATCATATTGTTTTGCATTTAACAGAAAGCACATATATATATGTGTATCCATATATACATATATATCCATATATACATCCATATGTACATTCATATATACATATATATACTATTACATATATAAAATTTAACCCTAAGATCGAGTGAGTGATTATCACCCTATTTTACAGGTTAAGAAACTCAGTTCAAAGGTTGTGACTTGTCTGAGGGCTTCTGGCTAAGAAAACTAAGCAAGAAAACTAAGATCTTATATTAGAAACAGAAAATAAAAAACCTCCATATTCCCTCACACATTTAAAAATTAACATCTAAAATATGCCATGTTTATACAGTTGTAAAGGTTATAATTTCCTTTACAATATATTATAAATGAGTTTTTAAATGAAATTGTTACATTGTTCTACAAAAAGTATATAGTGGAATCTAAATATTCTTCTAGAATCATCCATTTAAAAAATAGGTAAGTCTCTCTCTGACAGTCAAAAGTTGAGGTTTCTATATATCCTTAATCTCAAACTTCCAGTACACTCTTCTGACATAATTGTGTCTTACTTTATTATATTTTAATGCTAAAATGTCTATTCATGATCAGTGTCATCCTACTTCTTCAGCAAAACTATGACTGTAAATTGAAACTAAGTTTTTTTAATCTGCCACCTATGGTTGTAAGTGTAATAAACTTTATCGTTATAATTTCTTAGTAGTGTACAATTTATCAAAGCAAATGTTACAAATTTAGATAATTATTAAATATTAAAAGTAAACTTTTAATGGAAATGTACCTCTGAATGGATGGGACCTTTTCTGCTCTCATTAGTTTATGTACCTGTGGAGGAGTATTAGGTAGAATGCAACTGAATTTAGATTTAGTTTCAGATTTATTTGTATTTTCCAGAATTATCGATGTAAGTGCTTAGAAACCATATTCAGATAAATAAGAAGATAGGGGTTCTTTGGACTCCTTCCATGTCATTTGTAACACAGAAAAACATGGTAGCTTATTATCAGAAGTTACTTTCAGTGATCTGTTAACCAGTTAACTCATTCAGGCTATTCTTCAATGCAGCTAAAAGCAAACAATTGAAAACCACCTGACTTGTAAAAGAATTTACTACCCATTAGTCTTTCAAAGCTTTACTAAGATTTTGTCTTTTATTTAGAG
The DNA here is from genome assembly GCF_032405125.1 of Capricornis sumatraensis. Lineage (NCBI taxonomy): Eukaryota > Metazoa > Chordata > Mammalia > Artiodactyla > Bovidae > Capricornis > Capricornis sumatraensis. Next base: position 44,659,810 of record NC_091069.1, read on the forward strand.
TTACTTTAAGTAAATATGCTATGCAAGTGTTAGGAAAAATTACAATATTATTTCAGTATCCCCTTTCCAAAACAGTATTTTAACTCAAATGCTTTTATATTGTCACCTCCTTTATATGTATATATTTGTCACCATCTTGAGGTGGCTTATTTGCTGATTGAATTTTCTGTTTTAGATAAAATGCTGCCATATAGTCTTAATTGTGAAACCAGTCAGTCAAATAAGACTGACTTGGTTTTTAGAAAAAGTATGATTTCATTTTAAATTAATGTATCATTAAATTTTGAGGAATATTGTAAAAAAACTGAGAAATAAATTATAGAATGTATTTGAAAGAAAGATTACTAAAAGTTAAGGTTAAAATGGTGCAGTGATAATAAAGTGTAAATGTTTAAAATCACATGAATCATGATAATGCTGTTTCTCATTGCTTAATTTATATTAAAGTGGTGCAAAGTGGGCTTAAAATGATGTTATTTATAAAGTTAGGAGTATGATAAAAGGAATGGTGTTCTTTCAGAAAACTTCTTACACTTCACAAACTTTTGTGTGTATTTAATAAAGGAATAAAGTGACTTGCTGAAAGTGAGTTGGTCTGACAGTTAGCAGATGATTTTACATTTGTCAATAAAAAGTAGAAAGTAACATTTTCTGAGCTCAGTCTTGACCATAATTGGAATAAATATTTCATTATGTAATTTGCTGGAAGAGTGTGGCTTACATTAAATTCCTTACTGAACGTTGGGCTTACAAGTGCCTGAATGGCTCTTGTGGGACAGCATACAGCAGCTGCCTCTGGCTCTCCCTCTCTTTCTGAGGAGCAAATGAGATTTCCTTTTCTCATATAGAGTAGGTATGCAATATTCCCCAAATCTAGTTTCTCAGAGTATTAACTTTCACCTTGAACCCTTATTTAAAATTTCTGTAATTCCACTAAATGAATTCTTCTACTAGCTGCTAAGAGAAAAATATTTTCCCCTGTTGTTCTTAAAATCCCATAATTTCTGTCCTTGATTTACAGTGAATTTACAAGGAACAACTTTTGTAAGCAGAATTCTCATCACAGTCTTTTAGCAGGATAGGACATCCCCATACTCCAGTAAGGCTACAAACATGTATGCCCCTGTCTGCCAACCCAGTCATAGTCCCCTGTCTGGAAGTTCACAGGCCTTACTCTCTTTAGAATTGGTTCCCCTTGTTAATCAGGTTTCCCTGGTGGCTCAGATGGTAAAGAATCTGCCTGCAATATGGGAGACCTGAATTTGATCCCTGGGTCGAGAAGATCCTCTGGAGAAGGCAATGGCAACCCACTCCATTATTCTTGCCTGGAGAATCCCATGGACAGAGGAGCCTCGAGGGCTACAGTTCATGGGGTCCCAAAGAGTAGGACACGACTGAGCAAGTAACACTTTCACTTTCCTTTTCTCCTTGTTAATCAGGTGAAGGAATGCATCAGTGATGAACACTTCACAGGTAATATATGTTGGAAGAGAGAAATAGGTGGAAGTATCAGCACATTTCCAATTATACTAATGATAAGGTTGTCTGTCTTCTCTGCCTTCTTGGAGAACCATCTCTAGTAATAACTAATGTCAAGTAGCATAATTTGCCATTGCAGTTTCATTGTGAGTTTGAATCTCCAGGTGGTTTCTGAATTCGTTGTAAGCATTCATTTTGTTGAAGCAACAAACAATAGAGCATTGAACTGTTATGCTGGATTTGGAAATGTTCTTAGCATTTTTTTCCCCAGCTTAGCATTTTTAAGGTAATGTTTAATTCAAATTAGAGAAAATACTTGAAATACCATTCTAAGAACTTCCAGCAGAGCTATTAAAGGAGTGTTAAGTTTTATATCCCTAAACTTGAATGTTGGCTCTTTATACTGTAGGTATTTTGGAACTTAGAAGATTTTATACTTCTATGCTATGAAATTACTTAAACTCCTCTTAATTTTATCTATAGTGTATATAAAAGTTGTATGCATCTAGATAAAAATAATTCATTTTAATGTTTCCTTAATGAAATACAGTTAAGCTTTAAGGCTTTTTTGTGTAACAGTTTTGTAATCTGATTCCCTTTAATTGAAACTAGCAAAGTAATATTTGGAGACTCTTGGCTTAGGTATCTGCTCAAGTAGCAATATGAGCTTTACATAGCATCAGTGTAGTGGTGACTCAGAGTTAAAGAATCAGCCTGCGATGCAGGAGACATGGGTTCAGTCCCTAGAGAAGGAAATGGCAACCCGCTCCAGTATTCTTGCCTGGAAAATTCCATGGACAGAGGAGCCCATTAGGTTGCAAAGAGTTGGACATGATTGAGTGTGTGCACACCGCCCTGCACCAGACATGGGTGTAGAAATATCTCTTAGAGACCCTGCTTTCAGCTCTGTAAGGTATATATCCAGTAGTAGAATTCCTGGATTATATGGTAACTCTACTTTTAATTTTTTGAGGAACTGCCGTATTTCCGTTAGCAGCTGCACCATTTTACATTTCTATCAACATTGCACAGGTTCTGATTTTCAGTATCCTTGCCAACACTTTTTTTTCTGTTTTTTTTTTTTTTTTTTTTTTTGGTAGTACCCATTCTTTAGCTATGGAGTGGTATCTTCTTGTAGTTTTGATTAGCATTTTCTTAATGATTAGTGGTTTGAATATTTTTTCGTGTGCCTATTGGCCACTCCTATATCTTCTTTAGAGAAATGTCTACTAAAATCCTTTGCCCATTTAAAAAAATCTGATTGTTTGGTTTTTCTGATGTTGAGTTTTAGAACTTCTCTATATATTCTTTATCTTAATACCTTATCAGATATATGGTTTGTGAATATTTTCTCCAATTGTGTGGGTTGCCTTTTTACTCTGTAGATCTCTGGATAGTTAGCTTCTTTTCTTTCTTTCTTTTTTTTTTTAAGGTGTAGTATTTTAAATAACTGTTTCAGGTAATATTCATCTTTGATACTAAGTTAAAACTATACAAGTGGTAGTTTCTCAAGTTATTTGCAAAATGTAACCAGAAAAAATATCATTGAATATTTCCTATTCTGTTACGTTAAAATCTGTAGGCCTGTTTTGCACATTGAATGGATCATGTATTAATGGATGATTTTTTTAAGTAATGTGTTATTTTACTAAGGATAGTGTCCTTTGATGCCCCCAATTAAAAATTTTTCATTAACTTTAAGTTGTCTGTTTTCTGTGCCATTGCTATCATATCAGAGAAATTGTTCCCAGGTCCAGCGTTGTGAAGCTTTTGTCCCTGTATTTTTTCTAAGACTTTTATTGTTTTAGGTCTCTTAGGTTTAACTCTTCAATCCATTTTGAGTTAGTTTTTACATATGGTTTTAAGTAAGGGTCCAACTTCATTCTTTTGCCCAATAAATATCTTGCTTGGCCAGAACCACTTGTTAAAAAGACTTGCCCTTTTCCCCATTGAATGGTCTTGGCACATTTGTCAAAAATTTGACATTATATGTGACAGTTTATTTCTGGGCTTTCTATTCTATTCTGTTGGTTTATATAGCTGTTTTTATGCCAGTGCTGCACTGTTTGAATTATTCTAGCTTTGCAATAAGTTTTGATATTAAGAACTGTCAGGGGGGTATGTAATTTCCTCGGTTCTGTCTCATCACAACAAAAATTTGAAGCGACAGATGTTAAAGCCCTCGGCGCATCACAGCTCTTGGACAGGGTTACAGCTCAGTGTTACTGCTCAGTTTTACTTTAAAATAAAGGAAAATACGTCCTCAAGGTGTGAGGGCATGCCGACCCAAAAGACGCAAGGAGAAAAGAGAGAAAGAGAGAGAGAGCACGCACGAGCAGAAGAGAGACCCCCAGCCCTTTGGCTCCTCTTTTTATATGTTCTTTTCTTCCCCCAGGGCTTGCCCTGTGTAAACTGGGCTAGCCAGGAGTGCTGTTTGTTCTACCTAAGGTCCTCACTCTGGTCCTCGTACCTTCCTTTGTTCTATTTTTGTGGGCTTTTCCCTTCCTTGTCTTTCAGTCACCGCCATTCTGGACTCCTTTTTCCTATTCTAACTACCTAACAGAACTATGAGCCTTTCAGTCCACCCTCCCCCCCCCCATTTGTTTTGGCTATTTGAGGTTTCTGGAGATTCCATTTAAAATTTAAAATTTTCTATTAATATTTCTGCAGAATATGTCATTGGGATTTTGATAGTGATCTCGGGTGGCCTTGGCCTGCAGTGGCTTGGGGTCCCAGCTGAAAACTGGGCTGGGTCATAGTGGTGAAAGTATCAGATCCTTTGGCTCTGCAGAGAAGAATTCGCACAAAGATGGAAAGCAGTGAAACAAGTGAAGTGTTTAAGAGGAAAAAAGAATACAGTACCTGTGGATAGACACAAGGGTCGACTCAGAGAGAGAGAGTGAGTCACTGAGTCATGCCCTCGAGACAGTTAGAATTACTCTTTTTGGGTATTTCTTCCCAGTTTCCTTTGGCCAAACATTTTGATTTACCTGGTTCACAGTCCATATTTGGTATCTCAGGATCCTCCCAGGTATGCACAGGCATCTCTTAGCTGAGATGGGTTTTACAGAAAAGGCATCTGAGTAGAACATCCCTTGACATAACTCCCCTTTGGCCTCAAAGGAGCGTTTTCTGCACTTGTGTGGTTAGGAGGTCTTCTGACTTCAGGAACAAGAAATATGTGTCCTGTGCAGGGTCTAGCCTCCTCCCTTAATTGCCCTACTTTTCTTGTCTTGGAGTTTTAGTAAATAGAGAATGAATCTCCAGTTGCTTTACCCTCAGGGGAGGGGAGTCCTCCTACCTTAATAGGGATTGTGTTGAATCTGTAGTACCCAAAGGTTATTTTGGGTAGTATTGACATTGCCTGTATTAAATCTTCCAGTCCATGACCATGAGATGTGTTTCCATTTATTTGTCTTCTTTCATTTCTTTCAGCATTGTTGTTTCATTGAACATGTCTTTTGCTGTCTTAATTCCTAAGTATTCTTTTTGATGCCATTGTAAATGGCTTTGATTTTGTAATTTCCTTCTCAGATTCTTCATTGGTGTGTTGAAACAGCTAATTTTTGCTGTTGACTTTGTATCCTGTTACTTTGCTCAATTCATTTATTCAGACAGTTTTCTATTCTGGAGTGTTTACAGTTTTCTCCATACAAGATTATATTTGCAAACAGATTATTTTATTTCTTCCTTTCCAATTTGGATGCCTTTTATTTCATTTTCATACCTAATTGCACTGGCTAGAACTTCCAGTATGTTGAATAGAAATGGTGAAAGTGGGCATGCTTACCTTGTTTCTAATTTTAGAGTGAAAGCTTTTAGTCTTGTACTATTGAGTATATTTGCTGTGGGTTTTCCATATACAACTTTTTTATTTGAAGTAGTTTCCTTCTATTTCTACTTTGTTGAGTGTTTTTATAATTCAAGAGTTTTGAAATTTGTCAAATACTTTTTCTGCATCAATTGAGAGGATTATGTACTTTTTTCTTTATTACAGAAATGTGCGTTACATCAGTCAAACAATCCTTGCATTCCAGTAATAAATCCTACTTTGTCCTGGTGTTATCCTTTTAATATTCTGTTGAATTCTGTTTGCTAGTGTTTTGTAAGGGTTTTCATATCAATATTCATACAGATACTGGTCTGTAGTTTCCTTGTAGTATCTCTGCATGGCTTTATTATCAGAGTTATGCTAGCCTCATTGAATTTGTTAGGAAGTGTTCCCTTTTCTTCGATTTTGGGGAAGGATTAGTGTTTTCTTCAATTTTGAGAAGGATTAGTATTAGTTCTTCAAATGTTTGGTGCATTAACCTTTGAATCTGTCAGGTCCAGGACTTTCCTTTGTTGGGAGATTTTATTATTGATTCAATCTACTTACTAGTTATAGGTCTGTTCAGATTTTCTGTTTCTTCATGAATGAGTCTGGGTAGGTTTGTGTGTTTCTAGGCATTTGTCTGTTTCATTTAAGCGACCAATTTTTTGGTGTACAGTTATTCCCAGTAGTTTCTTATAGTATGTTTTATTTCTGAAGAGTTGGTAGTTATGTCCTCAGCTTCATTTTTGATTTTAGTAATTTGGTCTTTCCTCTTTTTGTCAAAAAAACCCGACTTTTATTTTTATTGACTTTTTGTAATTATTTTCCTGTTCTTCATTCATTTACCTCTGTTCTAATCTTTATTATTTCTTCTCTTTGCTAGCTTTGGGTTTAGAGGGGTTTTGTTCTTTTTCTGGTTCCTTCAGTTGTAAAATTAAGTTATTGATTTGAAATGTATCTTGTGTTTTAATGTTAACGTTTATAGCTATAAATTCCCCCCAGCACTGCTTTTGCTGGAACCCATATGTTTTGGTGTGTTGTATCTTCATTTTCATTTGCCTTTAAGTATTTTCTAACTTTGGTTGTGATTTTTTCCTTTGAAATATTGTTTGTTTAAAGTGTATTGTTTCTACAATTTTTTTGAATTTTCCAGTTTGACTCTTGTTACTGATTTCTAACTTTATTTTGTTGTGGCCAGAAAATATACTTTGTATGATCGACATCTTTTAAAGCCTTTTGAGATTTAATTTGTAGCATAATATATAGTGGGCCTTAGGAAATGTTCTGTGCATACTTGAAGAATGTATATGCCATTGTTGTTGGGTTGAGTGTTTTGTGTATGTCTGTTAGATCTGGATGGTTTGTCACATTTAGTTTTCAATTTCTTGGTTATATTCTTTCTCGTTGTTCTAGCCATTATTGTGAATGGGATATTGAAGTCCTCAACCCTATTTTAGAAGTGTCTGTTTCTCTCTTCAGTTCCGTCAATTCTTGCTTCATATATTTTAATGGTCTGTCATTAAGTGTGTGAATGTTGATAATTGTATCTTCTTGTATTGAAGCTTTTATTAACATACATTGTCTTTGACTCTTGTAACCTTTTTTGTTTTAAAGTATGTTTTGTCTGATGTTAGTATAACTGCCCCTGCTTTCTTACATTTACATTTAAAATAATTACTGATAAATAGAAGCTTTGGTCATTGAACTATGTTTTCTATAGCTCTTCCTATAGCTCTTTTTCACCTCTGATTCTTACATTAGTCTTTTGTGTTTAATCAGTTTTTTATAAAAAAGTTTATTCCCTTTTCATTTCTTTTTGTGTACATTCTATTATAGATTTCTTTGCGGTTATCATGAGGATTATATTTAATATCTTAAAAGTTATAACACTAATTTGAATTTATACCATCTTAACTTCAATAACATACAGAAACTCTGCTCCTTTACAGCTTTTTGTTGTTGATATCACAGAACTATATATATTGTGTGCCCCAAAACATAAACTTACAATTCTTTTAGCTGCATTAGTGTCCTAAATTATGTAGAAAACAAGATTTGGAATTACAAGTTATGGTAAAACTAGCTTTTATACTAATAAATGTTTTTGCTTTTTCTTTCAATGTATTAGTGTCTTAAGTCATGTAGAAAACAAAGTACAGTTCCAGGCCATTTTTACATTAATAGTAGCTTTTATAATTACTCATGTGTTTACCTGTGTTAACATCTTTATTTCTCCATCTGGCTTTAAGTTGCTGTCTAACGTCCTTTCACTTCACCTAGCAGGACTCCGTTGAACTTTTCTTGTAGGACAGGTCTAGTGGTCATGAATACCTTCTACTTTTGTTTATCTGGAAATGTCTGAATTTCCCCTTCACGTTTGAAGGACAGTTTGGTTAGAAATAGGATTCTTGGGTGACAGTTTTTCCTTTATCATGTTGAATGTAACTGCTCACTGTCTTCTGGCCTCCAAAATTTCTGGTGAGAAGTCTGCATATAATCTTACTGAGGATCCCTTCAATATGATGACTCACTTGCTGCTTTTAAGATTCTCTCTTTTTAAAGTTTCATTATAATATGTCTCAGTCTCGGTCTTATGAATTCATTTCAGTTGGCATTTGTTGAATTTCATGGATGTTAATTTCATGTTTTTCTTTAAATTTGGGGAGTTTTCAGTCATCATTTCTTCAGATATTCTCTGCCTTTGTCTCCCTGTCTTCTGCCTCTAACCCTTCCATAATGCATTTATTAGTCTACTTGATGGTGTTCCATAGGTCCCTTAGACTGTGTTTACTTTTTTTTAAAATCTTTTTTCTTTCTTTTTGTGAGCTTTAATAATTTCCATTGTCTGATTTTCAAGTTCAGTGATTCTTTCTTCTGCCTTCTTGCTGAAGTCTGCCTTTGACTCCACCTGCTGAATTTTCCTTGTAGTTACTATATTTTTCAGCATCATTATTTTTGATTTATTTTAGTTTGTCTTTTCATTTATTGATATTTCCATTTTGTTCACACATTGTTTTCTTGACTTTGTCTACATTTTTCTCTGATTCTTTGAGCATATTTAAGACTGTGGTTTTAAATTCATCTAGTTTATCTATCATTATGTCTTTCGGGGTGGTTTCTCTTGATTTATCTTTTTCTTGCTTTAAATGGGCCAAACTTTCCCTCTTTCTTTGTGTGCCTTGTGGTTTTTCATTGAGCACTGGACATTTGACTCTAATAGTGTAACTCTGGAAATGAGATTGTCTGCCTTTCCCAGGATTTGCTGTTTTTGTATTTTGATTGTTGTGACCTGTCTATGTTGAAAATCAGATTGAGGTGTAAACTTAATGTCTATTCAGATTTTTTTTTGCACCTTTCTCTTGACATGTGTGGTCACTTTCTAATTTTTCTTGTATATCAGTGGTTTGTGAATATCCTAGTCTTTAATATCTAGTTCCTAAAAGAGGAAACGGGAAAAAATGTAAGAGGGGTGAAAAAGGGCACTGCCTCTTTAATTTTTAAAATTTATTTAGTTATTTGTGTTTGCTGCTTGTGGACTTTCTCTCATTGTATGAGCAGGGGCTACTTTTTCTTGACGTGCAAGGACTTCTCATTGAGGTGGTTTCTCTTTTTGTGGACCACAGGCTCTAGGTGCTTGGGCTTTGGTAGCTGTGGTGCATGGGGTTAGTTGCTCTGTGGCATGTGGAATCTTCCTGAAGCAGGGATTGAACCCATGTCCCCTGCACTGGCAGGCGGACTTTCATCCACTGTACCACCAGGGGTGTCTGGGGTATGTGTGTATACTAAGTTGCTTCATTTGTGTCCGACTTTGTATGACTGCATGGACTATAGCCCACCAGGCTCCTCTGTCCATGGGATTTCCCAGGGAAGAATGCTGGAGTGGGTTGCCATGCCCTCCTCCAGGGGATCTTTCCAACCCAGTGATCATCCTGCGTCTCTTATGCCTCCTACATTGGCAGGTGGATTCCTTACACTAGTGCCACCTGGTAAGCCTGGGGCCCTGCCTCTTTATATCTTTGGGAAGTCACTTTAGCCAGAGGGGGAGGGGCTTGCATCAGTGAGAGAAAGTGCAGCAACAATGGCTGCCCACCTCTTTGTCTGCACCTCTGATCAGAAGGAGTAATCAGTGATCAGATCACAGATGCCCAATATTTGGAGGACAGAGTTCTTTTACTCCACCTAGCCCCCATAAGCTGTGTGCAAGTGGCTCCATGAACATGTACACAGCTGCCTGCTATGTGGCTAGGGGATGGGTAGCTGCTAGTGACTAAAATTAACTGACACTGTATATTTAAAGTTTTCCCTGGCAGTTGGAAGCCTTCGGGTGACTCCAGAGTTCTTGTATTAGACAGATTTGGCTAATGTAATTGTTATCCAAGTAGGGAGACAGATTTCTGGTGTCTCCTACTCAGCCATTTTCCCAGCGTCCTCTTCACATAAATATTTTTAAGTTGGAGGTTTGTCCAGGGCTAATGAGTGACAGAGGATGAGATGGCTGGATGGCATCACCGACTCAATGGACGTGAGTTTGGGTGAACTCCTGGAGTTGGTGATGGACAGGGAGGCCTGGCGTGTTGTGGTTCATGGGGTTGCAAAGAGTCAGACACGACTGAGTGATTGAAATGAACTGAACTGAACTGAAGGAGTGATCAGTTGACTTAGCTAATAAAAAGAAAAGTTTGGGTTTGTACTCTTTTTTAAATAATGATACAGGAATAATGATACATATCTTGGAAATTATTTGGTTGGTTTGAATGACATGCAAAACAGTTTTTGAAACTATTCTCAAGTAACTTCTAAAGTGAATACAGAGTAATTTGAAGATGATTATTATATTCACTTTAGTGAGTCTTAAACATAGAATTTCCAAAGTCAAATTTAGTCATGAAAGAAATTAAGGTGCTTGTAATTTTACTTAAAATGTGATCACAATGAATAATGATTTTACTGTTATTTATTATTATTATTATTAATTTATTTTATTTGGCCATGCTGCATGGCATGCAGTATCTTAGTTCCCTGACCAGGGATTGAATCCCTCTTGTCTGCATTGGGAGCATGGAGTCTTAGCCACTGGACTGCCAGGGAAGTCCCACTATTTTATTATTTCATACATACATAATTTACATACATTCCAACATATTTAACTATAAAGTATTTGGCTGGATTTTCAGGAATTATAAAGCACAGAATATTTAAACAAGATGAAAGTTATGGTCATGTGAATGTCATGTAATCAAGTTGCCACGAGTAGTCAAGAAGTAGAATGGACTGGAGTCAGCTACTGGCACCTCCTCTTTCAATTTCATGTAAGACAAGATACAATATTACCTATCACAATTCTATTTTTTATTGAAGTATAGACAATTTACAATGTTTTTAGCTTCTGGTATACAGCAAAATGATTCTTTTTCAGATTCTTTTCCACTATAGTTACTACAAGATATTGAATATAGTTCCTTGTTCTATACATTAGGACCTTGTTGTTGATCTATTTTATATATAGTGGTTTGTATCTGCTAATCCCAAACTCCTAATTTATCTCTTCTTCCCTCCCTTCCCTTTTGGTAACCATAAGTTTTTTTCCTACCTCTGTGACTCTGTTTTGTAAATAAGTTCATTTATATAATTTTTAGATTCCACATGTAAATTATATCATATTTTTTCTTCCTATGACTTACTTCACTGCATATAATCATCTCTAGGTCCAGTCATGTTGCATATTGCTGCCAGTGACGTTGTTTCACTATCTTTTATGGCTAATATTCCATTGTATGTATATCTATATCACAGCTTCTTTATTCATTCACCTGATGATTGACGTTTAAGTTGACTTCATGTCTTGCCTATTGTAAATAGTTGTGCTGTGAACATTGGGGTGAATGTATCTTTTTGAAGTAGAATTTTCTCTGTATATAGAATTTTCTCAGGAGTGGGATTGCAGGATCATATGGTAACTCTATTTTTAGTTTTTTAAGGCATCTCCATATTGTTCTCCATAGTGGCTCCACCAGTTTACATTCCTGCCAGCAGTGTAGGATGGTTCCTTTTTTCCCATACCCTCTCCTGCATTTATCATTTGTAGACTTTTTGATGATAGCTGTTTTGACTGGTATGACATGATACCTCATTATAGTTTTGATTTTGGATTTCTCTATTAGTTAGCCATGGTGAACATCTTTTCATGTGCTTTTTGGCCATCTGTAGGTCTTCTTTGGAGAAATGTCAGTTTATATACTCTGCCTAGTTTTTGATTGTTGTTGTTATTGGGCTGTATGAGCTATTTGAATATGTTGGAAATTAAGCCCTTGTTGGTTGTATAATTTGCAAATATTCTTCCCATTCTGTAGATTGTCTTTTTATTTTGTTTATGGTTTTCTTTTCTTCTAAGACTTTTGATTATATCCTACTTGTTTATTTTGCTTTTTTTTTCTGTTGCCTTGGGAGAATGACCTAAGAAATGATTGCTACATTGTATGTCAGAGAATGTTTTGCCTCTCTTCTCTTCTAAAAGTTTTGTGGTGTAGTGTCTTACATTTACATTTTGAAGCCATTTTGAGTTCATTTCTGTGTATGATGTGAGAGTGTTCTAACTTCACTGATTGACATGCAGTTGATCAGCTTTCCCAGCGATGCTTGTTGAACAGACTTTTTCCCTTCATTGTATATTCTTGTCTCTATTGTCAAAGATTAATTGACTGTAGGTGTGTGGGTTTATCTCTGGGCTCCCTATGTTGTTCCATTTACTCTCAGGATTCCCTTTGATAATTGTTCCCAGGAGTAGGAGTTACCTAACCTGGAGTTTTTTTCCTTTAAGTAAGAGGAGTAAAGTTTATTGGTTTTAACTCTACTACCTAGCTCTATGACCCTACATAAGTGTCTTGGTTTCTTTTAATTGATACAGTGGGGTAGTAACACAGCATGACCATAAAGTCTAGAAACATAGTGCAACAATTCTCCTCTTATAGAAATCCAGTTAAATCAGGAGGTGTATAAGAATGTTCATAAGCACTGCTTCTAACTCTAAGCATCCATTTGTCCGTCAATGAGAGAATGTTGAAAATGAAGGGACCATAACAACACATGTGAACATAACTGGATATAAAAAATATAATGTTGAGTGGAAAAAAGTAAATCATAACACATAAAATATCCTAATTTCAAAATTTGAATATGTAAAGATCCTATTATTTAGAGTTTCATAATAAACTGGAAAATTCTGAAAGAGATGGGAATACCAGACCACCTGACTTGCCTCTTGAGAAACCTGTATGCAGGTCACGAAGCAACAGTTAGAACTGCACATGGAACAACAGACTGGTTTCCAAATAGGAAAAGGAGGACGTCAAGGCTGTATATTGTCACCCTGCTTATTTAACTTCTGTGCAGAGTACATCATGAGAAACGCTGGGCTGGAGGAAGCACAAGCTAGAAGTAAGACTGCCGGGAGAAATATCAATCACCTCAGATATGCAGATGACACCACCCTTATGGCAGAAAGTGAGGAGGAACTAAAAAGCCTCTTGATGAAAGTGAAAGAGGAGAGTGAAAAAGTTGGCTTAAAACTCAACATTCAGAAAACTAAGATCATGGCATCTGGGCCCACCACTTCATGGCAAATAGATGGGGAAACAGTGGAAACAGTGGCAGACTTTTTTGGAGGGGGCTCCAAAATCACTGCAGATGATGATTGCAGCCATGAAATTAAAAGACGCTTACTCCTTGGAAAGAAAGTTATGACCAACCTAGACAGCATATTAAAAAGCAGAGACATTACTTTGCCAACAAAGGTCTGTGTAGTCAAGGCTATGGTTTTTCCAGTGGTCACGTATGGATGTGAGAGTTGGACTGTGAAGAAAGCTGAGTGCTGAAGAATCGATGCTTTTGAACTGTGGTGTTGGAGAAGACTTGAGAGTCCCTTGGACTGCAACGATATCCAACCAGTCCATCCTAAAGGAAATCAGTCCTGAGCATTCATTGGAAGGACTGATGCTGAAGCTCAAACTCCAATACTTTGGCCACCTGATGCAAAGAACTGACTCATTTGAGAAGACCCTGATGCTGGGAAAGATTGAAGGCAGGAGGAGAAGGGGACGTCAGAGGATCAGATGGTTGGATGGCATCACCGACTTATGGACAGGAGTTTGGGTAAACTCCAGGAGTTGGTGATGGACAGGGAGGCCTGGTGTGCTACAGTCCATTGGGTCGTAAAGAGTCGGACAGGACTGAACAACTGAACTGAACTGATACATTTCCCCTCATCCTGTACCATACCTTCTCTCTCCTAACAGTTTCATATGTCTGCCAGTCCGGTTTTTACTTTGTACTTTTTATTTATTCATTTATTTGTTGCCTGCCAGTCTAGTTTTTTGTTTCTACTATTTATGTGTTTATTGGCCGCATCATGCAGAAATTTAGTTTCCTGATCAGGGATCAAACCATGCCCCCTGCAGTGGAAGCACAGAGTATTAACTACTGGACTGACAGGGAAATCCCAGCTCCTCCTTTTTTTTTTTCTTTTTTTTTAGTAAAGGAATTGCAGATGCTTGTTCCCCTGATTATCTGTAACTTCTGTCCATCTTGACTACAAATTGTGTATTACTGGACCTCCCCTCCCTTGAATTAATTGTTTTTTTTAGAACAGCTTATGGAACTCAGGGAAACAGCTACTTATGTGTACCAGTTTTATTATATAATAAAGGATGCAATAAAGAACACAGATAGCCAGATGAAGAGATATATAGGGCAAGGTCTGAGAGGGTCCTGAGTACAGGAACTTGTCTCTGTAGAATTGGGGAGCATCACCCTTCTGGTACCTAGATGTGTTCACTAGCACAGTCTGGAAGCTCTCCAAATCCCATAATACTTGGATTTTTATGGCAGTTTTGTGTTATAGGTATGATCAGTTGTTAACTTAATTTCCAGCTCCTTTCCTCTGTTTATTGAGTAGGGAGTGGGAACGGAAATTCCAAACTTCTAATTATAGTTTGGTCTCTCTGGTGACCAGCCCAATCCAAAAGCCATCCAGAAGCCTTCTCAGGGTTGCCTCATCAGAGCAAAAGACACTTCTGTCTTCCAGAAAATTCCAAGGGAGTTCAGAGTCCTCTTTCAGGAACTGTGGTCAGAGATCAAATATGCAAATAAAAGGTGCTCTTAGTGCTCTTATCACTTAGGAAATTTAAGAGTTTTAGGAGCTTTGTGCTGGAAACTGGGGTCAAAGACTAGCTATGAGAATAAAAAGATTCTCCTAGCACCCCTGTTTATAAGGCTTTTAGGAGCTCTGTGTCAGAATTTGGGGCAGAGACAAGTGTAATAAGCTGACTTTTTAAATCTTTCAGCTTTTCTTCCTGCTCTAAACTGTCTGATGTATCCATAGTTCCTCAGAGAGAGACATAGAGACTCAGAGGATTAGATTGGCCTCAGAGATTTTAACTATTTTGTTTGAGCAGTGTTTCCTCTACCAAACCTGTCCCCCTGTTTCCCCTCAGCTGGTGTAGATAGCATGCTTAGCAATCTCCAGTCTGTGTCAGTGCCCATTCCCAGCCCAATATGTGGTGGTGACGGTGACGGTGGCGGGGGGCAGTTGAAGAGGAATTATTCAAAACACATGTTGTTCTTTTCATGGCATATCCTGTGACTAGCTCTTCTTGGAGTAGGTTTGGTAGAACAGGCAGTTTCCCTACGTGGCTACTGTGGACATCATTGGCAGTATGTATCTGCATCCTGATTTTGTCATCCTGCTAGATTAGAGCTCTGGTCTGTCTGTAGGCAGTGTAAGCTAAGTAATTCATTTTCTGAGCTCTTTTTAGAATATTAATATTGTGATATTTGTTTTATTTTAAATCATGGTCATGCTAAAAATTAATATAAAACGGGGACAAGGATTCTCAGTAATTTAATACCTTGTATTATTCTTGAAAAATATTGTGAAACCATGACTGTTAGTTAAGTCTGCCTTACTAATTTGGCCTGATTAAGAGGTATAAATTACCAGTGTATTTCCTTACATTCTTCAGTTCTTATGGCATCGTCATTTAGTGTGTTCCGTAAAAAGAGTTATTTAGCACTTCTGTGAATATCTGTGTAGACTGGATTGTTTGCAGTTAGCATTTTTCAGAAGCTAAAACCAGACTTCCCACAATGTACAATTTGCTTTTGAAAATTTTCTACATTGAGTATCACTTGTTCCTGTGTACTTGTTATTTAATGTGACTGAAATATTAATAACTAATTGTTTAAAGTACAGTATTTCAGTTAATTCCATGTATAATTAAAAAATTTAAATACATTAACATTTCACAACATAGTCTGTGACTGGGATTAGGACTGTTTGTATTTGCTGTTCAAATACTCAGTATAATATTTGATATTTGGATAAAATGCTATTTTTTATATCAAGTATATTTATTTTAAATTGTAGAGGGAATATGCTAGGGAGCTTGAAAAATTTGTATTTAACATAAAATTATTTGATTCTTCAGAGATTTTAAAAAGAACAGTTTTGGGGAATCTCACAGGCTTATATGACTATTAGATTTAGCAGGTTGGCATCCTTTAATGATATGTTTCTTTTTCTGTCATACATAAAACATTTGATCTCTTGGTCGTGCTTGAAAATGGGATAAAGGGAGGGAATAGTGAGATGAGATAGCCTCTCAGTTCTTTTCTAGAGAATGTAAAACTATCCCATCTCCCTTAAGCAGACTCTCCTCAAATGATTAGCTTTATTTCATAAGAGGAAATGCATCTTTATTTTAAAATACAATACTTTCCTTGTACATTACGTGAATTAAGTGCGTTGACATTTAAAAAGCTGTCTAACTGAACCAACTATTTACAACAAGCCCAGGCCAGTCAGAACTACTTTGGGAAGGGCATATAGACTTACTGATTTGAAACTACTACAAGGCAAGATTATTCTAGAGACATGAAGTCTGGGTTTTGGCTTCAGGAAATATCACTTTGGAAATTACTCTCTAGGTAGGATTAAATGTAAAGTGAAATACGCATCTGTGAATTGTTTCATATTAAATAGAACTCATTGCCAGTGGAATTTTTAAAAAGCATTTTAATTATCATTATTTCAGATTACTTTAAGAATGTTTGAAACTGAGTTGTAGGGTTACCTTACAGTGAAGGCTTTAAAAGAACATGGCCTTTTCTGGTGAAACATTGATTTTATTATTGTAAGTCTATTATGAGAAAGCTATTAACTAGTGGATATTTAAGCTATCTTTAGTTGAAAAAATAGAATTACCTAATCATATGCATGTTAAAAAATAAACTCTTGATGCCAGCCTATGAATTGTGCTCTTCATTGTAATAAACAACTAGGTAAAGAGTTAAAATATGGGAGTATATGATCATGACTTTTATACACATATAAATGAACTTGTGTCAAAGATTTTTTTAAACTCTTGTTGCTGTTTAGTCGCTAAGTTGTGTCTGACTCTTATGCAACCCCATGAACTGTGGCCCGTCAGGCTCCTCTGTCCGTGGCGTTTCCCAGGCAAGAGTGCTGGAGTGGATTGCCATTTCCTTCTCCAGGGGATCTTTCCGACTGAGCCACTCGGGGAGCCCTTATTTAACTCATTAGTTGTAATATTGTTGCCAGTTCAAAGTAGACATATTTATAGTCAAATGAGTAATGCTGAAATGAATTTACAAGTACATGCAGAATAGGCAAAGCTGATTAGTGTCCACTGGGTAATGATCACGACCAGTTTGTATTTCTGTGGCAAGAAATCATTTCTTTTATTCTGTATATCAGTTTTCTACAAGTTAACTTTCTCCCTCTACAGAGTAATAAAGAAGGCCTATCCAAGGGGAATTCTCTGGTGGTCCAGTGGTTAGGACCCAGTGCTTTCACTGCAGTGACCCCAGGTTCTGTTCCTGATTAGGGAACTACAATCCTGCAAGCTGTGCAGGGCAGGCCTCCTGCAAAAAGTCTAGTTTGTGAAATACAAGTGGCCTCCCCAGTCAAGGCACTGATTAAGTTTAAGTCTTTCACAGCTTTACTTTACTGTTCATATTAACTTGATTTTAATAGTCACAAGAGAGCAATTGTTTGCTGTCCATCCACTTATTTTAGTTATGTAAATTCTGTGAGGGCAGGCACCCCAAAATGCATTCATCTATAAAGCAATAAAATGATGATCTGGGTGTAAATACAAAAGCTGAATGGTGAAAACCTGTGTCCTGGTTCAGACAGTAGAAGAAAAGAGGGTTTTATAAATCTAATCTTATTTTAATTGTATTGGAGGAACCAGTTATTTGAAGGAAGCCAGCAGTGAATACTTTTGAAAAATCAAGAATCCTCTTCTAATGAAATTAATTCCTCCTTGCCTTATTTGTTTTATAAATGAGAGCTTTGTGTTTTCTATTTTAAGTTGGGTATAACTTGAACTCCAAAATAATTAGAGGTACTGAACCATGAAAGAACCATGAAAACCTTATAGTGTATGATTTTGCTCTGATGTTTTGCCCTTCACCAATCATTTATACTTTCTGTTTTATAATTAATAATAATATATGAGAACTAACTTGAAGTTGCATATCCTTTCTCGTTCTGGGGGAATACCAAGTGTGTGGTGATGTAGGCTCTGCCTTTCCACTCCTGGCAGTTAGACTGTGAACCAGACACAAACTTCTAAGGGAGTGGGAGATGTTAAATTAGGGCTTTCCTGATGGCTCAGCATTAAATAATCCACCTGCAATGCAGGAACAAAGGTTTGATCCCTAGGTTGGGAAGATCCCCTGAACAAGGAAATGGCAACCCATGCTAGCATTCTTGCCTGGGAGATCCCATGGACAAAGGAGCCTACTAGTGGGCCACAGTCCATAGGGTTGCAAAGAATCAGACATGACTTAGCGACTAAAAACAACACAAACAGGATGTTAGATTAGATGACTCGGGAATAATTGAGAGTTTGGCAGTATGGGGTGGAGAGTGGGGGAGAGTATTCCATGGGTTTCAAGGGTTATGGGACCTGAATTCCATAGCATTTTCATCATACCTTGTCTCCTTTGGTTTCTCTGGAGTCTGATTTTCTAGGTGTCCATTGACTCTGTGAACCACCTAATTTTCTTGCACTGTTTCATTTCTGCTGAAATTAACTGGAGTTGTTTTCTGTTGTTTATAAAGCAAACAAATAAGAACCAAAACAAAAATCTAACTAGTAAAAGAAACAACCAAATACAGGGTTATGTCTCTAGGTATACGATCATTATCAAGTGTACAAAGATCAAAGTGAAGTGTACATATTTTATGTGGGGAAAAATAACAGTGCTGAAATAATTTAGGTTGCTGAATTATAACCTAATATACCATATGAGTCAGTTTATAGAATAATAGTGATAGCCACGAATATTATCATTTTGAAGTTTTGTAATCCATCTTTTACCTATAGTCAAATGTCCAGGAATAGCCTTTCAACGTTTAAAACTTTTCTGGCATCTTAAAATATGAGCTGCTTCTGGTAATAGTGAAGTAGCTCTTATCGAACTAATCTTCCTGCAGAAAAATATTATAAATTCTGGACAAAATTCAAAACCGCTATGGTTCTCTGAAGGCACTGGAGAATGACCATAGCAGGAAGAAACTGAAGAGTCAACACTTGGAAAGAGAGAATAACATGACATAAATGAAAATGAGATTTTGTTGCCAGCAGACTTGCACTACAGGAAATGCTAAGGGGAGTTCCACAGGCTGAGGGGAAATGATGCCAAATGGAAACTTGGATCTTTGGAGGAATGAAGAGGACCAGAAATGGAAAATAATGTTTATAAGTATATTTATTTTCCCCAATTTCTTTAAAATACATATGACTCTGTAGGTAAAAATTATAACATTGTATTGTGATACTTATATCATGTGTAAATGTAATACATACAATGATTGAAGCATAATGTTGAGAGAAGGCAATTGCAAGATTCTTGCATTTAATATGAAGTGGTACAGTATTAACTCTCAGTAGACTGTGAAAGTAACAATGTATATTATTATCCTCAGAACAATCCTGAGGTACTGCTAAAATATGAATGAGATCAGCAGTTTTCAGTATCCTGCCATATAGCCAAATGTAAATTTCAAAGAGTTACAAATTTATGTACCTGATTAGATATTCAGACATCAGATCATTTTTAAATGGTAGAGTTGAAAATACCAGTAGCCTGTAAAATGTACTGAAATAATGTAGGATTCTCTGATAAATAATAGTGAGTGCTATGGGTCAAACATTGTGTTACATTCATTTGTTCATTACAACAACTTAATTGGGTAAGTTATTATTGTCCCTTTTTATCATGAGGAAACCAGGGCATGGTGATGTTAAATAATTTATCTAAGGTTTCATAGCTAGTAAGCAGCAGAGCCAAGATTTGAACCCAGGATGCCTGACTTTAGGGCTTGTGCTCCTTACTTTTGTATTATACTTCCTCAGAATATGAAACCTTAATTAAGCCTACTTAATGTCCTGCCATTTCAATATTCTATGTCTCAATGGAAATTTTCTGATCTTTAGCCATTTCTCCAAGTTTTTTTTTTTTTTAGTTATTTAATTATTCACTCAATTTTTAGCATCACAGTATGCCTTTCATTGATCAGTTAGTTCAGTTCAGTTCAGTCACTCAGTCATGTCTGACTCTTTGTGACTCCATGAACCGCAGCACACCAGGCCTCCCTGTCCATGACCAACTCCTGTAGTTTACCCAAACCCATGTCCATTAAGTCGGTGATGCCATCCAACCATCTCATCCTCTGTTGTCCCCTTCTGCTCCTACCTTCAAGTCTTTCCCAACATCAGGGTCTTTTCAAATGAGTCAGCTCTTCGCATCAAGTGGCCAAAATATTGGAGTTTCAGCTTCAATATCAGTCCTTCCAATGAACACCCAGGACTGATCTCCTTTAGGATGGACTGGTTGGATCTCCTTGCTGTCCAAGGGACTAACACCACAGTTCAAAAGCATCAATTCTTCGGTGCTCAGCTTTCTTTATAGCCCAACTCACATCCATAGATGATTACTGGAAAAACCATAGCCTTGACTAGATGGACCTTTGTTGGCAAAGTAATGTCTCTGCTTTTTAATATGCTGTCTAGGTTGGTCATAACTTTCCTTCCAAGGAGTAAGCGTCTTTTAATTTCATGGCTGCAGTCATCATCTGCAGTGATTTTGGAGCACCAAAAAATAGTCAGCCACTGTTTCCACTGTTTCCCCATTTGCCATGAAGTGGTGGGACTGGATGCCATGATCTTAGTTTTCTGAATGTTGAACTTTAAGCCAACTTTTTCACTCTCCTCTTTCACTTTCATCAAGAGGCTATTTAGTTCTTGTTAGCTTTCTGCCATAAGGGTGCTGTCATCTGAGGTTATTGATATTTCTCCCGGCAATCTTGATTCCAGCTTGTGCTTCCTCCAGCCCAGCGTTTCTAATGATGTACTCTGCGTATAAGTTAAATAAGCAGGGTGACAATATACAGCCTTGACGTCCTCCTTTTCCTATTTGGAACCAGTCTGTTGTTCCATGTGCAGTTCTAACTGTTGCTTCCTGACCTGCATATATGTTTCTCAAGAGGCAGGTCAGATGGTCTGGTATTCCTATCTCATTCAGAATTTTCCACAGTTTATTGTGATCCACACAGTCAAAGGTTTTGGTATAGTTAATAAAGCAGAAATAGATGTTTTTCGGGAACTCTCTTGCTTTTTCGATGATCCAGTGGATGTTGGCAATTTGTTCTGTGGTTTCTGTGGTTCCTCTGCCTTTTGTAAAACCAGATTGAACATCTGGAGGTTCACGGTTCACATAGTGCTGAAGCCTGGCTTGGAGAATTTTGAGCATTACTTTAGTAGCATGTGCTGCTGCTGCTGCTGTGTTGCTTCAGTGGTGTCCGACTCTGTGCGACCCCAGGGACTGCAACCTGCCAGGCTCCTCCATCCATGGGATTTTCCAGGCAAGAGTACTGGAATGGGGTGCCATTGCCTTCTCCTTACTAGTGTGTGAGATGAGTGCAATTGTGCGGTAGTTTGAACATTCTTTGGCATTGCTTTTCTTTGGGATTGGAATATTGATCAGTTAGGTCATCATTAATTTGGTCCTTGTTGTTTGTGCTTGATATTCTCCTAAACAACTGTTTTTTTGGGGTGAGGAAGAAAATCATCTCTGTCTCTAGGGAATGCAAGTTATTTTGTTCATTATGGTCTTCTGAATATTCTAAATGACTAAATTTTTCTATATGACTGTGACTAAGTTTGGTATTTTATGTAAGAAAAGAGTATACCTAAAGTCTTAAAGGTATAGTTTTAAGCTTTAATGACTTCAAAATTATAAATGTACAGACTTGGGAATAAATCATTTTGAAAATTTAATTATTCAAATTTATTTTATAATTGCATATCTTTGTGAATTTTGAATAATATTTTTTGTTTGTTTTAGTCCTTTTGATTGAAGATGGCAAGCTTTGAAGTAAAAGTTAACTGTGTCTTTTGTTAGTTGAGATCAAGTTCATAATGACAGTAAAAAAATACTCACTTCCTGTTATAAGAAGGAGGCTTCCCACAGACACTGATTTACAACTGGATGAAAAAGTTAGGGACAGTGGGCTTAGTTTACAACAAGCCCAGATCTGGGAGATGCCGGCAGTCCAGAGATTGTGGATAAAATTGAGACAGTGTTGGCATAGAGTCCTCAAGATATGCACTGCAGATTTGCTGAATAAAATATTCCCCAAACCACAGGAGATAGAATTCTGACAGTGAAACTCCAAAGCATGCCTACCTGTTCAAATGCTATGAGATTACTGTACTTCTGTCAGCTAATGAAGTGAAAAATTGAAAATTCCAATTATATTCTAGAAAGGTTGACTTTTCTGATGGAGCACCTTTTCATCTAAGTGACAGTAATATTTATCACGTGTTAGTTACTGTGTTCAGTGTACAGAAAAGCCTCAGGAAGTTTGGCAACACAAGAATCTACGAAAGTTGGCATTTGTTGTACCATAAGAAGTCTTGAATTATTGACCTCCCCTATTTTATAGAGATAATAATCCACATACCATAAAATTTACCCTTTTAAAGTATATAACTCAGTGGATTTTAATATACTTAGAGTTTGCAACCATCACCATTGTCTAATGTAGAACATTTTTATCAGCCCCAAAAGAAATCCTATGTACATTAGTAGCCACTTCTCATTTCTCCCTCCTTCTAGCCCTTGGCAAGTAGTCTTTTTGTCTCCATGGATTTGTCCAGTTTATATATTTCATGTATAAGAGATTCTGCAATATGTGGCCTTTTGTGTCTTCTGATCCTTTCTTTTTGAAGACTCTATAAGATAAATCTTACTTAGCAATGCTTTAGAATGTTTTAATTTCCACATTGCAGTGATTATTCTCTTATACCATTTTTCAAAAAGACAAATAATACCCATTATTATGCTTGTGTGCATGCCATTTATTTATTTTAATTTTGCTGAAATTTAATTGTAGTGTTATATTGCTTTCTGCTGTATAGCAAAGTGACTTGTATGACACTTTCTCAGACTAGTGGGCCAGCAGAGGGGAGGTCATCTTCCTTGCCCTCTTCCATTACCTGTTCTGTCTCCAGTAGGGTTTTTTGTGAGGTCATGTCAGAACTGTTATAATGCAATAAAACCTTTTTCTTTGCATGATCTTAAGACTACAATTACAAACGCTGTTCTTTTAATCAGTGAACCAGCTGTGGGCTATATGTAAGGATGTATGTATGTATGTATGTGAGTGTATACCTACAAGTGTTTTCCCGGCTTTGATCTCTGAGAGGGCCTAGAAATAGTGACAGTCTAGTAGCAGTGGTTGAACCGAGAAGAAGCTCCAAAGCACTTTCCAAGCCAAACTTGCACCAGAAAAGGGTCACAGTCACTGTTTGGTGGTCTGCTCGTCACCACTACAGCTTTCATAATCCCAGCGAAACCATTACATATTAGAAGTATGCTCAGCAAAATGATGAGATGCACTGGAAACTGCAGTGCCTGCAGCCAGCAGGTCAACAGAAAGGGCCCGGTTCTTCTCCATGACAATACCCGACTGCACGTCGTACAACCAACGCTTCAGAAGTTGAGGGAATTGGGTTCTGAGTTTGGCCCCATCTGCCATATTCACCTGACCTGTTGCCAACCAAATACTATTTCTTCAAGCATCTTGACAACTTTTTGTAGGGAAAACACTTTCACAACCAGCAGGAGGCAGAAAAATGCTTTCCAAGGGTTCATCAAATCCCAAAGCACGGATTATTTATACCACAGGAATAAACCAGTTTATTTCTCATTGGCAAAGATGTATTGATTGTAATAGTTCCTATTTTGATTAATAAAGGTGTGTTTGAGCCTAGTTATAATGATTTAAAATTCACGGTCCAAAACTGCAGTTACTTTGGTACCAACCTAATAATTTCAAATGTTCAGAGAAAATGTGTGTGTCTGAAAGAATGTAAATTTTATGTGGTAAAGTGTTAACCATTGGGGAAGCTGGATTGAAGGTGTATGAGAGTCTGTGCTCTTCCTGCAGCTTTTCTATTAAAGTTGTTTCACAGTACCGTTTTTTTTTTTTTTAAAGAAAAAGTTCTCTTCTAAATTGACTACCAATTACCAAGTTCACATTGGATGCTCTATTTACTCAGAAAAAAAAATTTTTTTTTTAAAATGATCAGATTGGGAGTTCCCTGGGGGTCCAGTGGTTATGACACTGCACACTTTGACTTCAGTAGGGGTGAGTTTTATCCATCCTTGGTTGGGGAACTAAGATCCCACATGCTTTGTCATGTGGCCAAAAAAAAAAATGTTTAAAATGATCAGACTGATACAAAAATGAATTTGAGTGTTTATACAAAATAGGTGAGTCGAAAATTATGCCTTAAATATTGAAGGTTGACATGGGACTTCTAATTTTTTTCTTAAATCTTAAAATACACTATACAGTGCATAAATCATTTCTAAACAGGGATGCATTAAGGAAAAATAGCATCCACGAGGACAAAACACCCCAGGCATTCATCCCCTGACCTAACAAAATGACAGACCTTGAAGTGACTTCAAAGCTGCAGAAATAACTGGCTCTGACATGTACCAAGATGGGGGAAATACATCCCACAACCTTGAAATAAATGCTTAGTCTTTGAAGAGAACAAAAGAAAAAGTAGTTTCATATTTCATAAATAGAATTTAAAAGTTGAAGAGTTCACAGTATTCATTTGTCATTTTGTTATTAGTTTGGAAAAGCTGGTAAAGTTAAATCAAGCTTATTTTTATATCCATCCTTTCCCTCTTTGGTGTTTTAGGGGAACCAGAAGCATTTAAAATATGAATTTCTTTCCCCAAGTGTCAGTGGAGGACTGTTGAATGCTTTCATTTCAGTGCTCTTAGATCCCAAGCAGGTTAAATTTCATTTCATACCTCTTAGTTTGGAATTCACAGTCTTCTATAGTTTAGTGATAGCCTTTCTAACTTCCCTCTTCACCACCTTGTAGAAATCATCTGTAGAACACACTCTTATTTATTTTATTCTAAAGAAAAATCTTTGGCCCTAATTATATGTGATTTTTCTCACTACTATTTTCTGAATGTTCATTACTCACCTGAAAAATATTTTGTCAGTTCCATTTCTTCCTTGAAGTTATTTCTAAACATTATTGTTCTACAGTGAGTTCTCATGTTAAATTTTATAGCTTGTTTATTGAAACCTTTCCTTTGACATTTAATCATATATTTCCTATTAAATCCTCTGCATTTTTGTTTTATTGTTTGTGTCTATACTGTCTTCTCAACTAATTTGGTAAACACCCAATGAGGACATACTATATTTATACCTCATAATCTTCTAAAGAACATCTAGCTGTTTTTTGTTGTTATTGAATTCTTTTTAATGTACTTAGTTAGTTAGTTCAGTTGCTCAGTCATGTTCGACTCTTTGCGACCACATGGACTGCAGCATGCAGGGCCTCCCTGTCCATCACAAACTCAAACTCATGTCCATTGAGTCACTGATGCCATCCAACCATCTGATCCTCTGACATCCTCTTCTCCTCCTGCCCTCAAATATCCCAGCATCAGGGTCTTTTCAGATGAGTCAGCTCTTCGTACCAGGTGGGCCAAAATATTGGAATTTCAGCTTAAAATCAGTCCGACCAGTGAATATTCAGGACTGATTTCCTTTAGGATGGACTGGTTGGATCTCCTTGCTGTCCAAGGGACTCTCAAGAGTCTTCTCCAATACTGCAGTTCAAAAGCATCAATTCTTCAGTGCTCAGCTTTCTTGATAGTCCAACACTCACATCCATAGATGACTACTGAAAAAACCATAGCCTTGACTAGACAAACCTTTGTTGGCAAAGTAATGTCTCTGCTTTTTAATATGATGTCTGGTTGGTTATAACTTTCCTTTCAAGGAACAAGCGTCTTTTAATTTCATGGCTGCAGTCTCCATCTGCAGTGATTTTGGAGCCCCCAAAAATAAAGTCTGACACTGTTTGCACTGTTTCGCCATCTATTTGCCATGAAGTGCTGGGACCAGATGCCATGATCTTCGTTTTCTGAATGTTGAGCTTTAAGCCAACTTTTTCACTGTCCTCTCACTTTCATCAAGAGGCTCTTTAGTTCTTCTTCACTTTCTGCCATAAGGGTGATGTCATCTGCATGTCCGAGGTTATTGATATTTCTCCCGGCAATCTTGATTCCAGCTTGTGCTTCCTCCAGCCCAGCGTGTCTCATGATATACTCTGCATATAAGTTAAATAAGCAGGGTGACAATATACAGCCTCGATGTCCTCCTTTTCCTATTTGTAACAAGGCTGTTGTTCCATGTCCAGTTCTAACTGTTGCTTCCTGACCTGCATACAGATGTCTCAAGAGTCAGGTCAGGTAGTCTGGTATTCCTATCTCTTTCAGAATTTTCCACAGTTTATTGTGATCCACACAGTCAAAGGCTTTGGTATAGTCAATAAAGCAGAAATAGATGTTTTTCTGGAATTCTCTTGCTTTTTCCATGATCCAGCGGATGTTGGCAATTTGATCTCTGGTTCCTCTGCCTTTTCTAAAACCAGCTTGAACATCTGGAAGTTCTCGGTTCACGTGTTGCTGAAGCCTGGCTTGGAGAATTTGAGCATTACTTTAATAGCATGTGAGATAAGTACAATTATGCAGTAGTTTGAACATTTTTGGCATTGCCTTTCTTTGGGATTGGAATGAAAACTGACCTTTTCCAGTCCTTTGGCCACTGCTGAGTTTTCCAAACTTGCTGGCATATGGAGTGCAGCACTTTCCCAGCATCATCTTTTAGGATTTGAAATAGCTTAACTGGAATTCCATCCCCTCCACTAGCTTTGTTAGTAGCGATGCTTTCCAAGGCCCACTTGACTTCACATTCCAGGATGTCTGGCTCTAGGTAAGTGATCACACCATCATGATTATCTAGGTCGTGAAGATCTTTTTTGTACAGTTCTTCTGTGTATTCTTACCACCTCTTCTTAATATCTTCTATTCTGTTAGGTCCATACCATGTTTGTCCTTTATCAAGCCCATCTTTGCATGAAATGTTCCCTTGGTATCTCTAGTTTTCTTGAGGAGATCTCTAGTCTTTCCCATTCTACTGTTTTCCTCTATTTCTTTGCACTGATCTTTGGGGAAGGCTTTCTTATCTCTCCTTGCTATTCTTTGGAACTTTGCATTCAAATGGGTGTATCTTTCCTTTTCTCCTTTGCTTTTCAAGTCTCGTCTTTTCACAGCTATTTGTAAGGCCTCCTCTGAGAGCCGTTTTGCTTTTTTGCATTTCTTTTTCTTGGGGATGGTCTTACTCTCTGTCTCCTGGACAATGTCACAAACCTTTGTTCTTAGTTCATCAAACACTCTGTCTATCAGATCTAATCCCTTCAATCTGTTTCTCACTTCGGCTGTATAATTATAAGGGATTTGATTGAGGTCATACCTGAATGGTCCAGTGTTTCTCTCTGCTTTCTTCAATTTCCATCTGAATTTGGCAATAAGGAGTTCATGATCTGAGCCACAGTCAGCTCCAGGTCTTGTTTTTCCTGACTGCATAGAGCTTCTCCATCTTTGGCTGCAAAGAATATAATCAATCTGATTTCCTTGTTGGCCATCTGGTGATGTCCATGTGTGGAGTCTTCTTTTGTGTTGTTGGAAGAGGGTGTTTCCTGTGACAGTGCATTCTCTTGGCAAAACTCTATTAGCCTTTGTCCTGCTTCATTCTGTACTCCAAGGCCAAATTTTCCTGTTACTTAGGTATTTCTTGACTTCCTACTTTTGCATCCAGTCTCCTATAATGAAAAGGACATCTCTTTTGGGTGTTAGTTCTAAAAGGTCTTGTAGGTCTTCATAGAACCATTCAGCTTCAGCTTCAGCTTCTTCAGCATTAATGGTCGGGGCATAGACTTGGATTACCGTGATATTGAATGGTTTGCCTTGGAAACGAACAGAGATCATTCTGTTGTTTTTGAGATTGCATCTAAGTACTGCATTTTGGACTCTTTTGTTGACTATGATGGCTACTCCATTTCTTCTAAGGCATTCTTTCCCACAGTAGTAGATATAATGGTCATCTGAGTTAAATTCACCCATTCTAGTCCGTTTTAGTTCACTGATTTCTAGAATGTCAACGTTCACTCTTGCCATCACCTCTTTGACCATTTCCAGTTTGCCTTGATTCATGGACCTAACATCCCGGGTTCCTATGCAATATTGCTCTTTACAGGATTGGACCTTGCTTCTATCACCAGTCACATCCAACAACTGGATGTTGTTTTTGCTTTGGCTCCATCTCTTCATTCTTTCTGGAGTTATTTCTCCACTAATCTCCAGTAGCCTATTGGGCACCTACCGACCTGGGGAGTTCCTCTTTCAGTGTTCTGTCTTTTTGCCTTTCATACTGTTCATGGGGTTCTCAAGGCACCAATCCTGAAGTGGTTTGCCGTTCCCTTCTCCAGTGGACCACATTTTGTCAAAACTCTCCACCATGATCATCTGTCTTGGTGGCCCTACACAGCATGGCTCATGGTTTCATTGAGTTAGACAAGGCTGTGGTCCTTGTGATTAGATTGGTTAGTTTTCCATCACTGTGGATTCAGTCTGTCTGCCCTCTGATGCCCTCTCTCAGTGCCTACCGTCTTATTGGGGTTTCTCTTTCCTTGCACATGGAGTATCTCTTCATGGCTGCTTCAGCAAAGCGCAGCCACTGCTGCTTATCTTGGACATGGGGTATCTCCTTACGACCGCTGCTACTGACCTTGGACGTGGAGTGTCTCCTCTCAGCCTCTTCCCGACGCCACTGCCTTCTTCACTTTGAAAATGCCCAAATACTCACAGATTAAATATGATATCACTGGAAGAAATTTTTATAATTTTCTTTAGATAATATAATACAGTACTTCTCTTTTTAATAGAGTAGAAAATATAAAATGTTTTAAAGAAAAGTGCTCATTCTTAGATGTATACTAGGATGATAAGAATTAAGAAAGAAAATATACTGGACATTAGTTTTAAAAGGTAAACTAGAAATCTAGAAGATTGTAAAAAATATTTGTTACTTTTTCAAATGGGTGCCATATATTTGAACAGATAATTCACATGTGTATTTGGTTTTAGGGAACGAAAACATTATACCAGCATTTTGCTTTTAAAATACTTTAGGCCTTAATTTCTTTAATGTTACCTAAGATTGGTGTGAACAATATTCATTTTCATTATAATAATGTTTCTAACTTTTAGCATGAGAATCATCTTTTTTCCTCTTTTTACTATTGATTATTTTTGAAAAGTAATGAACATCTCTAAATTTAATGTTGGGCAAAAACCCCAGTAACTTTGGCAGCTACCCACATCCTAACGTTATGTTGGTGAGGTTCATTCATACTGTTGCATGCCACTGGGCATTACTGGTTTCAGCTGCTGTATAGTATTCTCTTTTGAGTATTGCATGATTTGTCCTCTACTCTCCTGGTGACAGGCATTTGGGTTTTTGCTTCCAGGTTTTTGGTATTCTGAAGCAATCAAGTGAGTACATGCAAGTACACATTCTTACACATTTCTTCTCTTGTACATGTTTTGGGAAATGTATACCTGGTCGGTCAGCTGGTAAAGAATCCGCCCACAACGCAGGAGATCCCTGTTTGATTTCTGGGTCCGAAAGATCCCCTGGAGAAGGAATAGGCTACCCACTCCAGTATTCTTGGGCTTCCCTGGTGGCTCAGATGGTAAAGAATCCACCTGCAATGTGGGAGACCTGGGTTCAGTCCCTAGGTTGGGAAGATCCCCTGGAGGAGGGCATGGCAACTCACTCCAGTATTCTTGCCTGGAGAATCCCCGTGGACAGAGGAGCCTGGCAGGCTACAGTACATGGACCTGACTGAGAGACTAAACACAGCATAGCACATACCTGTAAGTAGAAATTCTGGGCCATATTGGATATGGATGTTGAGTTTCAGATGATAATCCAACTGTTTTCCAAAATGTTAGTCTCTTCAGATTGCTTCCTGGATCCTTTTGATACAATCCCACTCATCTTTGAAAGATTCTTTGTATTTTCAGTATGACAAGGTATATGAAGCTCATCTTATACATTTCCTATTCTAGATCTGAAACCTGCCTCTTCTCCAAGGAACTCTGTTGTTTTTGTGGGAAATGTATATAGAAGGCACAATTTGGGCATCAGAAATACCCATTATTGGTCTGGGCCTTCTTAGTGGATAGGGATAGTAAATATGTATTTCTTTTGCAGGGAAAATACATAAGTTCATACTAATAATTGTGATTCAGATTCAGTTATACAGGATTTTTTCTTTGATTTTATTAAAAATTTTGGTTCTAGGTGATATCAACATAATTATTTAATCTTGCACTTAAACAGATATGGTTTTAGTATAATATCACTAGTAGTGATATGATTATCAAAAACTAATTTCTTGGTATTCCTCCCATTTCTCTCCCTTTGGATATTTCATTAGGGATGAATAGTAAACTGTTGTATTTAAAATCATTTGAAGTAGTTCTTGGTGTGACTGAACTTCCTTTAGTTTTTGGTTTTAGGGGATAGCTTTTCCCCTTCATTTTTATTTAATTTTATTTTATAATCTTGTAAACCATTGCATGATTTCTAAATCAAACCTATGAAGTGAGATACATTTAGAGAAATCTAGCTTTCATTTCTTTCCACTCTAGCTTAGCCTGTCTCACCATTTTTTAAAAATTATTTTTTGGTTTATCCTTCCATTAAAAAAATCATTCATGTGTGTGTATCTCTTTCTCAGATAAATATCAAGATGCAATATACTCTGCTTTTTTCACTAATCACTCTATTCTGGAAATCTGTACAAGTATATAGAGATATTTACCATTCTTTTTAATAGCTTTGTAGAACTCCATTGTGTAGTTGTGCCATAGTTTATTCAGCCAGTTGCATATTGATGGACATTTGAGTTGTTTCTATTATTTTGCTGTTAAAATAGTGCTGCAGTGAATTGTATTGGGCATAGGTCTTTTTTGTATTTTTGACATTCTTAAAAGAGGATTGCTGTGTCCAATGATAAATGCATATTTCATACTGTAATCTTTAAGGCATATTTTGACAAAGCCTCTTGGGTGAATCTGAATTCCTCTCTACCTCCTCAGCTGAGAATCATTCTAGTTATAACTCCTTTTGGAAGGCATGGACTCACTTGCACCCTGAGTAGTTATAAGGCCTGCTGCTAAGGTGCATTCATGTATCTCACTTGATTGCTTGAGCTGGCTGGCTAAGATGAGGATGGGTCTTTGTTTGAACAGGGCCCTTCTGAGATGGAAGACAATTAAAATACAAAAGGTTAGCTTTTAGAACCAGGTAATTCTGAAGTATGAAGACTTCTCAGAGGAAAATACAAAATGTCTGGCAGACTAGGTTTTGAGGGCTCATAGGTGGCAGTCCTGCTGATACTGGTAGTAAGGGTATTTCAAGGAGTCGGATTTCATGTGTTGTCCTGAAAAGTTTTGTTCTGTGGCTTGAGCCTCTGCATCCCACAGGGACTTGGGTTAAAGTCATGTGGCAGTATGAATTCTACTTAGCTGTTGTCCTTATTATTTAGGGCTATTTTTAATTGTGAGATCACATGTTTTCTTTTACACTTGCAGTACATTAAGGACACCCTTGATCTGACGTCCCAAAGTCCTTTCATTTGAAGGAATGGAATCTTTTGGATTTACCTTTCCTATGCTAAACTTTTTTTTCTGCTAAATTAATGGTGGGTGTAGAAATCTGTATAATTCTTTGGGGGCAAACTGCCTGTCTTTCATTTCCTAGGACAGTGGCTGGAATACTTCAGGTGTTCAAGAAATTTTGATTGAATGAATGAATTGAAAGAAGGGATGAATTTATTCAGTTGGGAGTAGAAGAAAGTAGTTGGAAGTAGAGGGAGGGTTTTTTTTCCTTTTTTACATATGGATGTAGTTAAACATAGTTAAGTGTATACAGATGGATGTATAAATATTTGAAAGCTAACCTAATTTTTCTTTTGAAAGTAGAAAAAGTTCATATTATTTATAAGAAATAATGAATTTTAAAGTGTTGGTTTTTGAAATCTCAGGATAGATGCTGGTATTTTAAAGGATAGATTAAGATAATTTTGAAAGATATTTATAAAGTAGAATTTGAAGGAAAGTGAAAGTTGCTCAGTCCTGTCTGACTCTTTGCAACCCCATGGACTATGGTCCATGGAATTCTCCGGGCCAGAATGCTGGAGTGGGTAGCCTTTCTCTTCTCTAGGGGATCTTCCGAACCCAGGGATCGAACCCAGGTCTCCTGCATTGCCACAAGGGAAGCCCAAAGTAGAATTTAGTGGATAGTAATTGATTAGATGTGAGCAGCAAGAACAGTATGTAAGAATATGTAAGTTTTGCCTTGATCAGTTAAGTGAATGGAAATATCATTTACTAAAACTGAAACCACAAGAAGATGGACAGGTTTGCTTGGTAATGAGGGCTTCAATTTTGGTCCATGTCTGACAACATGATATGCAGAAATTCTCATTTAAGGAATTAGAATAGTTGGAGAAGAGACGGCATAACCATCCTGTGGTTATGTGCTTGAGATTTAATTTTGTAAATGGAAAGTTAAACTATGGTAGAAGGTAAGATCACCTAGGGATTGTATATAAAGTGAGAAGAAAACAGAACACAGGTCAGAATTCTGGTATAAGCAGAAAAAAAAAAGATGCTTAAGGAAGAGTGGTCAGAGAGCTAGGAAGTAAGCTATTTGGAGAGTGTGTCAGATAGTAGGAGAGACCTTAAGTAAGATAAGGCCTGCAAGAGGTCCGTTAGCTTTAGGAGCAGGGAGGTACTGTGACTCTAGAGAAAGCAGGTTTCATAGAGGGTGGAGATAGAAGTCAGAGTGTAGGAGTTGAGAGTGAGACCACAATGGAGGATGTGGAGAAAACTCATTCAAGAGTTGGTTTTAAAAATGGAAAGTGATGGTAACTGAGGGTAGAGAAAAGTTTTTTGTTTTTCTTCTTAAGATGGGAGAGAAACAGTTCTGTTAGGAAGGCATGAGATAAAGAGAGAATGGACCATCACTGGAAAATGTAAGAGAAACCAGTTTTATAGAAGACTAAAAGGGAGAGAAGGCATTTGTAAATGCATTTGAAGATGTTTAGGACAGAACAGAGAATCAAAAGTTGCTCCAGAAAGGGCTGGTTTGGGGGACTGGGTATCAGTGGGAGATAATGCCGGAACGAAGAACTGAAAGTCTGCATCTTCCCTGCATAATTAACAGCCTATTTCAAACTTCCCCTCCTTAACATTTGGAACAACAATTCAGAACCTTGGGGATAAGCAGCATTTACTATGGATTTGTTCTTATATCTTTTTGTCTTTAATTGCTAACTGTTTGTAAGAATATGTAGTTTTAAAATGTTTTTTATGCTAGTGATTTTTTTTCTAGTTTCTATTGAAATATAAAGTACTTTAACTTTCTCTATGGTGTTTTTATTTCTGAATTAATTAATTTCTACCATTTTTGTTTTTTCTTCCAAATTACTTTGAATTTACTTTTAAGCTCTTAAAATTTTTTTTATTCATTTATTTTGGACAAAAATTGTATCTAAGGTATACACCATGATGTTTCAATAAATGTATATCTTGTGAAATGATTGCCACAGTCAAACTAATTGATGTTATCTATCACTTCCCATAGTTACCTTTTTTTGTGGCAGGAGGTGAGGGGTGGGGGTGCTGCTGAAAACACTTGAGATCTACTATCATAGCAAATCTCAAGTATGCAGTACATTGTTGTTAATGGTGACGTAGTGGTGAAGAATCTGCCTGCCACTGCAGGAGACACAGGAAATGGGAGTTTGATCCTTGGGTTGGGAACATCTCCTGGAGTTGGAAATGGCTACCCTCTCCAGTTCCTGCCTGTAAAATTCCATGGAGAGAGGAGCCTTGGCAAGCTACAGTCCATGGGGTTGCAAAGAGTGAGACACAACTGAGTGACTGAAAACAGACACAGACACACACACACACACAGACACACACACACACACACACACAGTCACCATGCTGTACATTAGGTCCCTAGAACTTATTCATCTTACAACTGAAAGTCTGTATCCTTTGATCAGTATCTCTCCTTTCTCCCATCCTCTAGTCTCTGGTGGTAACCACCATTCTTACTGTTTAAGAGTGTTTTTTAGATTCCACATATGAGGGAGATCATGTGTCTGACTTATTTCACTTAGCATGATGTCTTCCAAGTTTATCTGTGTTACAAATGGCAGACTTTCTTTTTTTAAGTCTGAATAATAATCCATTGTATATGTATACCACATTTTCCTTTTCCATTTACTAAGGACACTTAGGTTGTGTCTTTATTTCGACTACTATGAATAGTACTACTTTCAGCCCTTTTTGTTTTTAACTTCTTTAGGTAGATGCTTTGCACAAGGGACATTTTCATTATTATTTAGTTCAAAATACTTAATGTTTTTTTTCTGTTAACTTTTTGTTGTTATTTAGAAGTGTTTGTTAATTTCTAATAGATGGATATTTGTTTTAATGCTATTTTTGTTTTTTATTTCCAGCTTAATTAGAGAATATATTTTGTATGATCTAAACCCCTTATTATTTCTGAAGATTTGTTTTGATCCATTTGATTTTTTAATTTCCAAATTTAATTTGAAAAGAGTGTATATTCTGCAAAAGCTTTTGAGTGTAGCGCTCTCTGTATGTTCATTGAGGCAAGTTTATTAATTTTTTAATATCTATATCCTATTTTTCTGATTTTCAATGAGGAAATATTAGACATTTATTTTTCCTTTTAGTTCTGTTAAATTTTTGATATTTTAAGGTTATATTATTGGATGTATACTCAGTGTAAGTTAATTTTTTCATGGTGAGCTTGACCTCTATGATTATGAATTGAACCTCTTTACTGTAGCAATTCTTAGAATGCCTTTCACCTTATTTTTTTGCTTAGTATTAATATTGCATCAGGCATCTTTTGGTTAGCATTTTCTTGATGAATCCTTTTTCTTCTTATCTTGAATTTTTTGTTTATTCTTATATAATCTCTTGAGTATCATGTGTTTGCTTTTAGTTTTCTTTTTCCAGTCTGACAATCTCTGCCTACTAAGCACATAATCCATTTACATGTGATGTAATTGTTTATATTTTCATCTTTATGGTTGCCATCTTATTTTGTGATTTTTATTGGTTCTTCTTAGTTTATGTTTCTTTTCCTCTCCTTTCTTGCCTACTTTTGCACTGGTTGAATTTTTAAAAAATGCACTTTATTTTTTTAGGGTACTTCTAGATTCACAGAAAAATTAAGCAGGAAGTATAGAAAGTTCTCATATACTTACTAGTCACCTCACCCAAATCCACCCGCTCCCCACAGCCTCCTCTACCAAAATGGTACGTTGGTTACAATTGATTAACGTACCTTGCCACATCATTACCCAAGTCCTTAGTTTATGTTAGGATTCACTCTTGGTATTGTACATTCTATGAGTTTTGACAAATGTATTATAATACCTAGTCACTATTATAGTATGAGGAAGTTTCACTGCTGTAAAAATCCTCTGCTTTCCCTAATCATTCCTACCCCCACCCAATCCTTGGCAATCACTGATCCTTTTTTAACTATCTTCATAGTTTTGTCTTTGCCAAAATGTCATACAGTTGGAACTATACAGTGTATAACCTTTCTAAGATTGGCTTTTTTCATTTAGTAATGTGCATCTAAGGGGCTTCTGTATCTTTTCATGGCTTGATAGCTCATTTCTTTTTAGTGGTGAATAATATTCCATTGTCTGGATATACCACAGTTTATCCATCTCCTGTAGGACATCTTGCTAGCTCCCAAGTTTTGGCAGTTATGAATAAGCTACTGTAAACATCTGTTTGCAGATTTTTGTGTGGACAAGGGTTTTGATTTCTTTTCAGTTGATAGATACAAAGGAGTGTGATTGCTGGATTATATTGTAAGAGTATATTTTATTTTGTAAGAAATTGCCAAACTGTCTTTCAGAGTGGCTGTATTCCTACAGGTGGTGAATGAGAGTTCATATTGCTTCACATTCTTATTAACATTTGGTATTGTCAGTGTTTTTGGATTTTCACCATTGTAATAGGTGTGAAATGATTTCTTATTGTTGGATTAATATATATATTTTTATTACTCATTTTCTCTTTCCACTACTTTGGAAGTTATATACTCATTTCTTTTTTTTCAGACCCTTCCAGGGAATTGTTGGCTTGAAGTAAACTGGGGAAGATTTGGAGTCCCTGGGATATCACAAGTTGAGCTTACTGTTTACTATAAAAGGATTGCTGCAATCAGAATAGTGAAAGCTGTGCTAATGAATCTGATCTGTGTAGCAACTGTGGGTCAGCCCAGCAGCCTCCCCCAAGCCTTTGTTGCTTCACCTGTAAAATAGCATTATAGAAGATGAGGTAACTTAATATGAGTCACTTGAGGGGAGTAGGACTGAGGGGAGGAGAGACCAACTTAGGCTAATCAATACCTCTATTTCCTTTTCAGACAATATAGGGACCTTCAGTTCAGTTCAGTTGTTCAGTCATGTTGAACTGTTTGCAACCCCATGGACTGCAGCATGCTAGGCTGCAGTCCTGGAGTTTACTCAAACTTGTGTCCATTGAGTCAGTGATGCCATCCAACCATCTCATCCTCTGATGTCCCCTTCTCCTCCTGCCCTTCAATATTTCCTAGCATCAGGGTCTTTTCAAATAAGTCAGCTCTTTGGATCAGGTAGCCAAAGTATTGGAGTTTCAGCTTCAACATCAGTCCTTCCAATGAATATTCAGAATTGATTTCTTTTAGGATGAACTGGTTGGATCTTCTTGCAGTCCAAGGGACTCTCAAGAGTCTTCTCCAATACCACAGTTCAAAAGCATCAATTCTTCAGTGCTCAGCTTTCTTTATAGTCCACCTCTCACATCCATACATGACTACTGGAAAAACCATAGCCTTGACTAGACAGACCTTTGTTGGCAAAGTAATGTCTCTGCTTTTTAATATGCTGTCTAGGTTGGTCATAACTTTTCTTCCAAGGAGTAAGTGTCTTTTAATTTCACAGCTGCAGTCACCATCTGCAATGATTTTGGAGCCCCCTCTAAAAAAGTCTGCTACTCTTTCCACTGTTTCCCCATCTATTTCCCATGAAGTGATGGGACCAGATGCCATGATCTTCATTTTCTGAATGTTGAGCTTTAAGCCAACTTTTTCACTCTCCTCTTTCACTTTCATCAAGAGGCTTTTTAGTTCCTCCTCACTTTCTGCCATAAGGGTGGTGTCATCTGCATATCTGAGATTATTGATATTTCTCCCGGCAATCTTGATTCCAGCTTGTGCTTCCTCCAGCCCAGCATTTCTCATGATGTACTCTGCATATAAGTTAAATAAGCAGGGTGACAATATACAGCCTTGACGTCCTCCTTTTCCTATTTGCAACAAGTCTGTTGTTCCACGTCCAGTTCTAACTGTTGCTTCCTGACCTGCATACAGATTTCTCAAGAGGCAGGTCAGGTGGTCTGGTATTCCCATCTCTTTCCACAGAATTTTCCACAGTTTATTGTGATCCACACAGTCAAAGGCTTTGGTATAGTCAATAAAGCAGAAACAGGTGTTTTTCTGAAACTCTCTTGCTTTTTTGATGATCCAGCTGATGTTGGCAATTTGATCTCTGGTTCCTCTGCCTTTTCTAAAACCAGCTTGAACATCTGGAAGTTCATGGTTCACATATTGCTGAAGCCTGGCTTGGAGAATTTTGAGCATTACTTTACTAACGTGTGAGATGAGTGCAATTGTGTGGTAGTTTGAACATTCTTTGGCATTGCTTTTCTTTGGGGTTGAAATGAAAACTGACCTTTTCCAGTCCTGTGGCCACTGCTGAGTTTTCCAAATGTGCTGGCATATTGAGTGCAGCACTTTCCCAGCATCATCTTTCAGGATTTGAAATAGCTCAACTGGAATTCCATCCCCTCCAGTAGCTTTGTTCGTAGGGATGCTTCCTAAGGCCCACTTGACTTCACATTCCAGGATGTCTGGCTCTAGGTGAATGATCAAACCATCGTGATTATCTGGGTTGTGAAGATCTTTTTTGTATAGTTCTTCTGTGTATTCTTGCCGCCTCTTCTTAATACCTTCTTTTAGGTCCATACCATTTCTGTCCTTTATTGAGCCCCATCTTTGGACCTTAGAATTTTTCAATTATTTTTAATACTTTTGCTTGCCTCTTGGTTTATATGTTATTGTATTTCAATTCTGTTTTTATTAAAACCTCAAAAGAAATTGCTATTATGCATTTAATACACAGTTTCACACTTGTGTTTCTTACTTTTCTTTTTTATGTCTCAGATCTTTTCAGAGGACATAGTTTCTCTTGTGTTTAATGAAGTGAGATGTCTTAGTGTTGCGTATTTGAAACCTGTCTGTCTAACTACTTTTGAAATCTTGGCTTTCTCTTTGCCCTTGTACAGTTTCACTGTGATGTGTCTAGACATGAATATTTCTTTGTTTTAAAATCCTGTTTTGCATTTGTTGAGCTTCTTGTGTCTGTAGGTTATTATTTTATGTGAGTGTGGGAAATTTCTTAGTATTTCTTCAAATTTTGCCTCTGCCCCATTTCTTCTTATTAAGCAACATCAGACGTACCATGGCACTTCTCACTTTGCACTCTGTTTCTTAAACTATGCTTAAATATTTTAAACTAACTTTCAAACTAATACTTTCATGTCTTCCAGTCCTTTAATCTGTTAATTTTTTTCCATTGAGTTTTAATTTTAATTATTATGTTTTCTTTCTAGGAATTTTATTTATTTCAATCTAAAATCTGTCTTTTTTTAATAGTTTACTGTTTGCTACAGTATTTTCAACCTTGATTTTTTAATTTCCTTAAATATAATGAACATAGTTACTTTATAATTTGAAAAGTGAAGTGAGAGTTGCTCAGTCATGTCTGACTCTTTGTGACCCCATGGAATTCTCCAGACCAAAATACTGGAGTGGGTAGCCTTTCCCTTCTCCAGGAGATCTTCCCAACCCAGGGATCAAACCCAGGTTTCCCACATTGCAGGCGGATTCTTTACCAGCTGAGCCACAAGTGAAGCGTAGTAATACTGGTGTGGGTAGCCTGTCCCTTCTCCAGTAGACCTTTCCCCACCCAGGATTTGAACCAGAGTCTCCTGCGTTGCAGGTGGATTCTTTACCAACTGAGCTATCAGGGAAGCCCATTTGTTCCTGCTAATTCTAATATGTTAATTCTTTGAATTTGTTTCTGGTTTCTACTATTTTTACTGGTTCATGCTCATGATGCCATATTTCATTATGTCACTTTTTATTTGAAAAATTACACTTGGGGAGTCTTTGGGGTCTGGAATGAATGTGTGTATTGATTACCCCAAGCAAAATTGTGTTTTTGCTGTTGATGTGCACTACCTGTCCGGAACCACTTTGGGCTAAGTTCAAAACTTAAGGTATTTTGGATACCAGGTCAAGAAAATCTGGATTGCAGTTCTATGTAATGGCTGACTTTGAGCTATAGTTTCTCAGGAACAGGATCCTTTCCCTGCTCTCCCTCACCTTTGCCTTCAGTACCAAGGCAGCTTTCTTGAGAGTCCTCTAGGTGTAAGAGAAGTTGGGTGGGAATATAGCACCTTATGTTGAGAATATAAGGGTCCAAGATTTACAGTGGGATTGCTTGCCTGTTAGGTTCTGTATCTTTGACAGGCCTAGACTTTGTTTTCATCTTGAATTTAAAAGCTAATATTACCCTTTTGATCTTAGTTCATGTTCAAGGCTCTGGGTTATTTATCACCACATAACTTATATATAAAACCCCCTTTTTTTTTTTTTAGCATTCTCTAGTTTTATTTGCTTCTGCAGGAGGAATAGGAGCAAATGTCACCTATATATCTTCTTTTTGCTAAGCTAATTATAGGCCACAACATCCTCTTTTTTTCTCTGCTTCCCTGGATATAGTGTTCCAGAACATTTTAGTAGTTATTGTGCTTTGGGATTCTAAATTAGATTTAGGGTCCTGAGAGCCATGGGTCACAGAATCTTAGGAGACTTTATTATCAGAGTTGGCTTCTAGAATCATGGAAATTCTAGACCAGTATAGCACAGGGAAATTTTTTAGTGAGCTTTATTTAAGTTTGAAAAAATTTCTGCACCATAGCTACATTTCATAGGTTCAAAATCATCTAACCCTCTTTTATTACAATAGAATCCAGTTTTCATGACAGGTAATAGTTATCTTATGAATATGTTAGAAGCAACTCTAAAGCAAACCTTTGTAGACCATTGTTTCATTTTTTGCCATAAAAGTGTAATATCCTTACGTACTTTCAGCCTCTAGGGAATACAGAGTGTTCTGTAAACACTTAAATATTTCTAGGTAGATCTGAGCTCTACTTGAGATAGATTGTTGCTATGTTCAGATTTAGATAAATTATATAATCATATCTTTTAACTAGGGGGAATGTAAAAAATGAAATGTCCAGAGACTAAAGAAAGGGAAGATTATCATAGGATGGACTTGAGGTAAGAAAACGCGTGGCTGATAGAGACCTAGTGCTGTAAAACAAAGGGAAATGACACTCTTCCAAAGATTTGATTGCGTACCTCTGCTGTTCAAGTGGGGAACCTGAAATAGTTTTTAGTTTGGGTTCAGGCC
This sequence comes from Capricornis sumatraensis, assembly GCF_032405125.1. Classification (NCBI taxonomy): domain Eukaryota; kingdom Metazoa; phylum Chordata; class Mammalia; order Artiodactyla; family Bovidae; genus Capricornis; species Capricornis sumatraensis. The sequence goes on from NC_091069.1 coordinate 44,700,301, forward strand.
CTCCATTTTCTTTTTCCCCTCCTTCCTTCCCTCCACCTCTCCCCTTCCCTCTTTCAACCCCTGCCTCCATACACACTCCATACACATTCACACTAACCACTCTCAGCCAAAGTGTGTTGGTTCTGTCCTGGCTTTTGACAGTGGAGGTTCACAAGTTGGAGAACTGATGCACTTACCATCCAGGGAATTGAGTAATCTCTGACCATGGCAAATCGTTACTAGGAAAGGAGTAGGATTGTCTCTCCCAAGTATATTAATAAGATATAGATCTAATGACTTTGATAGGGCATTAGAGTACCTTTCTCCTCCACCTGAATTTCCTTTTGTCTTCCTCCAGCCTTTCCTTAGGAATGTTGAGGATTTTAACTACCTGAAGGCCGCGTGGATTATGATAATTCCTGTGAACAGGAATTTAGCACTTATGCTTGATTATCATGTAAGAACAGTAATTATGACTTTTAATCATTATGACATTAAATAAATGTCAGGTTACTATTGTCAATTTCATATAATTACGGTATTTTATCACTCATGGATGCAATTTAAAGAAGTTATTGCTCAACACTATAGCAAGAGCATCAATTTTAAAAAATTGAATAATTTACTGCAGAAACTATAGTAGTATGTTTTCCTTATATATAGTTATATAGTATTTAAACTGTGATTCTGGGTAGAGAACAGGAAACTAGCCTTCTGTTGGCCTCAGGAAGCCAAAGAAGTAGACAGAAGAGAAAGTATGTTGTTGCCTTTGCCCAAGAAGCAGCCATCACCATTCTTATTTTTCTCTGTTAATTTTGACATTGAAACGTATTCTAGATTTTAAAATAATTTTTTTCTTGAAGTAAGACGTGTCAGTTTGAGCACTTTTGAAATACGTATTTTCAGAGTTGAGAGCTAAACTTGATGGACATTGAGAATATTTAAGTAGATCACAATTAAAATCTGAAATGTTAATACATTAAACTGTTAAATTTTTGTAAACTAAACAGAGATAAGTTAAAGTTTGTATGGTTGATGTAGTGTGGTGCTATCATTTTGGTGATGGCAGTGGTTTTTGTTTTGTTTTAAATACTGAGAAAACGATACTAAATTTGTATGATTATTGCATAGTAAACACTAGGTGGTGCAATTGTGTAAGGACCGTATAATGAATTATTTGGAAGTTTGTTTTCTTTTTTTTGCTTTTTAGGGAACTAGGAGGATGAAATTAATATTCTGACTTGAGGAATATTCTGACTCTTTGGAAATGAGAATTCTTAAAATTTTAAAATGAACATGTTCTGGGATTAAAATGGGGGCCTGTCTTAAAATTTAAACAACAAAAGTCCCAAAGTATTTGTATATTCTTTATATTGCCCTTTGTAGCTCAACTAACTACTGACGAAGAAGAAGAAGAAAAAAAAAAACAAAAGAAAACTAATTTGCTTTTCTATAAATATTTAAATATTGAATTGCTTTGTGACTGCAGTTAAGACAGGCCAACCCTTTACTATTTCAAGTCATTCTAAGATGTCATAGGACTTGAACAATTATCTGTAATAATATATTTCATCATATCAAGTGATTGTTGATCAGTCAAAACTAGAAAATAGCTTTCCTCTTGGCATGTTTTGTCTTCTTTTATCCACTTTGAAAAAAAGCCCTTGCAAATTCCTATGTAAGTTTGGGTCATTAAATTATTAAATTGAAGATTTAGTTTCTAAAATGAAAAGCAATTATTGTTGATTTACTTGTATATTAAAGAGAAGAAAATAGTTCTATACAGATAATTATTTAAAGCCTTAAGTCTTAATTCTGAAAGTTATTTTTCCTTTTTGCTTCTTTTCCAATTTGAGATACAGGTTTTTTTTTTTTTTCCCCATTAGAAAAAGTAATTTATGTCTTCCAGCAATTTAGTGAATAATGTTTCAGTTTACATTCATATTTAAAAGTCAGTATTTTGGAAGTACAAAGTGAAGCCATCTTACCATTTTACCATTTTAAAACACGAATAATCACAGAAAAATCAGAGTCAATGTTAAGTACTTCAATAGGCTCATAACTGATAGAATTATACAAACTATATGTGCATTTTTACACTTTTCTGTGACTCATATGTCCTCTGTCAGAGCTATATAAAAATGATTGTATGTCTTAGTAATGTAATGAAACAACATAGAATTTTAAATTTTTTATAAACTTATTTTCCATTTGCAACTATAGAAAAATTACATTTTTAGAAATTTAAATTTATATCTTATGGAATTCTTTCCCTTTAACATTTATAATAATACTTCTCTTTCTATCACTTTTAGTATTTTTCTTTTGAATCTTTGATATTTCAAATTTTTACCAAATTATGTATTACTTATTTATTTCAGAATATCTTCAAGCTTCTTTATCATGTGTAATACCAGGTAGGCTATTATCAGTAACTGGCAGAGAAGGTTCATAAGGCAGAGTCATTTTCTTTTTGTGAAGCAGGAGGATATATGTACACAGACTCACAGACACACACACATCAGAGGTGGTTTGGGATTACTTTGTAAGTCCAAGTAGTTGGACTATGACTTATTGGATGATCTATATTGTTATTTAAAATTTATTTTCAGTCTCCTTTGTAACTTTTGGAATGTAATATGATTAATATTTTATTTAAACAATATAGATTTAGTTTTTGAGTAATGTAAACCAGTGTTAGATAAAATATCATGGAAACAATTTGTGGAATTGAAAAATCACTATTTTTATAGTAGTTGGCAGCCTTTATAGAATGACTTGCTGCTCTTGCAGATATATCCATTATCGCAGTTGTCACTATTTAATGGCACCCATGTTAGTTAACTACATTAGCCAGGGGGCTGAATAGCTATGAAAATGGGAGTAACCTTTGACCTCAGAAATGGTTCTTTTAAAAGAGGATTGAAACATTGGTGATAGGAAATTTGAATTGCTCCTGCAGCTGCACTGTTTGTTCTGTGAATACTTAATTTACTTCGGAGCTATACTTTTTCTTCTCAATCTGTCAGTCAGAAGCATCAAATTCACTTCAGGAAGGAAAAAAAATACTTCCTTCCCAGGTCTGTATTATTGAATGCAGCATTCAGGCTTCAAACAGTTTCATTTAGGTCATACACGTATAATCTTCAGAATGGGAATCCTCACATTTGACACGCTCTGTTAAATATATAGCTCATTCAGACCCTATCCAAGGTATTGTTATTCAGCCAGTTATTTTGGATAATCCTTTTAATGACTGTAACCCAGCTTCTCAGCTATGTCGAAGACTGGTAGACTATGGAGATACATACATGTGGGGTGTGTGTGGGGGATATGTATATATATTATTGAAGTATAAATATGTGTGTGTGCATACACATATAAATTTGTTAAGGCTTTATAAGTTATGTGGATTTTGTATTATATATGTACATATTTATTTAGATATTTGAAAGATAAACTGTGCAAGCTTTATATTTGATGTGCAGGGAGTTATATACGGAATACGCATTATGGTAGTGGATCACTGTGACTGATTCTCAGTTTTCGGCTGATGAAAATTTGGCTGAAAGAGATTTGAAAGTGATGATGAAAACAAAATCAAGTTAGTCTGTGCTTTCATTAGTTTGAAATTATTAAGTAGTGGCTTTTACTCAACTCTGCTACGCTTATTTTAAACATTGAATAATACATTTGTCATTAAGAGAATGAAGGGGAAAAGGGCAGAAACCCAGCAATTGCTGCTTAACACCCACTGAGGCAAAAATGAAACACATGCTATGTATTTTAATACTTATTCCTCTATTCTTACAATGTTAAATGATTTCGAAAAAGCAAGAGAGAATATTGTGGTAGAAAGCAAAATCTATGAAAGTAATCTTTCATACGAAAGAAATGAGTTTTTAATATTAGTATAATTAAGAATAACATGAAGTAAAAAAATGTATGATTGTAACTTACTTTATTACACACTGTATTGAATTATAAATTCTGACTGAGCACTGTTGGCATACAGTTTTTAAAAATCAAAGTGTTACTGATGTCCATTTGAGTTAAAAGCTTATTAAATCAAAATGGGATCAATTAAAAACTGAAATACAGAATTAAATCATGTTTTAACAAGAAAAATACGTAGTTCTAGCATCCGGCTTTTCTGCACTTCATATTTACCGTAAGCAATCATGTATAGAGATATAATTATTAGAATATATAATATGGAACGTACTCTTACCTGTTTTCTGGTTCACTGTTAGCAGTTCTTCATGTGTGAAGGGCTAGCAGCGTCTCTTGCGAGCACCAAGTTCATTCTTTAACCAGCTGTGAAGAGGGGGTTTCTGTATCAACAAGCTGCTGCTCTACTCTCTTTACTTGAATGGTGTACATAATGGCCTGCTCTGACAGTGAACATTTTATATAATGAGTTTTCTAAATTCCTTACTTTCTTTTAATTCATCAGATTAATTTGTTTACACTAGCTGTTAATACTGACTTTATAAGAGTTTAAATAACCTAATTGTAAAAGAAAAACATTTTGATGTTTCAGAAGAGTTTTTACAGAGGCCAAAATATTTATGTCTCCCATATGAAAAATAATTGGTAAATTAAATACTATTTCTTAATATAGAAAACTAATTTTTTCCTTGAATAGAATTGTGTAGACCATCTTCAAGCCGCCTTTACATCATACAAAACACAATTTTTGTATAGTTTTTCAAAGTCTAGCTGTTTTTTAAAATGTAATTGCTTTTCAAAGTAATACTTATTACCAAGCTCCTGGAACATAAACTTTTAACAGAATATCTTGCTTCTATTTAGGATACCAATAAATATGATGAAATTGTTAAACTGTTTAAGAAATTAAGAATACAGAACATTTCCTGAGTTACTCAAGAAATTATTTATTTTTTATCTATTTGTCCATTTATCTATAAGTTAATTACAATACTTAATAGAATTATTATTTCAAATTCTGCAATTGCTTGTAGATACTACTAGAAAGAAATATATTAATAAAAAGTTAATATGACAGTACTTGGAGTAATTCATTTTACTAGAATTTTTTTAAACTACTGTTTATGGAACAGACCTTAGCACACTCAGATTATTCTGTATTACAGAAGCTTTGGCAATGTGAAAGAATTCTATCTACTTTCACCTTATAATGTCTATACAGTTTTTACTGCAAATGTAAAGAGCTCCTTTCTGTGTCAAAAAATTAGCTAGATTGCAGTGAGATAATACAGTTTTCTAGATAGATATAAATTGTGAGTTTACTGTCTTAGAAGAAAATACACGTTGATTTTTTAAAAAAATAAAAATTGCATATATTTGGGAAAAGTTTCACGTTTTAGGTTTCTTTGAAATACTTTCGCAACAGATGTTGAAACAATATTCTTTAACAGTTTATTGAAAGCTCTAGGAGGATTGGGTTCAAGAACTGCAAAGGGAAAAATTGAGAAAAGTCTGAGAAAGACAGCAGCCCGTGAATTCAAATCAGTAACACTATATTGCTTTGAAAATATCTGCACTAATCACAGATAGTGGTTGTATCACATCTCATGTGATTTTCAGAACAAAATAAAAGTAACAAATTTCTGTAAATAATTTATTTTTCTTAAATGTTTCTTCAATAGAAATGACAGGATTCTGACTCTGAGAACCATTGGATGGTGAAATTCTATCAGGCTAATTCCATCTTTTCTTTTAGCTTTATAACATTAAAAAAACATAAACCCTTATAATTGTTGAGTTCTTGTCAGTTTGGAAATACAGTCAAAATAATATATACTTTCAAAATGTTTTCCTTGAATGATATGTGAATGAATGTTTTTAAAGGAGGTGATGACACCAGTGATACTTACTCATGTTAAGCTACAAAGAAAATATGGATATAGTACATTTAAAACAGACTTATATTAGTAATATGTGCTAAAATTGTTGGGCTATAGAAATCATCTTCAATAGCTGGACAACCTTGCCTGTATAAATTTCTTTCCATTTGAATACTCAAAACAATTTGTCAAAAGAAAATTTTTTCTTTTGAAGTGATAGTTTAAAATGTTTTAAAATGATAAAAAGATCTAAACTCAAATGGATTACAGCATCCTAATCCCCTCATGGCTCAGTGGTAAAAAATCTGCCTGCCAATGCAGAAGACACAGGTTCAATCCCTGGGTCGAGAAGATTCCCTAGAGAAGGAAAATGGCAACCCACTCCAGTATTCTTGCCTGTAAAATTCCATGAACAGAGGAGCCTGGCGTGCTACAGTCCGTGGACCCACAGAAGAGTCGGACACAACCTAGCGACTAAACAACAGAAAATGATTCTGTAATAGTCACGTTTCTCTTGTTTTTCTATACTATCATATTAATTAATCATTTTGTATGCAATGAGTCAATTTTTGTTTTAATATCTTAGTTGGAATTCTGTAGATCTAATTTTATAATTTTACATTATTTTAAATAATACTGTTAACACTAATTTACAAATACTTGGTCATATGTAACTGAGGGATTGATAATATTTTACTTGTTTAAAGGCAGAGTCCTGGACTGCATGACTCTTGAGGTTCTTTTCTAGTATTTTGAGGTGTATGTTTATAATTCAGATGATGGTCTTTGAAATTTAAGCCTTATTTTAATGTATCTGAAAGTTTTTCAAAAATTCTTGTTTTTCTGAGCCTAGTATATGGTGATTACAAATTTATTAGGCCCAGATTTTGGCATTGGGAGACTTCTTCTCATTTATCTGTTTTAAAATTTTATTTACTTTTGACAGTGCTGGGTGTTTGTTGCTGCCCAGGCTTTTCTCTGGTTGCAGTGACCTAGAGCTATTCTCTAGTGGCGATATGTGGGCTTCTCATGCGTGGTAACTTCTTTTGTGGTGGAGCGTGGGCTCTAGGGCACGTGGGCTTCAGTAGTTGTGGCTTCTGGTCTATAGAGCGCAAGCGCAATAGTTGTGGCATGCTGGTTTAGTTGCTCTGCAGCATATGGGATCTTCGTGGACCAGGGATCAGACTGGTGTCCTGTGCATTGCAGGGGGGATTCTTAACTACTGGACCACCAGGGAAGCCCTGGGAGTGTTCTTTTTTAAGCAAAGATAAGGCATTCCTTCAGTCATTCACTTGACAGCACATATTTATAAAACATCCGGTATGTTCTATATGAGTAAGTAAATTGCTTACATTCTGGTGGTGGAAAAGTAAATAAGTAATTAAAATTTAAACATATAGGTTGATGAATGCCATGACTGGGGAAGGTACAAAGCGCTCTGAAAGTACATGTGATGGCAGTAGGTTTAACCAATGAACCAACTCTTAGTGGAGCCTGGTGTTGGGGGAAGCTTCCTGGAGAAAGTTTTGGCTAGTCTGAGGCCGAGCGTGTGTACGAGTTAACCAGATGAAGTATTGCAAGAGAGAGAGAAGTGGGGATAATTAAGTGTGTTTCGTATGAGATCACTGTGTGTGGCAAGGCAAGGAGGAGCAGAAGAACTTGGTAAGACTTATGGGACTCTAAGACTTCAGTGTTCAGAGACAAAGCTTAAATTTTGAGCAAGGACCATTTCATGGTCTTTGTATTGTTGAAATTTCATCCTTGATGCAATGGGAAGTCATTAAGGCATTTCAAAGAAGTAACATGGTTATTGTTACTGTTTGGAAGGATTGCACTGGCAGCACTATGGAGAATGAATTGGAAGGAGTGAGATTAGAAGCAAGGACATAATGTGAGGATTTTCTGAGTAACTGTTTGAGTTGCATTGGAAACATAAACCTTTTTGGTAGCAATAGAGCTGGAGAGAATAGATGAATTTGTGAAATATTTAATAGGAGTAGGGTTGGTGATTGATGGCATGTGAAGGCTTGTGGAAGAAATAGCAATAAAAGTGACACCTAAATTTCTGACTTAGGTAACTAGGTGGATAGTGCTTCCACTCAATGTGATTGGATCCATAGAAGAAGTCGGAAAGGGAAGAAAATGAATTCAGTTAGAGAAATGGTGAACTTAAAGTTAATGTGAAATATTGCATGGGGATGGCTAGTAAAAAAGGTGAATATTATATAACCAGATGCTCAGAGGAGAAATGGGAACTAGTAACTAAGAGTCATCAGCATGTAGGTAATAATTAGAGTTGATATGGTGTTTTGAAGGGAGGATATAAAGAGAAGAGAGCAGGCTTCTGGAAGGACACTGAGGGACCCAACATTTAAGTGATGGTTGGTCTGCAGACAGTGGCTGCAGCAGTGAAATTAAAAGACACTTGCTGCTTGAAAGGAAAGTTCTGACAAACCTAGACAGCATATTAAAAGCAGAGACATCACTTTGCCAGCAAAGGTCCATGTATTGAAAGCTATGATTTGTCCAGTAGTCTGGACAAATGTCTGGATGTGAGAGTTGTACCATAAAGAAGGCTGAGCACTGAAGAATTAATGCTTTCAAACCATGGTGCTAGAGAAGATTCTTGAGAGTCCCTTGGACAGCAAGGAAGTCAAATCAGTCAATCCCAAGGGAAATCAACCCTGGATGTTTATTGGAAGGACTGATGCTGAAGCTTCAATACTTTGGTCACCTGAAGCAAAGAGCTCACTCATTGGAAAATACCCTGATGCTGGGGAAGATTGAGGGAAGGAAGGGAAGGGGATGACAGAGGATGAGATGGTTGGATGGCATCATTGACTCAAGGAACATGAGTTTGAGCAAACTCTGACAGTGAAAGACAGGGAAACGTGGCATGTTGCAATCCACGGGGTCTTAAAGAGTTGGACATGACTTAGCGACTGAACAACAACAAATCTATCAGTAGACTGTGTTAGGGCAAAGAGACATTCTTTGGAGAGGTTATTGAAATAACCCAGGAAAGAAGTGGAGGGCCTGAGCCAAATCAAACCATACTGTGGGAGAGGGCATAAAATTAATATAAATGAGCCCCCCAAAATCAACAGTGTTTCCCAGCTGATGAAAGGGATAGGGTAAAAAGGAGGTGTTCATTTCTAGTTTGCTTTTTTTCCCTTTTCCTCTAGAGTGACTATATCCAAAAGCACTTTTGTTAAATCTCCCAGTTTTCCCTGCCTCATTCAGCAGACATCCTTTCAGTTTTCATTAGAAAAAAATAAGACAGTAAGCTTTAATGTCTCACTTTTCCCCTTCCTGCTTCACATCAAGAACTATGAAGAGTCTGAGATTTTACCTTACTTGCAAATTCAAATGTTAGCCTGCTAACTTCATATATGCTGATAGAAAATATACAACTCCTGGGTCAGAGATGAAGTACAGTTTACTCATAGTAATAAGAGTAGTTGATGTATCAACATTTTGGGGCTGGTTCCCTGAGCCCCAGGGCTTCTCTCATAGCTCAGTTGGTAAAGAATCTGCCTGCAATGGTTGAGACCTTGGTTTGATTCCTGGTTTGGGAAGATCCCCTGGAGAAGGGATAGGCTACCCACTCCAGTATTCTTGGGCTTCCCTTGTAGTACAAGAATCTGCCTGCGATGAAGGAGACCTGGGTTTAGTCCCTGAGTTGGGAAGATCCCCTGGAGAAAGGAAAGGCTACCCACTCCAGTATTCTGGACTGGAGAATTTCATGGACCGTATAGTCCATGGGGTTGCAAAGAGTCAGACAAGACTGAGCAACTTCCACTCACTTTCCCTGAGCCCCATTTCCCTTAGGTGAGATGAAGCAAGTCAGGTGACACCTGTGTGTGCAGTGGGTTACATCAGAGGAAAGGAGCCCTGAGCCTACAGAACCCAATCTCTTATGCCTGCTCTTTGCCCATGAGAGACATTATCACATTTTCCAGGATTATATACTATCTTTGAAAAGACAGTCTAGAACAAAAGGCATTCTGTGCCTCTCAAGGAAACATGAGACACCTATGGAAAATTGTCTCCTAACATCTCAAAATATAACTTAATTATCTTTCTTTCATTTCCATGTACCTCAAATACAAATAGGTTATTTGTGCAAATAACTTACAAATACAAACAACAAACAAGTTATTTCTTTTCATGTCTAGCGCCCCGACTTTGCTGTTGATGCTGTTTCTCTTGCCTTCCTTGAGACATTGTGTCATTGGCTATGTCTTCTTTCCCAAATCTTCATTCATCAAATATTTATTGAATATTCATGATACAGAGGGGAATACTACAGAACAACTTTATGTAGCATTTATGCTTGCTGAGGAACTCAGACAAGTAAGCAAAAAAATAAGATAATATTAGAATACAATAAGCTCAATACAGTTAAAACCAAAACAGAATGATGTGACAGAAACTGGGAGGGGGCTATTTTATAGGTAGTCATTGAAGAGGATATTTAGGAAGAAATGACATTTGCACAGAGATCTGAATCATGAAAAACATCAGATTTTCACATTAAAAGAACAGCAAATACAAAAGCTTGAAGTAGGAATAAGCTTGACATTTTTTGAGTAACAGAAAGTTCATATTTCTTGGAGTATATTAAGTTGAGGAAAGTGGTAAATGATGAATTTGAAGAGGTGGATCATGGCAAGATTGGTATCTTTAACCTGTGTTACTCTACTACATCTTTCTTCTTAATTTCCTAGATATTCTAGGGCCTTGTCACTTTCTTAATCACTTTTCTATAGATGCCACTACTTCCTTGTCTTTTCCTAATTCTTTAAAATAGGGAAAGAATCATATCTATTAAATAAAAATGGTATCATTAAAATTGTGAGGAAATTCTCAGAGATAGAAAGCAGAAGACTGAAAAATGAGTATCTAGAATGGCACAGAAGAAGAAAATAACTGTGCATGAAAGGAGAGCTTCAAAACTTCCAAGTTCTTGGTGGTAGGGGCAATTATTTAAGAGTCTGTATCTTGACCATATACACACACATACGCTCTGTCTGCCTCCTATTCCTCCCTCTCCCCTGTGTGTGGTGGTGGGGGTCAGCAGTGTCATTTACCAGTTGTTGCAATTCAAAAGCTGTATGTAAGGTAAACAGCCTATCTCAGAAAGGCTTCCAGTGTGGCTGTGGGGGCGTGAGAAAAGAGTAGAAAACGAAATGACTTGGGAGAACTTACCTATATTACAGACATAGACAGAAGGAAAAATAAAAGCAAGGCAGTCTTGCCCAGAAGGGAAATACGTTAGAGTACTCTGTCATCACAGTTAAAACTCTTCTCTGATTTTGCCAGTTGGGGCCTCTTCAGCTTTCTTCTGTGGGTTAGCCTGCACATCTTAATGTGCCCAAGGCCACTGTCAAACTGACAGTCAGCCCTCCTATACAAGAAAGATACCGGATGGGGGAAACAGAGCTCTATAACTAGAGAAAACCTGGGTCAGCTACATGTACTCATCAACTTAGGTCTTCATCTACAAATATAAAGGAGCCAAGGATCCTCAGACACTTAATAAGATCCACAGCAGGAAAAGAGATGAACAGACAACTGATTGGTGAAACAATTCAAGGAGCAAAAAAGCATATAAAATGTTTTAATCTGTAACTTTTGTAGATTCCAGAAGATAAAGAAACAAGAACAGACTACTATCTAAAAGAAGCAATGAGAGAAAGAGGTCTTTGAAATTAAAAGTGTGATTGCTAAAATTACAATATGTATTTATATTTTTGAGAAATAAAACAATGTAGCAAATTAACTATAGAATGAAATAGTAATCTGAAGGGAAAATCAAAGAAATATTCTTAGTTAAAGAACAGAATGTGAAAAAGAAGTTGAGGCATGGAAAGTCAATCCAGGCAATGCAATACAGGTAGAAATTGAGAACTACAGGATGTTCCCCCTTCTGCCTCCCACCGACATGTAACCATTTGGTCTTGAGGAACTGTTGGTATTAGTGGTGGGAATGGAATCCTGGACCTTTAACCAGAACATCTCTACTTTTACAAGTTTTATTTTGGAGTTATATGCAATATTTTCTTCAAGGAAAAAGTTTTGCCAGGAAAAAAAGGTTTGAAAAACTATTGATATATGGGATAAAGTTCAGGCCTATTGTGTCTTATTCAAGACTCTTTACAGTTTTATTCAAGGCTCTTTACAGTTTTCCCTAACTTGTTTTTCTGAGGGGAGTGAAGAGAGCTTATGTGGAAAAAGTAGGGGCAACTCACACAGGGTATGTAATTAATATAAAGACTTTAAAACATGGAGTGAGAAGCGTATGGCTCAGATGGTAAACAATCTGCCTACAATGTGGGAGACCTGTGTTCAATCCCTGAGTCAGAAAGATTCCTTGGAAAAGGGAATGGCAACCCACCTCCATATGCTTGCCTGGAGAATCCCATGGACAGAGGAGCCTGGCAGGCTACATACAAGTCGTGGGGTTGCAAAGAGTCGGATATGACTAAGTGACTAACAGTTTCACTTTCAGACAAATAAATAAAATAATCTAATTTATATATTTTAAAATATTTTTATTAAATATATTCATATCTTGTGTGTATTATTAAAATATTCTAATATTTCTATTAGATATGTATTATAGAGGCTCAGAAGTTCAAAAGAGACACCAGTCAAGAAAGCTATTGGAATGCCCCAGCCAAGATAAGGTGGTAGTTTAAACTAGAATAGTGATAACCAAGACGGAAAGAAGTAGAAAGCTTGGGATATGTTTGAGACGGAGCCAAAAAGGGAAAATAATACATGACAGTGGTGACTGATAGGAAAATTTAAAGAATGAATTTTTTGTTTTTCTTTTTTTCTTTTCTTTCTCTCTCCCTGCTTCTTTCCTTCCCACACTCCAGGTGCTCACCCCTGTTTCCCTGTCTCTCAGTAAAACTGAGCATTTCTGTGTAGCTAGAGTGTACTTCATGTTGTTGAGAAAGGGAGAAGAGTTGGTAATAAGAAGATTGGAAAAGTTGCCCTCATTCACATTTATTACTCATATGTTTAATAAAGGACTACTACTACTACTACTAAGTCGCTTCAGTCGTGTCCGACTCTGTGCGACCCCATAGATGGCAGCCCACCAGGCTCCGCCATCCCTGGGATTCTCCAGGCAAGAACACTGGAGTGGGTTGCCATTTCCTTCTCCAATGCAGGAACGTGAAAAGTCAAAGTGAAGTCGCTCAGTCGTCTCCGACTCTTAGCGACCCCATGGACTGTAGCCCACCAGGCTCCTCCATCCATGGGATAAAGGACTAGCAGACCTTAAAAAACAGACATTTGGTGTCCTTATAGTTTCTGCACATCAGATATTCTAGAGTGGCATAGCTGAGCTGTCATGGCTCAGGATCTTTCAGGAGGTTGCAGCCTTCTGAAGGCTGGCCTGGAGCTGGTGGACCTAAGTCTCAGGTGGCTTGTACACATGGCTGGCAAGGGATTGCTGGGTGTTTGTGAGAGGCTGGCTGTTCCTCCCATAACTTAGTTTTCACAGGTTGTTTGAGTGTCTTCACAACATGGTGGCCAAGTCATACCCTCTCCTCTGGCCTGGGATGATGGGTGCCTATGAAGGAAGACTTGAGCTCTTGGAGGGCTAGAGCAGCTGGAACACTGGGTAGAGGAGTCAGAACTTAGAAAAAAAAAGTTGTTTTAAATACCCCACAATGAAAGTGGCACATAGTGACAAAATGATGGGTTTTGAAATTAGGCACATTTGTGTTAAAAGTATGTCTCTGTCACTGTTGTACTTTGTAAAATAGAGTAATACTTCTTCATATAGTGGTTGTAAAGTCTAAATGAGAAAATGAATATAAAGCATTTAGCATACAGTAGGTGGCTCTAATTAGATGAGAACTTTCTTCTCTTTTCTCGATCAAACATAAAATGAATAATACTAAAACCTTGGAGATTTTCCACACTTGGTGAGGAACAATGTAATTTCTAAAGGCAAATTACACATATATCCTTATTGGCATAATCAGTGATTTAGATGTGGGTGGTTAACAACACACAACACAAACGTGGTTTTCAGGAATGGACCAATTGCACTGTAACAGTGTTAAACCTTTTATTGGGCATCTTTAATGGAAAGTACTTTTGAGTGAGCCACATATTGAATAATTTGTAACAAAGTCACACCATAAAACTTAGATTTGAAATAACTAAATCATATCTAAACATCACTTTCATAAATTAGGTAACTTACATGAGTGTAAATTGGAATGCTCATGAAAAGAGGATGCATAGTTACCAGTGTTTCATGTCAAATCCACCGTTTATTTCTATTATCTGTGCTGCTTTATAAATAAAGAAATTATTTGCAGTTAAAGTATGTCATCCACATTTCCTTTATTAGAAGATAACTGACACATAGTATTTATTAACTCCTGAAAAAATAGCAAACTCTGCTTTGAATGCTTAGGTACCTTCTCATTGACTGGCACCATCTGTGATGAATCTTGAACTGTACTGTTTACAGACAGACAGCTGCAGCCTGAGTTGGCCCCAAAACCAATTGATGCTGTGCTCTTTGCAGCCCTGGCCTTATTTCCTCTGGAAAGGTTCGATCCCTGGGTCGGGAGGATCTCTTGGAGGTGGACATGGCAACCCATTTGAATATTCTTGCCTGGAGAATCTCATGGACAGAGGAGCCTGGTGGGCTACAGTCCATGGGGTCACAAAGAGTCAGATTTAACTGAGCGACTAACACACATTTTTACACCACTTATCCCCTCCCACACACACTTCCTGTCTCCTTTCTAACATAGTATACCATATTTTTTGTTAATATTGTGTGTTTATATATTCTAAGTATGTAAATAATCAAAGTTAGCCATGTCGCTTACTATGATTATATTTTTCTTCTTTTATAACTTTGTTGTCTGTGTAATCAATAGTTGCCTTGCCTTTTATTTGGTTTTTTATTGACCTATTTCTTTATTACCACCTTTAGCAGAAGTGTAAATCTTCTTCCAGTAAGTTTAAATGACCAGGTAATCTATTACTTTCAATATTAGTTTTTTGTTGGCAATATCCTTCCTAGAGTTCTCTGCTCTCCTGCTTCAGTCTGCATGAGATACAGTTATCCTTGTAGGATTTCTCTTTATTTTTATTCTAGAACTTTTTTTCCCCCTTGTTCTTATGTTAGATCCTTTATTTGCTGGATCTCACCATCTCTCTTGGTTATTCCATCATTTGGTGGGACAGATCTTCTAGTAACTGCCTGAAGAACAATGCATGATAGTTAAATTTTATGATGTTGCCTCTTTTATGTCTTTGTCCTAACCTCACAGTGAAGTGACAGTTGGATACATATAGAATTATAGATAGAAAATTAGTTTCCTTCAAAAATTCAAAATGTTACTCCCTTGTCTTCTAACTTCTAATGTTGCTATTGAAAATTTGGATTCCTTTCATCCTGTTTAAGTGACCAGTTTTTGCTCTTTTTTCCTTCTTTGGAAACTTTTAGGATTTTTATTTATCCTCTGTGTTTTGTGATTTTTGTAATGATGTGCCTAGAGTTTGTGTCTTTTATAAATTCATTGTACTTGGTGATTTTTTTTCAACCTGGCAAATTCATATACTTCAGTTATGGGAACAATTTTTTTTGAAGTATTTCTTCCTTTGCTATAAATTAATTGACCATAGCTGCATGTTTTTCCCACTTTTCTTCCTGTAATTGATTTCTAGTATCACACAGTTGTAGTCAGAAAAAATACTTGGTATGATTTCTGTCCTCTTGAATTTGCTGAGACTTGTCTTGTGGCCTAGCATATGATCTACTGTGGAGAGCACTCCGTATGTACTTGAAAAGCAGGTGTATTCTACTATTTGGGTATGGAACGTCCTGTCGCTATCCATTAAGTCCAGCTGGTCTGTTGTGCCATTTAAAGGCACTGTTTCCATATTGGTTTTCTGTCTTGAATGACCGTTATATATTTAGGTGCTCCTGTATCAGGTGCCTATTTTGTCTGATACAAGTATTGTGTCCCTGGTTTCTGGTCATTTACATTTGTATGAAATATCTTTTCAAAACCTTTAACTTTGAGTCTCTGTGTGTGTCTTTAGCTCTGATGTGAGTTTCTTGTAAGTAGCATACCAATGGGCCTTGCTTTTTGTTTCGTTTCGGTTGTCCCATGCTACATGTGGATCTTGGTTCCCTGACTAGGGGTTGGACCTGTGCCCTCTGCATTGAGAGCCTGGAATCTTAACCATGGGATAACCAAGGTAGTCCCTGGCCTTGTTTTTTAATCCAGTCAGCTACACTGTCTTTCGATTGGAACATTTAAGTCCATTGACATTTAAAGTGATTATAAATAGCTATATACTTATTGCCATTTTATTACTTTTTTAATTTTTGTAATTCTTCTCTATTCTTTTCTTCTTTTTGTTTCTTCCCTTGTGATTGATGATTTTCAGAAGTCTCTTAAACTGTTCTGTTTTTTATTTTTCTTTTTGCTGTTCCAACTGGGTGATTTTCATTATTCTGCCTTCCAGATCACTTATCTATTCTTCTGTATCATGGGGGTGTGTTGTTTAGTCTGTCTAGTGTGGTTTTCATTTTAGCGACTGTGTTTTCAGTTCTATTTTAAAAAATATTTTCTATTTCCTCATTAAAATTCTCACTGTGTTCATCTGTTCTTTTCCCTAATTCAGGTAACATTCTTATTACTAATGACTTGGATTCTTTATCTGATAGATGGTTTATTTCTTTTTCATTGTTTTTTCATGTGTTTTTTCTTGTTCTTTCAGTTAAACTGGTTCCTCTGTCTTCTCATTTTGCTTAATTTTCTTTGTCTCTCTGAATTTAGGTGAAGCAGTTACTTAATTGAGGTCTTGAAGGCATGTCATTATGTGGGAGCATCCCTAAATACCCTGTGCGTGCCCAGTGGCTATGGTGAGAGAACTAGGTTTGATGTGTGCACAAGTTTTGTCTTTCCCCAGGGTGTACTGGCTGTTATCACCTTGAAGGAAATGGTGCTAGGGATGAAAGTGTTAGAGCCTGAGCTAGGTGTGACCTGAGGCTTCCTTCTCTGTTTACTGGCCCACACCACCCTACTGGGGACAGGGTCAGGTCCCAGGTTGCTGGAGTAGAAGCCCTGAGAGTGGGGAGTGTGTGCTCTCCCTGCTTACAGCACCAGCACCCTCTCCCTAGTGTGGAGCTGCATCTCAGAGCAAGCAAAATAGTTATGAGTGCTCAGTGTAGGTCTGGTCATGTGTTACGACAGCTTTGGCTGCAGCCGGAGTCTGGGACTACTTCTGATGTCTCTGAAAGCCAGTTAGTGGCTGCTCTGCTGCTCTTACCCAGTTCAAATGTTGCAGTCTGAGCTGGTACCATCCTGCATAACTGAGCACTCTTCTTTGTTGTGGCAGCCCTCATTCCACAATGTGGAGCTGTGTAGCCAAGCACACAGGATGGAGTGGGCATTGGACTTAGGCAGGGGTGCGCTCTGGAGTGGTTATGGGAAACTGGCCAGAATCTCATGTGGTTTTAATCTGTGTTTTTTTTTTTTTTCCCACATTGTTTTGGGAGTAAGCAAGTGTGTTCACATTCTTTACTAGGAGATCCTAGTTAGCCCCACCAGCCCGCCAACCTCCAGCCAAAGGAATTCATCTTCCTGGTTGTCACATCTATAGCTGAGGTGCTCAGTATGTGACTCAAACCGTTCACTCCTCAGGAGGATCTCTGCCGTTGTATTCCACCCTCTTCTGTGTTTCCTCCCAGGGTCACATGTCCCAACCTGATCTTTCTTTTTCCCCTCCTTCCTGATTCTGTGTGACTCTTTCTTATAGCCTTGGTTGTACAGAAGTCTTTCTTCCTATCTCTGGTTTTCAGTGAATATTACTTCACACACAGATGTATTTTTTTTTTAATGTGTCTGTGGTGGGAGGTGAGTTCCGTGTCCTCCTGCTCTGCCATCTTGATCTCTCCTCCCAGCAAGAATGTTATAATAGAGAACTACCAAAGCCACACTATATTAAATATACACAATGACTACAAGATACATACCATTTCAATAACCATCAAATGTGAAATATGGTGATGCTGGAATTAAGAAAATACAATATATTCATGTGACTGGGTTCAGTTCAGTTCAGTCACTCAGTCATGTGCGATTCTTTGTGACCCCATGGACTGCAGCATGCCAGCCCTCCCTGTCTATCACCAGCTCCCAGAGTTTACCCTAACTCATGTCCATTGAGTTGGTGATGCCATCCAACCATCTCATCCTCTGTTGTCCCCTTCTCTTCCTGCCTTCAATCTTTCCTGGCATCAGAGTTTTTTCCGAATAGTCAGCTCTTTGCATCAGGTGGCCAAAGTATTGGAGTTTCAGCTTGAACATCAGTCCTTCCAATGAATAGTCAGGACTGATTTCCTTTAGGATGGACTGGTTGGATCTCCTTGCAGTCCAAGGGACTCTCAAGAGTCTTCTCCAACACCGCAGTTCAAAAGCACCAATTCTTTGGTGCTCAGTTTTCTTTATGGTCCAACTCTCACATCCATACATGACTACTAGAAAAACTATAGCTCTGACTAGATGGACCTTTGTTGGCAAAGTAATGTCTCTGCTTTTGAATATGCTGTCTAGGTTGGTCATAGATTTTCTTCCAAGGAGCAAGCGTCTTTTAATTTCATGGCTGCAGTCACCATCTGCAGTGATTTTGTAACCCAAGAAAATAAAGTCTGTCACTGTTTCCATTGGGTTATATGCTAGTTATTCATTTTCTCTGAAGAGGTCTCAGGTTCTGAAAATGGACATATAATTTCTATTTTTGTGATTGAGAATACATTAGATGATATAATTAACTATTTTCTTTTTTTTTCTGTACTCTCTTTCTTTGACACGGTTCTACTTTATTTGCCATACTCTGATGTAGCAATAATTGTATTCACTGTTTTTTATCCTCCCATCATCCCATCCCTTACTAAGCTGTTCCCTCCTCAAGTGCAAGTACTTGTTTTTGTTTTTATTTTATTCTGAATGCCTAGCACAATGCCTGGCCCCTTGGTTGCCACTTAGTAGATTCTTCACAAATGTGGGTTGAACCAAACTGAAAATAATTAGAAGCTGAAACAGAATGATAAATTCTAAAATAATTTTCCTTAGATATTACTGAAAATAGAATCTATGGATAGTGAATATTTAGGAAAAGGCAATTGATGTTGAATAATTGAATAATTGTTTTCCACGTATTTTCAAATAATTATCCCATTTACTTCTCAGTAGCTTTTTACATAAAATATGCCCTGTAAAAACAGCAAATTATTTATTAATGCAGTATTTGTTTGGGTTTTACGGCAAAACATGATCATAATTTTGAATCGTCTTTGTGTTATTTTTACTCTACTGATTTTTAAATATCAGGTGATAATTTCCTACTGTATTAAAGAATTATTAACATTTTAAGTCCTAAGGTGAAATAGATCCCTTCTCTGGGGACCTTGATGGTTATTCACAGGCCTTCATTTCAGTAGGAAAAGACTGTTCTTTCCGGAGTGAACTGCTTTGGTTCTTCATTCAACCAGTTAAACAAAAATACGAAAAGTATACTAAGTAATAATGTTGTGATTAACCATTAGAAAAGGTGAAAATAACCAATCAGGGAAGAAAGAGTGTGAAGGAGGATCTGATCACAATATAAAAAGATTCACCACGAAATTCTTAAAAACTGTGAGCATTTAGGGCTTCTTTACATTTTTAAAAAAACTTGTCATAGAGTGAGGACCCAAGAACTTAGTGAGAGCCACTACCAAATGAGAGAAGTCAACATAGAAATAAAGCTTCTCTGATACAGTAACTTAAAAAGAAGTTCATTTATTTAACAGTCGTTAAAGGCATTAATATGTCATGTTGGAGCTTGTTTTTATATTATCTATGAAGCTTGCTAAGCAAATAGTATGAATACTCGTTAGTGCCTAAGAAATACCAATCAATTATAATCATGTTTTAGATACATCAGTTTATTTACAAACTACTGATACACCAATGAAAAATAATCCTTAGTCATTTGAATAGTTTCCCTCAAGGGCTTTCTTAAGCAAAATAAAGTAAATTTGGCCAGAAAATAGGTTCCATCTATGTATATCTTTCGCCATGGATACAAGCCTAAATTGACACCTGTCTCAGATTCTTAAGCAGAAGCTTAACTAAAAGGCTGTAGCACAGTGTTAGTCAGAGAAAGGTAAAGTTGAATGAGCACCACACAGATATCATGAATGGGAATTCTAGTCCTGTTCCTTAGCAAGCTGACTGAACTTGTGTAAATTATTTTACCACCTATGCATCAGTTTCCATAGCTGTAAATTTAGAGTCCATCAGAGTTGATGGGGGACGGGGGTGCATAAATGGACTCCTTGGAAAAACTGCTATTCCTTACTCAGAGATATACTTAAGTAACAAACACACACACTTTAGTACATAATTTCAGGGAGTTATTGTGAGAATTAAATAGTGAATATGAAGTACATTTAGTAGGTATTTTAAATCACCCTTTACTTCCTCACATTGGTTCTCTAGCTTCTAAGTTTTGATAAAAGTCACAGAAAAATGTTTTTCAAGTCTCTTTGGGGAAAAAAGATTTTAAAGTGTACAACTATCAAATTGCATGGATAATATTCCACTTTTCATAAGAAGCCATCTCTTTCATCAGTTAGTAGGATTTGTTTTTTAGAGGAAGAGGTGGCAATCTGTCATCAAAGTGTTGACAAGTGAAATCTGACAAGGTTGAGGTGATATAGCTGCGGGCAACTTCAGGATTTTTTCACTGTCTTTCCTATTTGAAGAGAAAGGATCTCTTTTTTCATTCTTGCTCACTTTGCAATAATCTTTGATTTATATGCTTTTTAAAATAGTAACTCTAAACTGACAAATTATTTCGACAGTTAGCATTGGTTTAGATAAGAGCATTTCAGTGTTCTTTTGTCTTTAACTCATCTCTTTAGGAATTCTTGAAATTCAGTTTATTTTCTCTTCAAAGTTGCATTTCTTTTCTATCCATTCAAGTGTAGCATAAAACTTTATTCATGGAATTACAATCTAGAATTACTTATCATGGTCACATTGCCAGCATTTCTATATTCCCTGTCTCTCTATTGTTGTGGTTGAGATACATCCTAGAAAGAATTAAGTCCATATTTTTAAAGATCAGAAGGGTGGGTACATGTGTTGCAGATGGTGGTGAGCAAAGCTTATTTTATGGTTGCTATTATTACTTGCTTAGGCTAGCATAGTTTTTTTTTCCCCTAAAATGCCTGATATAAGCCATTGTGATTATTTGCAGGATCATGGAAAAAAATGCACTTTAACTAGACACAAGTCTCTTTGGAATAATGGAAAATTGTGTGCAGTAAAATATTTGAAAAGAGCATCAGCAAACAAGATGTTTGTATTAACGGGAACCTAGAAAATGGCTATGCAAAGGTCAATACTGATCTTTAAATATTAGTGAAATTTAATTTGTTGCATGTAAAGAGTAGTAGAAGAGGAGGAAGCAGGCCACAATGAAGAAGCCATTGGTGAACTGTCCAAATGTCAAAACTGCTTACAATAAAGAAAATGTTAAATTGATGTGATCTGTTTACCTAAGTGAATTAAACAGTTTGAACAGTGCTCTAGAGAAATATTTTCCAAATTTAAGTATAACAGGAGATTTATAAAGATTTTTGCCATGATTTATTTTGGGAAAATGAAGAGACTGCTATTATTCTTTCTAGGTGTAGAATTTTTTCTAACCTCTTTAAGAGAGTATGGTGCACAACTTCTCTTAAAACAGGAACCTATTGCTTTTGGCTTCATTTAGAAATAGCATCACCTGACCAATCATTAGCAGCTATGAAGAACTATCCTGGCCCTGGCACTCTGCACAACAGTAGCTAAATTGAGTTCAAAGAATTTTCTGTGATGTCGTACCTGAATTTTAAAAAATGTGTATTCTATATTCTCTTATTTTCACGTATAAAGATAAATTTTAAAAAGAAACATGTCTAATGTATATAACAAAGGATTAATATTAATGCACAAAGAATGAGATGGAGAACTCAGTAGAAAGATGGGCAAAGTTGGGAAATGGTAGTTTATAGAAGAAACAATTGTTAAAAAATACATGACATGCTGTTTGATCTCTTTAATGAATGGAAAAATAAAACTTAAAACTGCAAGTTTTTCACCTTTTCATTTTTCACCTTCCAGATTGGCAAAAATTAAAAACCCTGGTAGCTCAGCGGTTAAAGCGTCTGCCTGCAATGCGGGAGACCTGGGTTCGATCCCTGGGTTGTTGGGAAGATCCCCTGGAGAAGGAAATGGCAACCCACTCCAGTATTCTTGCCTGGAGAATCCCATGGACGGAAGAGCCTGGTGGGCTATAGTCCACGGGGTCACAAAGAGTCGGACACAACTGAGCAACTTCACTTCACTTCACTTCATAGCATATTAAGGAAGGACATGGGGAAAAAGGCAGTCATGTTACTGGTGGACATGTAAATTGGTACTGTCATTTTGGAGGCCAGTTTGTCAGTACCTATTAAAATGTAAGGTGTGCATATTTACTTTAATAGTATTTTTATTTGTAAGATGAAAATAGTCCTGAAATGAGCAGTCATGTTCATTAAGTAAATTATGATCAGTGTGCAGTGAAATATCTGGCACCTTTTTAAAAGAACAATGAGATAAATCTTTATATGCTAACAGAGGATATCCATGCTGTCGTGTTCAGTGAAAAAAAAAAAAGCAAATTGTATGTTGAGTAAAATACTGTCTTTACTAAAATACAAAACAAGTCAGTATGTGAAGGGACGTGCTGTTAAGTACTTCAGAGTCTGGAGGGCCACCTACCATGTTGTGCAATGGCTCCCTTCAGAGTAGGGAGGGCCTCTGGGAAGGGAATTCATTTTAACATCAAATACTTTTGTATTTCCATTTTTTAAAACAGTAAGCATGCATTATTATTATAATTTTAAAACCCAAGAAGACACAAAAGACTGCACAAAGTGTCTAATGGATTTAAAAGTTTCAATCTTCATTTTCTGTACAAAGATAGGTTTTTGTATGCTTTTAGGTTCTATAACTTAAAAAAATAAGGACATGATAGACTGTTTTCAACATACTGCTTTGTGCTTTTGCATGTTGCTTCTGCCATTTAATTGCTTAGTGTTATTTATTAAATTAAAATTTTGTAACTTGAAGTATGTATTACCTTTTAGCATTTATTGACTACTCTCAATAGATGCTGATTTTCAGATAAATATGTCCTGATTGTTTAGGTTGAAAAAGTGTTCTAGATGTCTGGAGTGATCTACATCTTTATATACTATGAGATAACACGATATAATGTAAAAAAAACTAGATACATTTAAAATAATAATTTAGTAACATTTGGAGATAAATGTTACTAAGGGAGCTAGGACATTTATTTGATAACTACTGTTTGAGTAAAATTTTAGGATGAAATTTTCAGTGTCACAAGCAATTAGTTGTGTAATACCTGCTAATAATGTTCCGTGCTTTTCATCTTCAAAGCAATGTACAGAATTAATTAATCTCTACAGTGTTCTTAGAAATGTAGGTCAGTATCATTATCTCTGTTTTTGTAGGTGGAGAAATTGAGGCAGAGAGGTTGAATGATTTGGGATAAGTTTGTTATAGCCGGATTAGAATTGAGGCATTTTGGGCTCAGAGCCCAGCATTTAGAGCAGTAGAACCACACCTTCTTTAGAAGACTTAATCTTTGTGTCCTTGATAAAACTACTTCTCATGAAACCGTAATGAGGTCATCTCTATATTAAAATTCAGAAGCAACAGGTTTGATCACTATACAACCACTTAAACACACACACACCATTTTCTCCTCTGTGCCCTTCTGGCTCTATATCGCCTTAATCTGTGTTTCCCATTGTCTCTGTGTTGGAGAATTACCAAACTACTTATCCTCAAATTTATTTTTCTTCTGGGCTCTCATTCAGTGGCTTAGGCCTATGGCCAGGTCAGTGGCTAGGAAAATGGAGGCTGTTGATTGAATTAGTTGATTCAGTCGTTGTTGAACAGAATGCGCTGGTACTCTTTTACCAGCACATGATGTTGGAGGCGTTTCTGCTCAGTAGAGTCATGTTCAAGGCAAGGGTCACGTCTGTGAAGTAAGCAGATCGCCGTGTCATGGTGGTCACTCTGGATTCCTCCTTTTTCCTCACTTCCATGATTCATCAGTTCCCATACACCTTTGATACCTTCTTCAAATGATCACTTGAATCTGATGCTTTATTTACATTCCAACTGCCAGCATCCCAACAAGCCCTTGTTGCTAAATATTGGTGTTGTCTGTTTATTTTTATATAGATCAGTTCAGTTCAGTTCAGTTGCTCAGTCGTGTCTGACTCTTTGCGACCCCATGAATCGCAGCACGCCAGGCCTCCCTGTCCATCACCATCTCCCGGAGTTCACTCAGACTCACGTCCATCGAGTCCATGATGCCATCCAGCCATCTCATCCTCGGTCGTCCCCTTCTCCTCCTGCCCCCAATCCCTCCCAGCATCAGAGTCTTTTCCAATGAGTCAGCTCTTCGCATGAGGTGTCCAAAGTACTGGAGCTTCAGCTTTAGCATCATCCTTCCAAAGAAATCCCAGGGTTGATCTCCTTCAGAATGGACTGGTTGGATCTCCTCGCAGTCCAAGGGACTCTCAAGAGTCTTCTCCAACACCATAGTTTAAAAGCATCAATTCTTCGGCACTCAGCCTTCTTCACAGTCCAACTCTCACATCCATACATGACCACAGGAAAAACCATAGCCTTGACTAGACGGACCTTAGTCGACAAAGTAATGTCTCTGCTTTTGAATATGCTATCTAGGTTGGTCATAACTTTTCTTCCAAGGAGGAAGTGTCTTTTAATTTCACGGCTGCAATCACCATCTTCAGTGATTTTGGATCAGTTGTGTAAAAAAATCCCTCCAATATTCTCAGTCACAAAGTTAATCTTACAACAGTTCTGATCTGTTGATTCTCCTTTCTAAATTACCTCACTAGATCAGAAACTATTCATTATTCTTCAGTAGAAATTTACCAAAATGTAAAGTCCTAATTCCTAAGTTTGGCATTTAAAAACTTACTTAGTATGGAACTGATTTATCTCTTCTATTTGTGCACCAAACTAATTGCTGACTACTCCTTAAATATGCCTTGCATCTTTTGTCTAATTTATGTTTTTGCATATTGTTTCATTTTTTTTCTCTCTCTTTATCAAAGTCTAACGATCTTCAAATGTCTTCCTACTTTACAGGAATATTTCTTTATTATTCAACTAGAACATCTACTGAATGTCTATAGCTCTTTGTTTATGTTGTTAAATTTGCATTAGTCACAAACTTCATATGACTGTTTCTGTGATTATTTTATCTGCTATGCTAGATTTTAGCTATTTGATAGTAGAGACCCTGCTTTATAAATCCTTGTATCTGTGACTCATAGTAAAATGTCAGACACCTAAGGTGCTCAAAGCTTTTGTGATATTTAATTAATAACTAGATATCATAGGACTCTCTGAGGTACAGATGACCCAGTGTTCCCAATACACCAGTCTTTTGTTAGAATAAATTCAATCTAAGTTTGAAGTCTCTTTGAGACTCCTCTGCTCTTTTACATAAACTTTATTATATAATTGTTTGGTTCAGTGTTGAATATTTCAAAAATCTTTATTTCTGATAATGTGACATTGATTAAATATGTTTATGTGTATGGTTAACAGATAGTTAATATAATTCTGTGTAGATGGCAGTAGACAAGAGATTATGGGAGAATACACTACATTTTAGATAATTTTGAAATTACCTAATGATGACCAGAATACCTAAGTCAACTAGTGGTTTATTTTAAACTTGTGCTATTTAGTTGTCTTTAATTTTGTACATTTTGGTGACTAGATAATCCTCAGAAAGTCTATTGATAGCAAATAACATGTTCTAACTTTATGCCCAAGAAAGATTTCCTTAGGCTCTTTAAGGTATTTTGCTAACATACATTTCATTTTAAATGTCTTGTTAACCCAAGGTATCATCTGTCTTTGTTAAATTGCAGCAGTGTCTTCTCTTAGTTTATTTTTCTTTTCCATCGTGTTTTACATTAGGGTTTTATTTACCCTCAGGCTTCCTTTCCTTTCCAAAGTAGTCAAAGTAGCTGACCTAAGAAACCAGACCTAAGTCTGACCTAAGACAGATATTCTGCAGATTCACTTAGTGGCAGTCCATAGGGTCGCAAAGAGTTGGACACTACTCAGGTAACAGCATGCACTCACAATCTTAAGACAAATAAGTATTTATTATACTGTGACTTCCCTGGTGGCTCAGACGGCAAAGCGTCTATCTATGATGTGGGAGATCCAGGTTTGATCCCTGGGTTGGGAAGATCCCCTGGAGAAGGAAATGGCAATCCACTCCAGTACTATTGCCTGGAAAATCCCATGGACAGAGGAGCCTGGTAGGCTATAGTCATGGGGTTGCAAAGAGTCGGACACGACTGAGCAACTTCACGTTCATACTGTGATCTGTTTTGGAAAGAAGGCTTTAAACCTTTTGAAGATGTAACTAGAAAATGAGAAAGGTTCCCTAAGATCCTCTCATTTTTTTATCCTCAAAATTTGGCTATCATAGATTATCCCCTTTACAAGAGAACAATTGAGATATAGATCAAGTTCAGTTGAAATCATGCTTCTTATTCTGTCATAAAGACTGGACATTTGAATTCAGAATGGCCTTCTGAGACTGTCATCAACTGCCTTATAAAATTAAACAAAATAAAATGATATTTAAGAATAAACGAAAATTAAATTTATTAGACAATTTTTCTTGTTTATCTTTTTCCTTCTGCTATTCTTTTCACTTGGATAATTCTTTTTCCTAGTCAATATTAAGAAAATTTGCTGTATTTTTAGTCATTCACTGTTTTATTCATTTTTCTGTGTATAACTACTTTAGGTTTTGCTCTAAGTCCTGTGTATTGGGTTTTATCCCTAGAGAAATGCACAGGGGCACTGAGTAGGGCAATATTTCTCCACTTTGTTAGGCACTTTCTGTTTCACTGCCTTTTAAAACCTTGGCCAGATCCCCTCTCAGAATGCAGAAACCAGAATTCTTCAGAAATTCTTTTCTTTCCTCCTTCAAAAACAACTGTTTATGGACTAATACACTATTTGAATGATACGAGCTCAGTCTTGACTGCTTCCTTCAGGCAGATTTTTCAAACATGGAAATTACAGCATTCTTTTTAACTGGTGGCATTCTTGAGTAAGATGCTAGACCTTTAAAGGTCTGAGTCTTTGAAAAAACCTACACAGTTTAAAGATGGCAAGACATGTTGAGGACTAGACAGGATGTTGATTTGGTCCCCTCCCACCATGTCTATCTAGTAATTATGGATTTTTACAAATATTAAAAAATTTACCGTATTCTTTTTAATTTTATATGGTCTTATTAGCAGATATTTGAAGTTCAGAGGAAAATAAGGATGAATAAGCTGCATTTGACTATCTTTTGCCTCCCTCTAATGCATGACCCTGCAAAGCCTCCTCCCTGATTACACATATTTTGGGGAACCTGCAAGAGTTGTCACATGTATTCATAAATAAGTCCAGTCATATACTAGTGGACACTAGCCATTTTAGCCATTTTCTTCTCACCTCACCTGCCACACCTGCTCCATCAACACATTATTGCTGCCACCATGTCTACTTTTGCTGGGTGTGGATCCTGCTTTGTCTGGATATCACCACTCTGAGTACAGTAATGCAAAGGGCTACCAGACCTACTTATGTTCTACTGAGCACCAACCCCTGTGGCCGCTTCATAACCGTTAAACCAAATATTCCAGGGGTGGTTATAAGTAGAATGTCTCTCTCCCCTTTGTCCTAGTCTTTTTCCGTGGGAAACTGGAGCAATATTGTTTATACATTGGAGCATTTTTAGAAACAACTTGTACATTTTTCTCAGTCCTCCCACCCCCAATGAAACTACAAATGAATCCTGTTTTCAAGTCCAGATCATAGACTTTCCACCGTGCTAGTCTCAGAATTTCCGCTTATGTCCAAATGCAAAGAGTCAAAGCTTTGTACTTGACATTTTGTGCTGTCTACAGACATTGTTTTGCTTATTCTCTTCCATAATTTCCGAGTAGTTTAGGATTTTCAAATTTAGTAAAGACACGCAGTGGACCACCCACTCCAATACTCTTGCCTGGAAAAATCCCATGGACAGAGGAGCGTGATAGGCTGCAGTCCATGGGGTCGCAAAGAGTCGGACACGACTGAGTGACTTCACTTTCACTTTTCACTTTCATGCATTGGAGAAGGAAATGGCAACCCACTCCAGTGTTCCTGCCTGGAGAATCCCAGGGACGGCAGAGCCTGGTGGGGTGCTGTCTATGGGGTTGCACAGAGTCCGACATGACTGAAGCGACTTAGCAGCAGCAGCAGCACACAGTGGACCTATGGGTTTTCAAGTTAAAAGCTTCTCTACCTCTTATAAAGAATAGATAGTATGGATTAAAAAGAAGCTGTGATTGACTCTTCATTTCTGTCACCAGGGGAATGTTTCTTATTTATTTATGGCTCATCTGGGTCTTTGTTGCTGCTCAGGCCTCTCCAGTTGCAGTGAGCAGGGGCTACTCTTTGTTGGGGTGCGTAGTCTCCTCTTTACAGTGGCTTCTCTTTTGCAGATCACAACTAGGTGCAAAGGCTCAGGAGTTGTGATGCAGGTGGGTCCAGCCACTCCATGGCAAGTGGGATCCTCTCAGACCTGGGGATTGAGCCCATGTCCTCTCCTTTGGCATGCAGACTCTTAACCACTGGACCACAAGGGAAGTCTCATGGGAATGTTTTGACAAAATCTTTATTACTGATTGACTTAAACTGAAAAGTAGACTTACAAGTGTAGTCTTCTTTTGATATGTAAGTAAAAGTGTGGCCTTCTGTTTTTGGCTAAAATTTTATCTCTAATTTGCATGATGAAACCTTATTGTGTAGCTACTAACAGCTAAACTTCAGCCTTTGTTAGAATTCATAAATTCTCGTTATTGGTATCTAAATAAACACTAAATTGAAGAGTGTTTCTATTTTCTAATATAGTCTACAAGTTATGACTTTAGTGCTCAGTGTCCAAGAAAGTACGTGCCTGTTTCATCATATCTTTTCTTCTCTGTTCCTAGTGAAATATTAATCCATTTGCATGGGCTAATTCAATACTTCCTCTGGTGTAGAAGCTTCTCCACAATTAGGTACTTTTCCATTATAAAATCCCTCTTGTACTAAGTCGTTCATTCATTTCTCCCTATGTAACGTAATTCAGTTCAGTAGCTCAGTCGTATCTGACTCTTTCCAACCCCATGGACTGCGGCATGCCAGGCTTCCCTGTCTATCACCAATTCCTGGAGCTTGCTCAAACTCGAGTTGGTGATGCTATCCAACCATCTCATCCTCTGTCGTCCCCTTCTCCTCCTGCTGTCAATCTTTCCCAGCATCAGGGTGTTTTCTAAGGAGTCAGTTCTTTGCATCAGGTGGCCAAAGTGTTGGAGCTTTAGCTTTAGCATCAGTCCTTCTAGTGAATATTCAGGACTCATTTCCTTTACGATTAACTGGTTTGATCTCCTTGCAGTCCAAGCGACTCTCAAGAGTCTTCTCCAACATCAGTTTAAAAACATCAGTTCTTTGGCACTCAGCTTTCTTCATAGTCCAACTCTCACATCTCTGCCTGAGTACTGAAAAATCATAGCTTTGACTATATGGACCTTTAAGATCATGTTTAATACTTCTTTGTTTTTTCCATATAAATTTACACGGTGCTAGACATTTGAGTAATAGCAGCAAATACTACAGCAGCAAGATTAAGATAACTAGTCCTGTGGTAGGTACTTTATTATACCCATTTTATGTTTGGCGAAACTTAGAGAAGTTAAGTAATTTATGCAAATTAGTGAGTAACCTGAGAAGTTAGAGAATTTCCCCAGTAGCTCAGTGGTAAAAGAATCCACCTGCAATTCAGGAGACTTGAGTTTGATCCCTGGGTCAGGAAGATTCCCTGGAGTAGGAAATGGCAACCCACTCCAGTATTCTTGTCTGGAAAATTCCATGGACAGAGGAGCCTGGCAGGCTACAGTCTATAGGACTGCAAAGAGTCGGACATGACTGAGCACTGAGCACATCTGTACGTGAGTGTGAGAGAATAAGAAGCCAGGTAGTTAAGAGTCTAGAGTCCACATATTAAGTTTAATAAATATGAAATTTATTTAATTTATTAATTGATTCTTAGGCAGTGCCACAAGGCATGCAGAATCTTAGTTCCCTGACCAGAGATTGAACCCGTGTCCCTTATACTGGGAACTCGGATTCTTAAATATTGAACGGCCAGGAAGTCCCATTAATTGATTCTTCAAACCGATATTCCAGGCCTCACCTATCTGAATGACAAAGATGCAGTTTACCTATTCTAATATAGTAAGTATTTTAGTCTTAAAAAAGTACAACTATAAAGTAACAATTCCGGATAAGTCTCATGAAACTGACTGAAAAGAAAGTGAAAGTGAAGTCGCTCAGTCCTGTCCAACTCTTTGCGACCCCATGGAATAGTAGCCTACCAGGCTCCTCCCTCCATGGGATTCTCCAGGCAAGAGTACTGGAGTGGGTTGGCATTTCCTTCTCCAGGGGATCTTCCCGACCCAGGGATCGAACCTGGGTCTCCTGCATTGCGGGCAGATGCTTTAACCTCTGAGCCACGCAATTTCAAAGAACACAGCTTTGGAAATATTTTGAATAATGGCAGCCTCACTAGTAACTCCCAGGTGACAACTCAGAAAGATAATAGTTGAATTGAAAAATACAGGTGAGTTTTAATATCCCTTTTTCTCTATTGCCTGCTAGAGAATCCTTCATGGTAATGAGCCCACTAGCTCTCTTACCCCATATCTATATATGTGGCAGCCATCTTCTGTTTAGAATACCATATCTGGAGGTCAAAGGCTCTTTTGTTTCATCTCTAAACTTTTAAGGCACTTTAGTACAAGGAAGAAAGTGAATTCAGATCAATCCAAAATTTACTATTTATTATAGCCTGTTTTTTGCTACTCTTTTCAACTTCATTTTTCTATGCTTTTCTACCATGCATCTTGATCTAACACTATTGTTTTACTCAAACTACTGTGTATACACTCCCTCAGTCCAGTTCAGTCGCTCAGTCGTGTCCGACTCTTTGTGACCCCATGAACCACAGCACGCCAGGCCTCCCTGTCCATCACCAACTCCCGGAGTTCACTTAAGCTCATGTCCATTGAGTCAGTGATGCCATCCAGCCATCTCATCCTCTGTCGTCTCCTTCTCCTCCTGCCCCCAATCCCTCCCAGCATCAGGGTCTCTTCGCATGAGGTGGCCAAAGTATTGGAGTTTCAGCTTCAGCATCAGTCCTTCTTATGAACACCCAGGACTGATCTCCTTTAGGATGGACTGGTTGGATCTCCTTGCAGCCCAAGGGATTCTCAAGAGTCTTCTCCATCACCACAGTTCAAAAGCATCAATTCTGTATACCCCAGTACAGTAAGTGTCCTGTGTTGCCGGCACAGAGTCTGAAAACCTGTCTGTTTAGATTCAAAGCCCACCTCTACTACCTGCTGGCTATATGACTTTTCTATGTCTTAGTTTCCTCATTATAGGAGTAATAGTGATACTACTTCAAAGAGTTACATATTTGAGTTAATATGTGTAAAATTTTAGAAGAATGCTTGTCACAGGTAGGTCCATAGTATTATATGCTGCTATCATCATCATTTAACTGGTGAAATCCTTTGCTTCACTGAGGTCCTGTGAACATTTTATAATTTCTCAGTAGCTTTCTCAGTGCCCTGCTGTTCCAAGCAGGCTTAAGCCCTTCTGTTATACTGTGAAATTGATTACTGTGCCATTTCAGCAATTAGTAACTGTGTCTCATTAGTTGAACATGCATCTGAATCTTGATGATTATAAGTACATTGAGGTCAAAAGTAAAGGTGAGGTAAGGACTAACAAAGTCTGTATTATGTCTAAAAGTATTTTGGATTATCATTCATAAATAGTATGGGGAAATATTTTTAGTCACTCCTAATGTTAAAGATGGAGAAGGCAATGGCACCCCACTCCGGTACTCTTGCCTGGAAAATCCCATGGGTGGAGGAGCCTGGTAGGCTGCAGCCCATGGGGTCGCGAAGAGTCGGACACGACTGAGTGACTTCACTTTCACTTTTCACTTTCGTGCATTGCAGAAAGAAATGGCAACCCACTCCAGTATTCTTGCCTGGAGAATCCCAGGGACGGCAGAGCCTGGTGGGCTGCCGTCTATGGGGTCGCACAGAGTCGGACACGACTGAAGCGACTTAGCAGCAGCAGCAGCAATGTTAAAGAAGCTGAGAACTTTTTTTTCCATATAATAAATGTCATAAAATATTTTTCAAGGTATTATTTTCATATAGTAGATGTCATAAAATATTCAGAAGTTTGTTGGAAATAGCAGTCCTTTTTATGATCTGTATAAAGAAAATGTCAATAGTTTATGTATTTCTAATATACAGGAAAATTTACATGTAGTATAATACTTACATGTATTTCCAAGCAAACATTTGAAAGTTATTTAAATTCCTTTAAAATATTTGTAAAATGTTACTTTTTTTTCAGATTGGCCTTTGTCCAATTAGTCAAAATTAATGAAGTTCTAATTAATTTTTTTAAGTATAAATAATATCCATCATGGAAACAGTATCAGACTTTATTTTTTTGGGCTCCAAAATCACTGCAGATGGTGACTGCAGCCATGAAATTAAAAGACGCTTACTCCTTGGAAGAAAAGTTATGACCAACCTAGATAGCATATTCAAAAGCAGAAACATTACTTTGCCAACTAAGGTCCATCTAGTCAAAGCTATGGTTTTTCCAGTAGTCATGTATGGATGTGAGAGTTGGACTGTGAAGAAGGCTGAGTGCCAAAGAATTGATGCTTTTGAACTGTGGTGTTGGAGAAGACTCTTGAGAGTCCCTTGGACTGCGAGGAGATCCAACCAGTCCATTCTGAAGGAGATCAACCCTGGGATTTCTTTGGAAGGAATGATGCTAAAACTGAAACTCCAGTACTTTGGCCACCTCATGTTGACTCATTGGAAAAGACTGTGATGCTGGGAGGGATTGGGGGCAGGAGGAGAAGGAGACGACAGAGGATGAGATGGCTGGATGGCATCACTGACTCGATGGACGTGAGTCTGAGTGAACTCCGGGAGATGGTGATGGACAGGGAGTCCTGGCATGCTGCGATTCATGGGGTCGCAAAGAGTCGGACACGACTGAGCAACTGAAATGAACTGAACTGAATATCCATCACTAGGCCCTACTGTTAGAACTGGGAGGAAATATAAGATGTAAAACTTTGCTATCTTTTTAAAAAAATGAATGTAGTGTAGAATATCTGGATCTATCATGACATGCAGATGAACAAATTAATTTGAATGCTAATGTGGTTTCACACAGTTTACTTCTAAGTAAATATGTTTCCTATAATAGTAACTATATACCATTCATCTTGGGAATTCCATTTTAATTAGCCTGTTTGCATGTGAAAGATTGCAAATACTTGCTTTTTATATTAAAAATGCACCACAAAATGTTTTTGTACTTAATAACTACCTAGCAGATATTTCTTTTCCTTAAAAATCTTAAAATACTAAGTAATTCTAAATAAACTCAGTTTTAAAAATCATATATTATTGGAAACCCAAATATATATATATATATATATATATATATATATATTCTTCTTACTATGTTTCTCAATGTGATGATGTACTAAATCTAGGAAAAGTGATTTTTTTTTTTCATTTATTTCTGGGTGGTTAACTAAGGATATATTAAATTGTGTTTATTCTAATGAACCGTATCTCAAATATCAGTAGTGACAAATGATTCTTTTTATTATTTCTTTCTTTTTTTAAAATTATTTCCAAGGGATCTTGATTTTATTGGCAATAGAAGATAATTAATTGACACCTCTTCTTAATTATTTTTTAAACAGCATAGAGATTCCTTCTGCCATCAGATGTCATTCTGCTTGACTGAACTGCACCTGTGGTCTTTGAAGAATACCTTACACATTGGCGGTAAATAAACTGGATTAATTTCAATATTTTTCAAATATAAGTTACAACAATATAAATACCTAATAGCAAAGGTTAGAGCCTAGTTCTCCAGTGAAACTGCATCATTTTCTTTATACTTAATGAAAAATCGACTGGTGGAAAGGAATTTGTTTTTGTTAACTCTGATTAACTTATTTTTTTCAACTTGAGTTACATTTTCTGTTTAAAACATTAATTTTATCCATCTAATATCTATTTCCTCTTAAGATATATCAAAGATTTTCCAGCTTTTTCCCCTGAAATTGTTCATAATAACATGTTTATATTCATAAATATTTATAGGCTTGCAAATGATAAATGCATTTCTATTTAAAAGGAGTGTTTCAAACATACAGCTCATATGTACAATTGTGTCCTTGTTTTTTGCATTTCACATTTTTTGGGGAAGGGAGTAATATGAATCTGTTTTAACAATGTTTATTAGTATTTGAGGATGAACTGTATATCATTAGGAAACATCTTTTAAAAAATCTTTTCCTTTTGAAAATCTAAAGCAACTCTTGTATTTAGGACGACATATGTATTTAAATGTCTTCAGCATCATTTCTAAGAAAACGGTTTACCTTGCAAAGCATGTTTATTTATAACAAATATACAACTACAGATGATGTCATTATAATTTCATTACATTTAATGTGCTTAAAGTATGTAAGGAAAGAATTTACAGTTAAAGTGGACTTAACACACATTTGCTTCCTCCCAAGATTCTTCTAAAATGAGAATAAATGAATTACTTTAATAAATCTGTAAACCCACAAGGACTAAGCGACTAGGAAAGGAGACAATTGCTGTTGAGTTGTTTTTGGAAGGCGTAGAGAAGTTACCAAAGCTCAAAAATCTGAATATTAGATGTCTACAGAAAATTCCACTGACAGCAAACTTGGGTTTCAAAAGTCTTGAGAGGTACAGAAATTTGAGGAGTCAGATAATGAAGAAGGATGAGATTGTGGCATGAGGTAATCAGAAAGAGACTAGAAAATCTCTGTAAGAGGTAGTGAGACACTGGAAATACTTGATTTTGGGAAGTTCAAAACTAGCTGCAGTGGAAAAAGATAGGGGAGAGGTGCTAAACTGAAAACAAGGAAAACTGAAGTGAAAGCCTACATAGGAATATTCTTAATCCCTTTATAATCAAATTAATCTTAATCTCAGAATGTCACGGAAGAAGCTGAAGGAGTCCTCTCTGGAGAGACTGCTTGGCCCCAGAGGGAAGGCCTATTTACATTGATATTTAACGTGGTCTTCCAGGGAAACATCCAGGTTCCTGAGCGGTCAGTGAAACCCACTGTTGGCAAGCCCTATTTGTGTATATTGACCTTTTAATCAGCTTTCTAGTGCCTCACTTTGAAATACGAACAGCAAGAAATGAAATATAGATGTTTCAGGAAACAGTTGAAAGTTAATCTTTTGGGAAGTAAAAACATGTAGCAGAAAATTTTTTTTATTTCAAATGAGTAAAAGAAATTGGGGGAAAAAAAAACAGGGGAAGAAACTTATTTCACTGCTGATGAAAGTATGAGTTGGTCCAACCATTTTAGGAAATAATTTGGCATTACCTTCTTTAGCTGAAGATGTATTTTGCCTTGCTGCTGTTGTTCAGTTGCTCAGTCATGTCTGACTCTTTGCAACCCCACGGATTGCAGCTTGCCAGGCTTCCCTGTCCTTCACCATCTCTCAGAGCTTGCTCAAACTCATGTCCATTGAGTCAATGATGCCATCCAACCGTGTTGGCCTCTGTCGTCCCCTTCTCCTCCTGCTTTCAATCTTTCCCAGCGTCAGAGTCTTTTCTAATGAGTTGGCACTTCACATCAGGTGGCCAAAGTATTGGAGTTTCGTACAGTAGACAAAGCCTACTGACCAGTAATTCAACTCCTAGATATATACCATAGTGAAAGCCTTGATACCTTGTGTGCACCAGGAAACATGTACAAAAATGTTCTTAATAGTACTTATCCTTAACTAGAAACCATACAAATGTCAATCAGCAGGAGAATGGACAAATATATTTATGCAACAGAGAAAGTGAATGAATTGAAACTGTATGCAACAACATGGATGAATGTCAGGCATATGTTATAGAGAAAAAGTTTAAAAAGTAAGCTGCAGTATACATACAGTATATTTGCACTTTAAGTTCAAAAACAGTGGCTAAATTAAATAATGTATTGTTTCAGGAGACAAGTATATGTGGAAAAACTATAAAGAACATTATATTATAAACACAGAATTTAGTGTAGCTCTGACAAGGAAGGGAGTGGAAGTGAAATAGTAAAGGGCACACAGCAAGTTTAAAGATAGTGTTCTTGGGAGAGGGTTCAAGATGTTAGCATAGGAAGATCCTGAACTCACCTCTCCCTATTCAGTTCAGTCGCTCAGTCGTGTACGACTCTTTGTGACCCCATGAATCGCAGCACGCTAGGCCTCGCTGTCCATCACCAACTCCCAGAGTTCACTCAGACTCGAGTCCATCATGTCCGTGATGTCATCCAGCCATCTTGTCCTTGGTCGTCTCCTTCTTCTCCTGCCACCAATTCCTCCCAGCATCAAAGTCATTTCCAATGAATCAACTCTTCGCATGAGGTGTCCAAAGTACTGGAGCTTCAGCTTTAGCATCATTCCTTCCAAAGAAATCTCAGGGTTGATCTCCTTCAGAATGGACTGGTTGGATCTCCTTGCAGTCCAAGGGACTCTCAAGAGTCTTCTCCAACACCATAGTTCAAAAGCATCAATTCTTCGGCCCTCAGCCTTCTTCACAGTCCAACTCTCACATCCATACATGACTACTGGAAAAACCATAGCCTTGACTAGACGGATCTTAGTCGGCAAAGTAATGTCTCTGCTTTTGAATATACTATTTAGGTTGGTCATAACTTTTCTTCCAAGGAAGAAGTGTCTTTTAATTTCATGGCTGCAGTCACCATCTGCATGGTAAAAGGACACCATACAGTGATTTTGGAGCCCAAAAAAATAAAGTCTGACTGTTTCCACTGTTTCCCCATCTATTTGCCATGGAGTGATGGGACTGGATGCCATGATCTTCATTTTCTGAATGTTGAGCTTTAAGCCAACTTTTTCACTCTCCTCTTTCATTTTCATCAAGAGGCTTTTTAGTTCCTCTTCACTTTCTGCCATAAGGGTGGTGTCATCTGCATATCTGAGGTTATTGATATTTCTCCTGGCAATCTTGATTCCAGCTTGTGTTTCTTTCAGTCCAGTGTTTCTCATGATGTACTCTGTATATAAGTTAAATAAGCAAGGTGACAATATACAGCCTTGACGTCCTCCTTTTCCTATTTGGAACCAGTCTGTTGTTCCATGTCCAGTTCTAACTGTTGCTTCCTGGCCTGCATACAGATTTCTCAAGAGGCAGGTCAGGTGGTCTGGTATTCCCATCTCTTTCAGAATTTTCCACAGTTTATTGTGATCCACACAGTCAAAGGCTTTGGCATAGTCAATAAAGCAGAAAGAGATGTTTTTCTGGAACTCTCTTGCTTTTCCCACCATCCAGCAGATGTTGGCAATTTGATCTCTGGTTCCTCTGCCTTTTCTAAAACCAGCTTGAACATCTGGAAGTTCATGGTTCACGTATTGCAGAAGCCTGGCTTGTAGAGTTTTGAGCATTACTTTACTAGCATGTGAGATGAGTGCCATTGTGTGGTAGTTTGAGCATTCTTTGGCATTGCCTTTCTTTGGGATTGGAATGAAAACTGACCTTTTCCAGTCCTGTGGCCACTGCTGAGCTGTCCAAATGTGCTGGCATATTGAGTGCAGCACTTTCACAGCATCATCTTTCAGGATTTGAAATAGCTCAACTGGAATTCCATCACCTCCACTTGCTTTGTTTGTAGTGATGCTTTCTAAGGCCCACTTCACTTCACATTCCAAGATGTCTGGTTCTAGATGAGTGATCACACCATCGTGATTATCCGGGTCATGAAGATCCTTTTTGTACAGTTCTTCTGTGTATTCTTGCCATCTCTTCTTAATATCTTCTGCTTCTGTTAGGTCCATACCATTTCTGTCCTTTATCGAGCTATATGCACAACAAATTTAATTAAGTACATATGGAACATGGATGAATAGAGCCTCCACAACAAAAGGTAAAAGGACAGCACTGAGCTGGGTAGGAAAGACAAACAGTATTGCCAAGGGGAAAAACCACATCCCAGCCACAGCAATCCACAACTGGGAGAGATAACAAAGGTATGGATC
The DNA here is from genome assembly GCF_032405125.1 of Capricornis sumatraensis. Taxonomy (NCBI): domain Eukaryota; kingdom Metazoa; phylum Chordata; class Mammalia; order Artiodactyla; family Bovidae; genus Capricornis; species Capricornis sumatraensis. Next base: position 44,738,524 of record NC_091069.1, read on the forward strand.
TACTCTCTCAGTTGTGAGGGATTCAGGTTCCACGTCAGCCATCGCAACCCCTAGATCCTATGCAGGAGAGACAAGCCCCTAAAATACCTGACTTTGAAAACCAATGGGAAATATATCCAGGAAAAGTATACAACTGCAGGAAACAGAAAGGCCACTCCTGAACGGTGTGCATGAAAACTCAGTTGATTTGAAAATCAACACAAAAACACAAGGTTGAGAAACATATGGACTGTAGGTAAAGGGGACCCAGTTACTAATCTTTAAGCATCTGCCAGAGACTCAGGAACCAATGGGGACACTCCCTGGGAACTGAGATACTGGCTAAAGACCAAAAAAAAAAAAAAAAAAAAAGTCTTCATGCAGGACTACAGCATGCAGGATTGGAGTTCCCCAACCAATGGTTAACTCTTGCCCTCTGCAGTGGAGGTGTGGAGTCAGCCAATGCACTGCCAGAGACATCACAGGACATTTCTTATGAAGGCCACTCAGAAATATACAGCAAAAACTTCAGAGCTATGTCAAAGCTGTATGTTGTCACCTTGCTTATTTAAATTCTGTGCAGAACACATCATGCAAAATGCCAGGCTGAATGCAGCACAAGCTGGAATCAAGATTGCTGGGTGAAATATCAGTAAGCTCAGATATGCAGATAACACCAACCTAATGACAGAAGGCTTAAAGATCCTCTTGATGAAGATGAAAGAGGTGAGTGAAAAAGCTGGCTTAAAACTCAACATTCCAAAAACTAAGATCATGGCATCGGGTCCCGTCACTTCATGGCAAGTAGATGGGGAAACAATGGAAACAGTGACGCATTTTGTTTTCTCGGGCTCCAAAATCACTGTGAATGGTGACTACAGCCATGAAATTAAAAGGTTATTGCTCTTTGGAAGAAAAGCTATGACAAACCTGGATAGCATATTAAAAAGCAGAGACATCACTTTGCTGACAAAGGTCCGTATGGTCAAAGCTATGGTTTTTCCAGTAGTCATGTATGGATGTGAGAGTTGGATCAGAAAGAAGGCTTAGTGCTAAAGACTTGTTGCATTTGAACTGTGTTGTTGGAGAAGACTTTTGAGAGTCCCTTGGGCAGTGTGGAGATCAAACCAGTGAATCCTATAAGAAATCAACCCTGAATACTCATAGGAAGCATTGATGCTGAAGCTGAAGCTCTAATACTTTGGCTACCTGATGTGAGGAACAGACTCATTGAAAAAGACCCTGATGCTGGGAAAAGTTGAAGATACAAGGAAAAGAGGATAGCAGAGGACAAGGTGGTTAAATAGCATCATCAACTCAATGGACACACATTGGAGCAAACTCTTAGAGATAGTGAATGCCAGGGAAATCTGGCATGCTGCAGTCTATGGGGTTGCAAAGAGTTGGACATGATTTACCAGCTGAACAGCAATAACAATAATAATCATCTATTTAGTGTGAAGTAACAAATAACTCCAGAAAGAATGAAAGGATGGAGCCAAAGCAAAAACAGTACCCATCTGTGGATGTGACTGGTGATAGAAGCAAGGTCCGATGCTGTAAAGAGCAATATTGCATAGGAACGTGGAATGTCAGGTCCATGAATCAAGGCAAATTGGAAGTGGTCAGACAAGAGATGGCAAGAGTGAATGTCGACATTCTAGGAATCAGCGAACTAAAATGGACTGGAATGGGTGAATTTAATTCAGATGAACGTTATATCTACTACTGCGGACAGAAATCCCTTAGAAGAAATGGAGTAGCCATCATGGTCAACAAGAGAGTCCGAGATGCAGTACTTGGATGCAATCTCAAAAACGACAGAATGATCTCTGTTCGTTTCCAGGGCAAACCATTCAATATCACGGTAATCCAAGTCTATGCCCCAACTAGTAACGCTGAAGAAGCTGAAGTTGAACAGTTCTGCGAAGACCTACAAGACCCTTTAGAACTAATACCCAAAAATGATGTCCTTTTCACTATAGGGGACTGGAATGCAAAAGTAGGAAGTGAAGAAACACCTGGAGTACAGGCAAATTTGGCCTTGGAATGCGGAATGAACCAGGGCAAAGACTACTATAGTTTTGCCAAGAAAATGCACTGGTCATAGCAAACATCGTCTTCCAACAAAACAAGAGAAGAGTCTACACATGGACATCACCAGATGGCCAACACTGACATCAGATTGATTATATTCTTTGCAGCCAAAGATGGAGAAGCTCTATAATACAGCAACAAAAACAAGATCAGGAGCTGACTGTGGCTCAGATCATGAACTCCTTATTACCAAATTCAGACTTGAAGAAAGTAGGGAAAACTACTAGACCATTCAGGTATGACCTAAATCAAATCGCTTTTGACTATACAGTGGAAGTGAGAAATAGATTTAAGGGACTAGATCTGACAGGTAGAGTGCCTGATGAACTATGGAAGAGGTTTGTGACATTGTACAGGAGACAGGGATCAAGACCATCCCCATGGAAAAGAAATGCAAAAAAGCAAAAGGGCCATCTGGGAGGCCTTACAAATAGCTGTGAAAAGAAGAAAAGCTAAAAGCCAAGGAGAAAAGGAAAGATATAAGCGTCTGAATGCAGAGTTCCAAAGAATAGCAAGAAGAGATAAGAAAGCCTTCCTCATCGATCAATGCAAAGAAATAGAGGAAAACAACAGAATGGGAAAGATTAGAGATCTCTTCAAGAAAATTAGAGATACCAAGGGAACATTTCATGCAAAGATGGGCTTGATAAAGGACAGAAATGGTATGGACCTAACAGAAGCAGAAAATATAAAGAAGAGGTGACAAGAATACACAGAAGAACTGTACAAAAAAGATCTTCATGACCCACATAATCATGATGGTGTGATCACTCACCTAGAGCCAGACATCCTGGAATGTGAAGTCAAGTGGGCCTTAGAAAGCATCACTACAAACAAAGCAAGTGGAGGTGATGGAATTCCAGTAGAGCTATTTCAAATCCTGAAAGATGATGCTGTGAAAGTGCTGCACTCAATATGCCAGCACATTTGGACAACTCAGCAGTGGCCACAGGACTGGAAAAGGTCAGTTTTCATTCCAATCCCAAAGAAAGTCAATGCAAAAGAATGCTCAAACTACCACACAATGGCACTCATCTCACATGCTAGTAAAGTAATGCTCAAAACTCTACAAGCCAGGCTTCTGCAATACGTGAACCGTGAACTTCCAGATGTTCAAGCTGGTTTTAGAAAAGGCAGAGGAACCAGAGATCAAATTGCCAACATCCACTGGTACATGGAAAAAGCAAGAGAGTTTCCGAAAAACATCTCTTTCTGCGTTATTGACTATGCCAAAGCCTTTGACTGTGTGGATCACAATAAATTGTGGAAAATTCTGAAAGAGATGGGAATACCAGACCACCTGACCTGCCTCTTGAGAAATCTGTATCCAGGCCAGGAAGCAACAGTTAGAACTGGACATGGAACAACAGACTGGTTCCAGATAGGAAAAGGAGTATGTCAAGGCTGTATATTCACCCTGCTTATTTAATTTATATGCAGAGTACATCATGAGAAACGCTGGGCTGGAAGAATCACAAGCTGGAATTAAGATTGCTGGGAGGAATATCAGTAACCTCAGATATGCAGATGACACCACCCTTATGGCAGAAAGTGAAGAGGAACTAAAAAGCCTCTTGATGAAAGTGAAAGTGGAGAGTGAGTAAGTTGGCTTAAAGCTCAACATTCAGAAAACAAAGATCATGGCATCTGGTCCCATCACTTCATGGCAAATAGATGGGGAAACAGTGGAAACAGTGTCAGACTTTATTTTTTTGGGCTCCAAAATCACTGCACATGGTGACTGCAGCCATGGAATTAAAAGACGCTTACTCCTTGGATGGAACGTTATGACCAAGCTAGATAACGTATTCAAAAGCAGAGACATTACTGTGCCACCAAAGGTCCATCTGGTCAAGGCTATGATTTTTCCAGTGGTCATGTATGGATGTGAGAGTTAGACTGTGAAGAAAGCTGAGTGCCGAAGAATTGATGCTTTTGAACTGTGGTGTTGGAGAAGACTCTTGAGAGTCCCTTGGACTGCAAGGAGATCCATCCAGCCCATTCTGTCGGAGATCAGCCCTGAGTGTTCTTTGGAAGGAATGATGCTAAAGCTGAAACTCCAATACTTTGGCCACCTCATGCGAAGAGTTGACTCATTGGAAAAGACTGTGATGCTGAGAGGGATTGAGGGCAGGAGAAGAAGGGGATGACAGAGGATGAGATGGCTGGATGGCATCACTGACTCGATGGACGTGAGTCTGAGTGAACTCTGGGAGTTGATGATGGACAGGGAGTCCTGGCATGCTGCAATTCATGGGGTCGCAAAGAGTCGGACACGACGGAGCGTCTGAACTGAACTGAACTGAGAATTATGTCTTTAAAAACATTTTACATACCTTAATTAAAAAGTATTTTATTGCTAAAAATGCTGAACATCATAGGAACTTTAAGGAAGTCTTAATCTTTGAGCTGGGGGAGGGCCCTGCCTTAATGTTTAAAAGTTTGGTTGCTAAAGGTTGGAGAGCCTATGGTAATTTCTTAAAATAAGACGACAGTGAAGTTCACCACATTGATGGACTTTTCACAAATGATTTCTCTATAGTATGCAACGGTGTTTTTTAGCATTTTTACCTGAAGTAATACTTTCAAAACTGGAGTCAATCCTCTCGAATCCTGCTGCTGTTTTATGAACTAAGTTTACATAATATTCTAAATCGTTGCTGTCATTTCAGTAATCTTCATAGCATCCATACTAGGAGTAGGCTTATTTCATCTCAGGAAACCTCTTTCTTTAATGATACATAAGAAGCATCTCCTTAAGTGTTAAAGTATTCTCTAGAGATTACAATGAAATTCAGTCTCATCTTCAGACTCCACGTCTAATTATAGGTCTCTTGCTATTTTCACAACGTTACTTCCTCCACTGAAGTCTTGACCTCTTCAATGTTGTCCGTGAGGGTTGGAATCAAGTTTTTCCAAACCCGTGTTAATGTTGATATTTTTAGCTCTTCCCATGAAACATGAATATTCTTAATGGCACCCAGAATGGAGTTGCAAAGTTGGACACAGCTTTACAACTGAACAACTAGAATGATGAATCCATTCCACAAAGTTTCTTTCTTTCTTTTTTTGTGCCATGCCACATGGCTTACAGGATCTTAGTTCCTATACCAGAGATTGAAACCATGCCCCAGCAGTGAAAGTGATGAGTCCTAACTGTTGGGCCACCAGGGAATTCCCAGAAGGTTTTCAGTTGAATTTGCCCAGATCAATTATATGGATCACTGTTTACGGCAGCTATAGCCTTAAGAATTGTTTTTCGTAAGCCATAAGACTTGAATGTCAAAATTACTCCTTGATCCATGGACTACAGAATGAGTGTTGTTCTAGCAGTCATTAAAACAACATTAATCTAATTGTACATCTTCTGTCAGTGTTCTTGAGTGACCAGATGAATTGTCAATGAAAAGTAATATTTTGAAAGCAGTCTTAGTTTCTGAGCTGTAGGTCGCAATGGTAGGCTTAAATTATTCAGTAAGCCCTGTTGTCAACAGATGTGCTATCATCCAGGCTTTGTAGTTCCATTTATAGAGCACAGGCAGAGTAGATTTTGCAGAATCTTAAGGGCCCTAGGATTGGTTGTGCATTGACTTCTGCTTGAAGTCACCAGCTACATTAGCCCCTAAGAAGAGAGTTAGTCTGTCCTTCAAAACTTTGAAAACAGTCATTGACTTTTCCTTTCCAACTGTGTAATTTCTAGATGGCATCTGCTCTCAATAGAAGGTCGTTTATCTACATTGAAAAGTTGTTGTTTATTGTAGCCACCTTCATTAATTGGGACTTACCAGGTGGCTCAGTGATAAAGAATCCACCTGCCAATGCAGGAAATGCAGGAGATGCAGTTTTGATCCCTGGATTAGGAAGATCTTGGAGGAGGAAATGGCAATTGACCCCAGTATTCTTGCCTGGGAAATTCCATGGACAACAGAGCCTGGCAGGCTACAGTCCATGGGGCTGCAAATGAGTTGGACCCAACTGAGCGACTGAGCACAAGCACTTCATTAATTATTTTAGCTAGATCTTCTAGATCACTTGGTGCAGGTTCTACATCTACACTTGTTACTTCCCCTTGTATTTTTATGTTCTGAATATGGTTTCTTTCCTTAAACATTGTAAACCAACCTCTGTTACCTTTAGACATTTCTTCTGCAGCTTCTTCACCTCTCTTAGTCTTCATAAAATTGAAGAGTTAGGACCTTGCTTTGCATTAGGCTTTGGCTTATGGAATGTTGTGGCTGATCTGTCCAGGTCGCCAACTCTTTCTCCATTATCACCAATAAAGTTGTTTCTTATCGTTTCTTATCATTTGTGTGTCCAGTGGAGAAACACTTTTTCCTTTAAGAACCTTTCCTGTACAGTCACAACTTATCTGTTTGACTCAGGAGGCCTAGCTCTTAGCCTGTCGTGACTTTCAACATGCATTCTTCAGTGTATATGTTAGTCATGTCCAACTCTTTGTGACCCCATGAACTGTAGCACACCAGACTCCTATGTCCATGGAATTCTCCAGGCCAGAAAGCTGGAGTAGTTTGCCATGCTCTTCTCCAGGGGATCCTCCCAACCCAGGGGTTGAACCTGGGTCTCCCACATTGCAGTCAGTAAGCTTATGGGTCTCTCACATTCCTCAGTAAGCTTAATCATTTCTAACTTTTGATTTAAAGTGATTTAAAGTGCAATTCTTCCTTTCACTTGGACACTTAGAGACCTCTGTAGGGTTATCAATTGGCTTAATTTTAATATTGCTGTGTATTTATGAATTGTTAGTGTTATTCAGTTGCTAACTACTCTTCAACTCTTTGTAACCCAGTGGACTTCAGCATGCCAGGCTTTTCTGTCCTTCACTATCTCCAGGAGTTTGCTCAAACTCATGTCCATTGAGTCGGTGATGCCATCCAACCACTCATCTTCTGTCACCCCCTTCTGCTGCACTCAGTCTTTCCCATCATCAGGGTATTTTCCACTGAGTTGGCTCTTCACATCAGGTGGCCAAAGTATTGGAGCTTCAGCTTCAGCATCAGTCCTTCCAATGAATATTCAGGACTGATTTCCTTTAGGATTGACTGGTTTGATCTCCTTGCTCTCAAGAGTCCTCCAGCACCACAATTTGAAAGCATCAATTCTTTGCCATAACTTTTATTTAGTAATAAATACACATTCAGAAAACTGCAGGAAATAAGAGGATAGGGAAGCCTGGTGTGCTGCAGTTCATGGGGTTGGAAAGAGTCGGACACTGAGCCACTGAACAACAACAACAACAACAACAAATGCATTCAGAAAAAAGAGAAAAACACAGTGTTACGAATAGCTATCTCTGAAGAGTGGAAATACAGGAAATTAAACTTTTTTGTTCTTTTCTAGATTTTATACAGTGAACACATTACTTCTGTAATCAAGAAGCCAAATTATATTGACATTGGCATAAGAATGATAGAAAAAAAGGAAATGAAGGCTATGACCAAAGACCATGGTGCACACAGGTCCCAGGAGGCAGTAAGATCTGCCCCAACTGGATGTTCAGCAGGGCTTATCTGTTCTCCTTCCTGGGAACATTCTTTTTGAACCCATGTGCAATCCTACTTCTTTAGGGCTCAGCTTTACTAAGTCACCTAGAGAAGCCTTCACTGCCATTGAGACTAAGTTTGTAACCCTCTTACATATTCTCATTATGTTTAACATTTAAAGTATTTTTTGAATTGAGGTATAGTTGAGTTATAACATTAAGTTAGTTTCCAGCATACAGCATAATGATTTGGTAAGTCTGATTAATATCTACCACTATACATAGTTTTTTCCTGTGATAAAAACTTTTAATATTGATCTCTTTGCAATTTTCAAATATGCAGTATATCATTATTAACTGGAGTTACCATGCTGTACATGATATCCCCATGACTTGTTTATTTTATAACTGAAGTTTGTGCCTTTTGATCCCGTTCACCCATTTCATCTACCCTCCCCTTCACCCTCCTGACTTTGGCAACCAGTCTGTTCCCTGTGTCTGTGAGCTTGTGGTTTATTTTTTTTTTAAGATTCTGCATGTAAGTGGAGTTCTCTGGCATTTGTCTCTCTCTGACTTGTTTCACTTAGCATAGTGCCCTCAAGGTCCATTCAAGTTGTCACAAATGGTAGGATTTCATTCTTTTGATGGCTTAATTCCATTCTGAATATATACCACGTCTTCTTTATCCATTCATTCATTGACGGGTACCTAGATCTTGGCTATTGTAAATAATGCTGCAATGATCATGACATAATGGTACCTATATCTTTTGGAGTTAGTGTTTTTATGTTCTTTGGATAAATACCCAGAGGGGAAGTTGCTGGATCACATGATAGTTCTACTGTTAATTTTTTGAGAATCCTGAATACTGTTTTCCATAGTGAATGCACCGATTTACATTTCCACCAGCAGCGCTGAAGTGTCCCCTGTTCTCCACATCCCTCACCAACATTTGTTATTTCTTATCTTTTTGATAAATGTTATTCTAAATAATCTGAAATAATCACAAAGTTTTATTGGAAACTTGCTAGTATAGAGAATTTTGTATCTTGAACCATTTGAGAGTAAGTTACCAACCTGATGCCTCACCACTCCCAAATACTTTAGTGTGTGTTTCCTAAAGAAAAGGTGTAGTCCAGTGTCATGTATATAACCATCAGAATCAAGAAATTAATGGTAATAATAGCGCTCCCATCTAACACGCAAAGAGTTTCACCCATTGTCCTTTCTTAAAAAAATTAATTTACTTTTTGGTTGTGTAGGGTCTTCATTGCTGTGTGGGCTTTCTCTCGTTGTGACAAGAGAGGGCTATTGTATAGCTGCACTATGTGGCTTCTCATTGTTGTGGCTTCTCTTGTTGCAGAGCACAGACTCTAGGGCACATGGGCTTAGTAGTTGTGGCTCCCAGGCTCTAGAACACAGGCTCAGTAGTTGTGGCACATGGGCTTAGTCACTCAATGACATGTGGGTTCCTGGATCAGGAATAAAACCCATGCCTCCTGCATTGGTAGGCAGATTCTTCACCATTGAGTCACCAGGGAAGCCCCAATTGTCCTTTTTATAGCAAATGATTGTTGTTCAGAATTATGTTACATTTAGTTATCATGTCTCTTTAGTCTCTAATTCTGGAACAAATCCTTCAGCTTTTTAATTTTTAAAAATTTATTTTTTAACTTCTGTGACTTCAACACTTATGAAGATTTTATACCACTTACTTTGTAGTATATCCCTAAATTTAGATACATATGAAGTTTCCTCATAAGTAGGTTCAGATTATGCTTGTTTGGTGGGAAGTATACAGAAGAATAATGCTATATTCTCAATGCATCCTAACATGCAGTGCACAATTTCAATCCATGTGTTTATTGATGGTGTTCATGATCACTTGGTTAAGGGGGTGTCTGCTAGGCTGCTCCACTGCAAAGTTACTTTCTCCTTTAGAGTTAATATTTTGTAAGGTGTTACCTTGAAAATATGTGAATATCTTATTCTTCATTAAACTTTAAATATTTTTTAATAGGTGTATGTATTTTTAAAAAACATGAGTGATCTGTGATGATCTTTTGTTTGTTTTGCCATGTGGGCTCTTAGTTCCCTGACCAGGGGTTGAAACCGTTCCCCTTGTACTGGAAGCACAGAGTGATAACCACTGGACTGCCAGGGAAGTCCCTGCTGCTGCTGCTGCTGAGTTGCTTCAGTCGTGTCTGACTCTGTGGGATCCCATAGATGGCAACCTGTCAGGCTCCCCAGTCCCTGGGATTCTCCAGGCAAGAACACTGGAGTGGGTTGCCATTTCCCTCTCCGATACATGAAAGTGAAGAGCGAAAGTGAAGTCGCTCAGTCGTGTCCGACTCTTCGCGACCCCATGGACTGCAGCCTACCAGGCTCCTCCCTCCATGGGATTCTCCAGGCAAGAGTACTGGAGTGGGGTGCCATTGCCTTCTCCGAGGGAAGTCCATATATATATATATATATTTTTTTTTTTTCCCCCCCCAGGGAAGCCCAAAGTTTCCAGGATTTTATACTTAAACTTTCCTCAACATTTAAAACCTCTAGATTATCTCCTCTACTCTTAGGTTTTGACTCCATCTCTAAGTAAGTCTCATTTGACTCTGCACACATATATCTTGCTACCTTCTGCATATCTTTTTTTTCTTCTTTTACTTTACAATACTGTATTGGTTTTGCCATTAATCAACATGAATCTGCCACGGGTGTACATGAGTTCCCAATCCTGAACCCCCCTCGCGCCTCCCTCTCTGTACCATCTCTCTGGGTCATCCCAGTGCACCAGCCCCAAGCATCCTGTATCCTGCATTGAACATAGACTGGTGATTCATTTCTTATATGATATTATACATGTTTCAATGCCATTCTCCAAAATCATCCCACCCTCTCCCTCTCCCACAGAGTCCAAAAGTCTGTTCTATACATCTGTGTCTCTTTTGCTGTCTCACATGCAGGGTTATCATTGCAATCTTTCTAAATTCCATATATATGTGTTAGTATACTGTATTAGTGTTTTTCTTTCTGGCTTACTTCACTCTGTATAATCAGCTCCAGTTTCATCCACCTCATTAGAACTGATTCAAATGTATTCTTTTTAATGGCTGAGTAATACTCCATTGTGTATATGTACCACAGCTTTCTTACCCATTCATCTGCTGATGGACATCTAGGTTGCTTCCATGTCCTGGCTATTATAAAGAGTGCTGCGATGAACACTGGGGTACAAGTGTCTCTTTCAGTTCTGGTTTCCTTGGTGTGTATGCCCAGCAGTGGGATTGCTGGGTCGTAAGGAAGTTCTATTCCCAGTTTTTTAAGGAATCTCCACACTGTTCTCCATAGTGGCTGTACTAGTTTGCATTCCCACCAACAGTGTAAGAGGATTCCCTTCTCTCCACACCCTCTCCAGCATTTATTGCTTGTAGACTTTTGGATCACAGCCATTCTGACAGGTGTGAAATGGTACCTCATTGTGGTCTTGATTTGCATTTCTCTGATAATGAGTGATGTTGAGCATCTTTTCATGTGTTAGCCATCCGTATGTCTTCTTTGGAGAAATGTCTATTTAGTTCTTTGGCCCATTTTTTGATTGGGTCGTTTATTTTTCTGGAATTGAGCTGCATGAGTTGCTTGTATATTTTTGAGATTAATTCTTTGTCAGTTGCTTCATTTGCTATTATTTTCTCCCATTCTGAAGGCTGTCTTTTCACCTTGTTTATCATTTCCTTTGTTGAGCAGAAGCTTTTAATTTTAGTTAGATTCCATTTGTTTATTTTTGCTTTTATTTCCAGTATTCTGGGAGGTGTGTCATAGAGGATCCTGCTGTGATTTATGTTGGAGAGTGTTTGCCTATGTTCTCCTCTAGGAGTTTTATAGTTTCTGGTCTTAAACATTTAGATCTTTAATCCATTTTGAGTTTATTTTTGTGTGTGGTGTTAGAAAGTGATCTAGTTTCATTCTTTTACAAGTGGTTGACCAGTTTTCCCAGCACCACTTGTTAAAAGAGATTGTCTTTAATCCATTTCATATTCTTGCCTCGTTTGTTGAAGATAAGGTGTCCATAGGTGTGTGGATTTATCTCTGGGCTTTCTATTTTGTTCCATTGATATATATTTCTGTCTTTGTGCCAGTACCATACTGTCTTGATGACTGTGGCTTTGTAGTAGAGCCTGAAGTCAGGCAGGTTGATTCCTCCAGTTCCATTCTTCTTTCTCAAGATTGCTTTGGTTATTCAAGGTTTTTTGTATTTCCATACAAATCTTGAAATTATTTGTTCTAGCTTTGTGAAAAATACCACTGGTAGCTTGATAGGGATTGCGTTGAATCTATAGATTGCTTTGGGTAGTATACTCATTTTCACTATATTGATTCTTCCGATCCATGAACATGGTCTATTTCTCCATCTATTAGTGTCCTCTTTGATTTCTTTCACCAGTGTTTTATAGTTTTCTATATATAGGTCTTTAGTTTCTTTAGGTAGATATATTCCTAAGTATTTTATTCTTTTCATTGCAATGGTGAATGGAATTGGGTCCTTAATTTCTTTGCCTGCTTTCTCATTATTAATGTATAGGAATGCAAGAGATTTCTGTGTGTTGATTTTATATCCTGCAACTTTACTATATTCATTGATTAGCTCTAGTAATTTTCTGGTGGAGTCTTTAGGGTTTTCTATGTAGAGGATCATGTCATCTGCAAACAGTGAGAGTTTTACTTCTTCTTTTCCAGTCTGGATTCCTTTTATTTCTTTTTCTGCTCTGATTGCTGTGGCCAAAGCTTCCAGAACTATGTTGAATAGTAGTGGTGAAAGTGGGCACCCTTGTCTTGTTCCTGACTTTATGGGAAATGCTTTCAATTTTTCACCATTGAGGATGATGTTTGCTGTAGGCTTGTCATATAGCTTTTACTATGTTGAGGTATCCTAAATATATTTTTAACTTAATTTGTCCCTATGGGCTCAGGTACCATTTTATTCAGTGATTTTAATCCATTAGTACCATTATTTATTCTGATGTTTAAGTTGTCCCTGAGTGGTCAGTGGGTCACCTTGCAAGCTGACTTCTCTTATCATTGTGCCACATCCCTGTCAATACTTGGGTATTTCCATTCTTTCTGGCACAACTGATCTGATCTATCAGACTGTTATTATATTGATACCTTCCCTTCCTCAGTGCTAGAATCAGCCAGTTCTCTAAGGAGCTTGGTTCCTTTTAGAGGAGAATGGTTTCTAGAAGCCAAGGTGTGCTTCAGGTACACTCATTGGTCTTGGAGTATCGTTGCTCCCAGGCACTGTCAGTAGCCAGAGCTTAGGGTATGTATGTATGTATGCCTACACACTTACTTGCATCCACATTCATAGCTGTACCTTTGTATATTGAAAACCATGAGTTCACACCAGTACCTTAAATTCTAGTCTGTCTCCACAGGGTTCATTCTAGTGTTCTCTCTTTTTTATATTTGTACTTCTCACACAGTGGGAAGTATCTTTATTTTATTTATTTAAAATCACCCTGTATGCAGACAGTCTTCTATCTCTTTGGCAACTCTCTTCCCTGCATGGATAACTTTGTAGGTTCTGACACCGTTTGTTGGGGTCCCCATGTATGTGGGTGTCCTCCACACTTTATTCAGTCTCTGACAGCCAACCTGAGGCCATTGCTCCTATGAATGTCCCTCTCACCCTGCTAGTACTCTGATGTACCATGTCAGACTCAGTCTTCGTATCCCCATCTTGTCCTGCTTTTGTTTTAAGAGCCATGCTAAGTAGTGTCAGTCGTGTCCCACTCTGTACGACCGCACAGATGGCAGCCCACCAGGCTCCTCCATCCCTGGGATTCTTCAGGCAAGAATACTGGAGTGGGTTGCCATTTCCTGCTCCAATTTTAAGAGCCATATGCTGGTCCAAATGCAGTAGTTCAGACTTGTGCACAGAATTCATGGCCACTTGTTATCTTCATAGTTCTATTCTAGAGTTGTAATATTTAGATGCATGAAATGATGGAATATTGGAGTATATTGCCCATGTACAATAATGCATATGGTTCTTAGATTTTTTTTCAAGAATCTTTTTATTATTCCTGGGTTGGGAAGATCCCCTGGAGAAGGGATAGGCTACCTACTCTAATATTCTTGGGCTTCCCTGGTGGCTCAGCTGGTAAAAGAATCCTCCTGGAGTGCGAGAGACCCGGGTTCAATCACTGGGTTGGAAAGATCCCTTGGAGAATGAAAAGGCTACCCATCCCAGTATTCTGGCTTGGAGAATTCCATGGACTGTATAGTCCATGGGGTCACAAAGAGTTGAACACAACTGGGCGATTTTCACTTACTTTATTAAAGTATTATATGTATACTGAAAAGTGTAAAGATTACAAAGATATGTTTTAAACTATCAAAAAGTGAACATACCCATAAAATCTTCACCTAGGTCAAGAAATAAAATATCAGTATCCTAGGAGCCTGACTCATCACCTTTCCCTGGCACTCCTTATTAGATACTGTCAATATAACCAATAGAAATAAACTGCACTGTTTAAATTATATGTCTCAGTTAGTGGCATAATGGAAAAAATGGAACTTCAGTAAGTATACATGATTGATTATTTTGAAAAACTATATTGAAGTAGTTAATTATACCTTTTTGGGGGAAGTTTTATCCTTCAGTTTGAGAAAGTTCAGAGTAGTCAGTCACTAGGGGGCAGCCTGTACTGCTTACACTTTAGAAATAGCTGTATCCTTTTGTTAGTAACTTGAGTTATTTTGCATGGAAGGAAACAAATGTTACCTCAAAGAAAGAAGTATTTCAGTGTTCAGAGATAGGAAGAAGATGGACAGTTATTTTATTCTCCTGTAAATCAACTACAAGGACAGATTCCATGGTTAAATCTCTCTCAGCATCTATCTTTGCTTTTGTAACCCCAGCAGAGCATCCGAACTTGAATGGGTTCGGGAGGGTTTTTGAGTCTAAATAAGCTTCAGATAATTTATCCATACCTTCCTTTAACCCTTCCTTTTCTGCAGATTTCCCCCAAATACCCTCCTGGATTCAAGTTAAGTCAGAGGAAAAAAAAAAGCCACAACTCAGAATTCTTCTAGCCAGTTTCATTTGGTATTGCTTAGTGGTAGTTCCTTTTGGTAGTGCCCTGTGAAAAATATCAGAGGAAGCTTGAGAGAAAAAAGTTGGTCATCCTTGACATCAGTTCTTTACCCTTCCTTTCCTCATGCCATTCTAGTTTTGTATATTTCTTTTCTAAGTGGACTGGTAAACTTGCATTTCGTGCGTATCCCTAGAATAGATGAGTCCATGTCTGGATAATTTAGAAGTATTTTATTTCCAGTAACATACAGGTTGTTTCTGTCCTCCTCCCTATCCACCCCCCAACCCTGCCTTACAGTGTGGGTTGGCTTCTCGTTCTCCATAACTTTTTACTATAATCTAATGTTATTTCTTCCTTTCTATAGATAGAGACATTGGGATCTACCAGTATTATGACAAGAAAGAGCCATCAGGTAAAGCGTCTGTTCTACTAAACAGATTTTTATAAACTTACTATTCTAAATTATTAAATACTGACTTAAAAACTGTTTTTATGCACTTTAAATTCTAGAATTTTGAGAAAGTTTACTCCAATTCTTTAGAAAAATGCTAAAGTTAGTATCTGTTTTATATAAAATAAAGCAGTATTGAGAAAATGCTATAGCAGAACATGAAAATTTTCATTTTACTTCTGATTAAACTGATAACTGGACAGTATGTTCTTGTTTTTTTGTCACTGTCCCAGTAGAGGGCATTGTTAATGCATGGGTCCCACTCATGCTGGTCTCCCGGATCCTTAACTGATATCTGGAATAGGCATTTCTGAGTGAATGATCAATTTTCTTTATCTGATTAATCCTGTTAATCCCAGAAGTTTCTTGATGGGCCAAAAGGTCTTCCCAGCTAGAGTTACTTCCTTTTTGCTCTCTGTTGAAGTGGAGCTTGTGTGGGCATCCCATGTGCTTAGCTTGGTACTTAATAGGCTGACTTCATGGTTCTGATGACAGACTGAAGTAGCTTCTGTTCTGGGCTCAGTTGCAGTTCCCTTCCCTATCTGATAAGATTGCAAACTCAGGATATTGGCCCACCCGTTGTGTTGTGTAAGCCTTTTCACTTCAAATTTAGGAAATCTTCCATGAAATGAAAACATCCAAATTATGGCATTTTCCAACTGCCTTTTTAAAAGTTTAGCATAATTTATTAATCTCAATAATGTGCATATGCACATATAAAATTAAGTATAATAAAAGTAATTTCCACTTTTTTATCTTTTTTCTAATCTCTCATCTGCTGCAAAATGAGCAACAGATCATGGTAACTTAGAAGAAAAGCAGAGGCTGGCAGAATGTAAGTTTACTTTATATTTTTTTGGAATTATTATAAAACTGGAATTTAATATCCCTGAAGATTTTGTCTTAAAACATATTTTAAGCTGTCTATACAAATAGGAAATGTTATCCTTTCTATATTTCTTATAAATTTCTCTTGTTTAGGTGCATAAACATATAAGTAAGAATTACATTGTTAGAAATTTCTGATTTAGATCATTGAAATCTCTCTCAACTTTTGGTGAGATATGTGCTTATGTAAACAGCATAAGCTTATGATATATACTTATGCATAAGATATATGCTTATGTATTTCTTAATGAACTGCCTTTATCTTAGTTAATATACTTAAACTAAGTGTACCATGGTTCTGTTAACATTTTATTATCCATATTATACCTAAATTATTATTTTGTTCTAACCATTGTAAGAAAATAAGATTTGTAATTATTAGTATTAACATTTTATTCTCTCTGGTCTTCACTAATTTCAAATATATAAACATGTTATATATGTAATATGGCTACTGTATAATATGGCTAAAATATGACTGTTTTATTTAGAATATAAGTGGGGCTAAATATTCTACTTGTTCTCATTTTAAATGGTCAAGCTAACATTTAGTTTTTAAAAATACTATATTAGTACCTGTGGCAGAGATTTGAAACTTTTTACATATGCTTTGCACATTGTAAATTATGTTTATAGAAATCATTAATTTACTTAAATAAAACAGCATTCTCCTATAAATATTTTAATGTCTGTATGTATTTTATACTACATATATATGCACATAAAACACATGTGCACACATTTAAAATTGTTTAGCAAAATTCAGAGATGAATTCATTTTTGTGATGAAATAGGTGTCATATCACTGTAATAAATTTATTATTTTTTAATTCTTTTAAATAGAACTTTTTAGTTTATTTTAGGCTATCATTGAGATTCTACTAAATAACATTAACTTTTAAATAAAGCAAAGGCTTATCATTATTGAATTGTGGTGTAGATTTTAGAAAGAATAATTTTATATAGAAAAGAGCACTATTAGTGTCTAATTTATTAAAATTTAGATTTCCCTCAATTTTATCCTTAATGTGTGATGCTTAATTTTAAATTCATTTTCTGTATATTATTTTTAAAATTTTGTTTCTTTCCTCACTATATTCATTTACTCATAGGAGTTTTCAGATCTGATAGATTATTTGCTGAGTTTAGAATTTCTTTTGTATTGAATTTTTAAATTAATTATATGAAAATAAATTTGCCTCTGTGGTAAAGAGTGGGTCATTAACTGTTATGTACTAGGTTCACGAGCTTCAGAAACTTTCCCAGGGATTCTCTGAGCATTGTTAGTTGTCATCATAAAATTATGATCTTGGAGATTGTTTTGTGGTAAAAATCCTATTTCTATGACAAAGCCTTTCAGAAGACTGTCATTTGATGATGGAAATGAAGGCTACTTCCTTTCAATTAAGGAAATGTTTTATTTTAATCTTCCTAAGGCATACTGCTCAGCAGAGTTTCCTTTTTAAATCTTGTTCAGCTAACTGTAGTACATGTTTTGTTTTCCAGCACGAGATTTTCCATGGACGCTCAAAAACAGACGCCCAGAAAAACTTCGAGACTCACTTAAGGAGTTGGAGGTATCTTTCCAAAAGTTTCAAAAATGGCAATGAACAAATCTGTTTTAAAACATCTTTCAACAGCTTTAATTTTCATAAAGGATCAACTCTCCTAGTGATGATAGTGTTGCTTTTGTCCAGTGAGGAGTTCCAAAACAGTTGCATCTTTGTGTGGCATGCTGATATATATATATATATATATTTCTTTTTTTTTTTTTTGCTTGCGAATCAGAAGCACTTTAACTGATAACGACAATGTGTATAGCCAACTGCAGTCTCCCTTTTTCTGTTTTCTTCAGGAGCTGATGCAAAACAGTCAGTGTGTGCTGAGCAAATGGAAGAACAAATATGTCTGTCAGGTAAAAAGGCTTGACATGCTTTCGCAGTGTTTAACCAGTGGAGCTGAAAACTATGCAGTAATTGGTATTCTTGTGTTATGATAGGTAATGGACATAAACTTTTCAGGAGCAGGTATTTCATAGTTTGAATTCTAGTCATTCTGGAACTAACATTTGATTGACTCAGGCTGCCTCATTAATGAGTATAGTTGTACTGACACTATAAGCACGAATAACCATCTTTTCAGATGGTATTTTTTGTCATAGATTTAATCATATTTTTGAATGAAGGTGACACCGAGGGACAAAAAGTTTTTTGACCACTCTTGTAAGCATTTGTGCTCAGCATGCTTGTGGAAATTGACAAGCAAACTAGCATTAGACCTAACATAAGACATTTGCTGTTACTTTTCGAATCCTCTAAGCTGTACTGTTTAATATGGTAGCCAGTAGTCACCTGTGGCTATTTAAATGTAAATTTAAACTAATTAAAATTAAAAATTCAGTTCCTCAGTTGCACTACCCACATTTTAAGTGCTCAGTCACCACGTGATATAACTACAGAGCATTTCCATCATGTAATGTTCTTTGGGATAGCACTTAGAGCCTGGACAAGGTGAGGCACATGTTGAATGGGTCTAGATTCAGGACATAATAATCACTTGTCCATTGATCACAAAATAATGGACAAATACTACCTGCCTGGAAAAATGTTACTTGCTTATGATAAAAAGTCATTAGTCATATTCTACACATACATGTATTTGAAGTTACATCAGTACTACTTGTAATTATAGCTACTTAATGGAATTAAATATCCTGTATCAGCTCAAATTCTTACTTGTTTACAATGTGATTTACATATTTTAGGTCTGACTACTCTTGTTTGAAGTTTAGACCTGTGGCTCTATCCATAAATCTACAACATTGAATTTGTAGTAATTACAAACTTATCTTAATCTACTATTTAAGTGAGTATAGACTTCATTTTAGCGGACTCTAATGTTTCCTTATTTTTTGTTTAAACTAGTCTCCTTTAGGGGCTTCCCTGGTGGCTCAGAGGTTAAAGCGTCTGCCCGCAATGCGGGAGACATGGGTTCGATCCCTGGGTCGGGAAGATCCCCTGGAGAAGGAAATGGCAACCCACTCCAGTGTTCTTGTCTGGGGAATCCCACGGACGGAGGAGCCTGGTGGGCTACAGTCCATGGGGTCACAAAGAGTCGGACACGACTGAGCGACTTCACTTTCACTAACTTTCAGTCTCCTTTTACTCACAAAAGTGACTTTAGTTACCTCCTCAACCATCACAATTACTACTCTCCAGAGACTTTTTAAAAAGCTGAATTAATATTTTAGAATCATAATACTTCTTAAAATAAACTTAGGATATTGTTGAAAACGATGAAATTATTTAAAAATTCATAATTTGTTTTCAGAAAAGTTTTAATCAAACTTTAAAACTTGAATACAAAATATGTACCAGAAAGTTGTAAACTTAGTACAATTCAAATTGTACTTCTCAATGTTGTTACTTACTTTAAAAGCTGGTTCAAAATTCTTTGACTGGAGGGCAAGCCTACCACCTATAGCAAGAGGTGTGTCTCATGGCCTCCACCCTTACCATTGCACAGGTAAGTTGGAACTTGTCAGGCATCTTAAAATATGCAGCGGAGCATCCCAGTAGGCAATACTTTTTAAATAGACTTTAATGTATTTTAGTTTAATAAACAGGTTTGTGTGTACATTTGTATGGGAGAATAGGAAGAGGGATATCCCTCATTGTTGAATTAATTCAATTCAGAAAATGAATTTACATGATAGAATATATATAAAATTACCATCGTAATTTAAAGCAACCTGATAATACTGATTTCTTAGGCCATTGTACCAATGAGTCTGCTTTTAACACTTCTAATGGAACTTATCTTTATGTTCTGTCATATTTTGTAATTTCTTTCTATGATTGATAAGATATTCTTTAAATAAACCTTTTAATATCAGCACATCTTTGGTGTGATATATTTCAACAAGATAACTTGAGCTTTACTCTGCCCACAAGTCCAACTTAGTCTCCACATCATTAAGGCCTATTTTTTAAATTTTATTTATTTATTTTAATTGGAGGATAATTACTTTACAATATCGTGATGGTTTTTGCCATACATCAGTAGAATCGGCCATAGGTATTCATGTGTCCCTTCCATCCTGAACTCCCTCCCACCCTCCTCCACATCCTATCCCTTCAGATTGTCACAGAGCACCAGATTTGGGTGCCCTGCCTCATCCATCAAGCTTACACTGGTTATCTGTTTTACATATGGTAATGTGTATGTTTCAAATCATGCCATCCTCTCCTTTTAGGGCCTTTGAAGGACCTCCTAACATTATCCACCCACTTCCTCAGTTTCTAGACAGGACTATTGGCTAGGTCTTCTGAAAATATGTTTGTCTTATTCTTAAAGATCTCTAGTAGGACAGTAAATTAAAAATTTGGTGTTCAAGCTAAATTTTCAGAAGGATCACCTTAACCTTTTGTTAGTTGGAAAATAAGCAAACCATCTCTACAGACTCCCCAGGGGGGGTCCCCTTTTTTGTGCATCATCCAGCGTGGTGACTCTAAAGATAACCTGAGCTTTAATTTTTATTAATAATTTCTCCATGTATTTAACCCTAAAATGGCAGCAGTTGACCACAACATAGTATTGTCTAAAAGAAGTGGGAAAAAGTTCCTCAGGGTCATGGTGCTAAACGCAGTTGGACTCTTCAGTTTCTGACTGCAGCCACTCCTTAACGAATGTAAATCTTTTAGCCCCACCTGCCCCTTTTCCCCAGGAAAGGGACAACTTTAGGCTGTATAGAGTTTCTCATGGTTATCTTCTTTTCAAGGGATCCCTATTTCTTCAAACGGTTCAATTGTTCGGGATTTAGCAAGGCATCTACAACAACAATTTCAAAAGATGCAATCTGAGCCTGGATTTTCCCCTCTGATGAATGTTTTTCTCTTTTTTAATAGGTTATCATTATTATCAAAGCTAAGTTAATGTTGTTGATTCAGTGACACATAAATTATACTGTTTAAAACTAATTCCTTCTGCTTGTAAATTCAGAACAGTTTATAAATCTAGACTTACTTATACATACGTTCTTCATGAAATTGTCTTTTGAAGTTGGTTTTTCAGACTGTACCTAATCCTAGTTTGAAATGAATAAAAAGTGAGACATAATTTAGAGTTGTACTTTTACTAGCTATCACATAAATTTCTCATTGTTTTTATGGTCTCCTAAAATTATTTTGAGAAAATGCTTAATAATTTCCTGCTTTGAATTTCTTTTTCTTTCTTTCTTTCTTTCTTTTTTTTTTTTTTTTTTTTACTTTATTTTACTTTACAATACTGTATTGGTTTTGCCATACATTGACATGAATCCACCACGGGTGTATACAAGCTCCCAATCCTGAATCCCCCTCCCACCTCCCACCCCATATCATCTCTTTGGATCATCCCCATGCACCAGCCCCAAGCATCCTGTATCCTATATCAAACACAGACTGGCACTTCATTTCTTACATGATAGTATACATGTTTCAATGCCATTCTCCCAAATCACCCCACCCTCTCCCTCTCCCTCAGAGTCCAAAAGTCCATTCTATACATCTGTGTCTCTTTTGCTGTCTCGCATCCAGGGTCATCATTACCATCTTTCTAAATTCCGTATATATGTGTCAGTATACTGTATTGGTATTTTTCTTTCTGGCTTACTTCACTCTGTATAATCGGCTCCAGTTTCATCCATCTCATTAGAACTGATTCAAATGTATTCTTTTTAATGGCTGAGTTATACTCCATTGTGTATATGTACCACAGCTTTCTTATCCACTCATCTGCTGATGGACATCTAGGTTGTTTCCATGTCCTGGCTACTATAAACAGTGCTGCTTCCAAACTATTCTTAGGGAATACTAGTTTCAGCATTAATATACTATTGTACACTGCTGAGGTGAAATTTTTAATTCCTTAGATTGTTCTTTAAGTCACATTCATGTATTCAGATTACTATATAAGTAGTTAAAAGCAATATAATCATTAAGATAGATATAGCTTCATGTATATTGATTTTAGATTTAATTGTTTAAATCATATATATACATTTGACTATGAAAGTATGATATAGTCATCTTTACCCTGATTTCTTTCTATATTTATTTGACATTTCCAGATACAATTTTAAAATGCCAAGATAGTTTTCTTTTTAAATTCTTATAATGAATTACTTGACAGGCTATGTAAAAGTAGAAATTATTTTCCAAGCCTATCACAGATGAACTGTGACCTTATGGAGCTCATTTAATCATGACTTCCTCAGTTGTAGAATGTATAGTATCATTACCTGCTCTTTCATTTCAACAACTTGTATGAAAACCAATTTTTGTTTTGTCTTAATATAATAATTGACAAACCATGGTTTTAAGTTACAATTATTAGTAATAGCATTTTATTTATAACAAAACCCATCACACAGTATTTACTGACAGGCACTTTAGTGCCACCATTGTGGGAGGCAATAAAAATGTGTATAAAGTGTAAGCTGAGTCCCCAGCATAATCTAGTCAAGGAAAAGAGATACATAAAATCACTAGGATGCTAGTGAGTGCTGAGTTGTATGATACTAAGTTAAAAAGATAGTAAGAATTTACATGTTGATGTTTGGTAGAAATCAACACAATACTGTAAAGCAATTATCCTTCAATGAAAAATAAGTACTTTTTTAAAAAAGTAAGAATTTAGAGAAAGCACAGAGATTAACCTGACAGTTGGGATGTAGGCTAAAACATGAAACCCAGAGGCGGTTTGTACAAAGGGCAAATGAAATGAGATAATTATTTTCTGAAAACAACAAACTAGGGGGTTTCTGGACTTGAAGATGCCAAGCAGAGAGTAGAAGTAAGATGCCCAGGCTGAAAATAACAGAGATTAACTTAAGAGTCTGTATCTGGAATGGTGAGATCTTCCCCAGCTCCTTCCCTCCTCCAGCACTGAGGCTTATATCTCACTGTAACTTAGAGGATCCTTCTCTAACAAAATAGATTATTACTCCCACCCAGTTCAGTTCAGTTCAGTTGCTCAGTCTTGTCCTACTCTTTGTGACCCCATGGACTGCAGCACACCAGGCTTCCCTGTCCATCACCAACTCTGGAGCTTTCTCAAACTCATGTCCATTGAGTCGGTGATGCCATCCAGCCATCTCATCTTCTGTTGTCCCCTTCTCCTCCTGACTTCAATCTTTCCCAGCATCAGGGTGTTTTCCAAAGAGTCAGTTCTTTGCATCAGGTGGCCAAAGTATTGGAGTTTCAGCTTCAACATCAGTCCTTTCCATTGAATATTCAGGACTGATCTCCTTTAGGATAGACTGGGTGGATCTCCTTGCTGTCCAAGGGACTCTCAAGAGCCTCCTCCAGCACCACAATTCAAAAGCATCAGTTCTTCGGCACTCAGCTTTCTTTATACTCCAACTCTCACATCTATACATGACTACTGGAAAAACCATAACTCTGACTAGACGGACCTTTGTGGGCATAGTACTGTCTCTGCTTTTTAATATGTTGTCTAGGTTGGTCATAATCTTGCTTCAAAGGAGCAAGTGTCATTTAATTTCATGGCTACAGTCACAATCTGCAGTCATTTTGGAGCCCCCCAAAATAAAAGTCTGTCACTGTTTCCATTGTTTCCCCATCTATTTACCACGAAGTAATGGGACCAGATGCCATGATCTTAGTTTTCTGAATGTTGAGTTTTAAGCCAGGTTTTTCACTGTTCTCTTTCACCCTCATTAAGAGGCTTTTAGTTCCTTTACTTTCTGTCATTTGAGTGGAATCATCTGTATATCTGAGGTTGTTAATGTTTCTTCTGGCAATCTTGATTCCAGCTTGTAATTTATCCTGGCCTTTCTCATGATGTACTCCAAATATAAGTTAAATAAACAGGTTGACAGTATTCAGCCTTTTTGTATTTCTTTCCCAATTTTGAACCAGTCAGTTCCATTATGGTTCTATAGACAGAACTAAATTCAGGGAATTAAAGTTAATTCCCACAGAGAAATAAGAGAAGTTCTTGAATTTTTGAAACAAGAATTGGTTGTTATTTGAAAAATGAATACTCAAGGAAAAGGAAAGGAGCTGTTGCAAATGAAAAATATGACAGCATAGATATAAAAACTAATAGAAGCACTGAAAGATAAAATTATTAGTAAAATATCCCTATAATGCAGAACAGTGACAAAAGAACATAGTAGTGAACAGTAGGCAATATAAAATAGAAAAATTAGAGTAGCAGGTCAGAAGGTCCAATATCTTACTCATGATAGAAAATAGGGAAGAAATGAACAACAAAAGTGATAAAAGAAAATTTCCCAGAACTGGAGGATGTTTGTTTCCAGTTTGAACGGACCCAGTGGTTGAAAAAGATTAATATCAAGGTCTATTTTGTGAATTTTAGAAAACCAAAATTAAAGAGAAGATCCAAAAAGTTTTCACAGTAAAAAGAGTAAAACAAAGTACATACAAAAGAATGGGAATCAGACATGACTACTCAATAGCAACACAAGGAGTTAGAAGACTGTGGAATCAAAATTCTGAAGTGAAGTGATCTTTAGCCTAGAATTCTATTTCTAGAATTCCAAATTGACATTCAAGCAAGGACATTTTCAGGCTAGTTAGTGCTCAAAAAATCTTGCCTACCTGCCATGCATTTTTTTCTCAGGAAGTTATTGGAAGAATATGCTTTTCTAAAGCAACAGAATGAACTAAGAAACAAGATTCTTAGGATCCAGGAAATAGAGAAAGTTACACAGAAGAGAAGTGAAGAGAAATCTTAGGATGACTGTGCCTTAGGCCTAGAAAGCAGCTGGTCCAAATTAGGGCAGGATACAGAAGGTTCTCATAGCAATGTTGGAGGGAGGGAAGAAAAGGAACTGATAGGTCTGATAACTGATGTGATCTAGGGGAATTAATAATAGTAAAATTTAATAAAAGATAAAATACATAGGATAATTAAATATTACTGATAAAAATCAGTAAGTAATGATTAATGCAAGAAATAACATATGTGGAAGACATTGCTAGCTGCTTGTCCAATATCCATTTGTCTTATGAACCGACCCTATTGTTCAGAGTGGCAAAATGACCAACTTAAAGTACTTAGCTTCCCTGTTGCTTTTGAAACTAGAGGTGACCCAAGGAGGCACTTTTGGCCAGAGTAAGCAGAGGTCACTGGTAGGTTTTACAAGAAAGCTTTCTTTTTTAAAAGTAACATTTCAGTGTTTTAAAATCAGAATTAATGCTCCCCCTAAAGACTTATAATGAGCAAAATGTCAGAATTTTAAAGAAAGACTGCACGTTTTACCAACTTTTTCTATTGTCTGGGACTTCCAGGCTCCACAGAACACTGCCATTCACTGCCTCCTATGCGGGAAGAGTAGGACATTCAAATTAGAGGTATCATTTTCCACAGACCACTGCTCCATCCAAAAATGTGTCTTCAGCAGGCTGAGACATTTGAAATTCCTCTACTGCTTATTTTTGGTATGAGAAGTTCTCATGTGTGCTATGGAACATGCTCAGAAGTTAGTCTTTAAGATGTTAACAATAAAATGTCCACCCACTGACCCACTAACAGCTTACAGAAAAGCAAAATATTGTACAAATATTGCATTCTTTAAATGTATTTCTACATATAAAATACATGTACTTACTATACGTATGTATTATGCTAGACTCAATAGGCATGTGCCTCTTCAACGTTTGCTCTTAGAGTCTAGATCTGAAATATGCCTGAAGGGGCCAGCTTTTTAACCATTCTTTCACTCAAGGCATATATATATTTAGTGCCTACTGTATGCCAGATAGAATTCTCATTACTGGGGATGCCAGTGAATAATGAAACAGATGAAAATGACCATTATTCCTGTTCCCCTGTAGCTTAAGTTCTAATAGGGCAGACAATCAAGAAAAGATGGATAAGTAACATTTTGAGTATATAATTCAGTTGCTCAGTCATGTCTGACTCTGCGACCCCATGAACCATAGCACGCCAGGCCTCCGTCTCTATCACCAACTCCCAGAGTCCACCCAAACCCATGTCCATCGAGTTGGTGATGCCATCCAACCATCTCATCCTCTGTCGTCCCCTTTTCCTCCTGCCCTCAATCTTTCCCAGCATCAGGGTCTTTCAAATGAGTCAGCTCTTCGCATCAGGTGGCCAAAGTATTGGAGTTTCAGCTTCAACATCAGTCCTTCCAAAGAACATCCAGGACTGATCTCCTTCAGAATGGACTGGTTGGATCTCCTTGCAGTCCAAGGGACTCTCAAGAGTCTTCTCCAACATCACAGTTCAAAAGCACCAATTCTTTGGCGCTCAATTTTCTTTATAGTCAACTCTCACATCCATACATGACCACTGGAAAAACCATAGCCTTGACTAGACGGACCTTTGTTGGCAAAGTAATGTCTCTGCTTTTTAATATGCTGTCTAGGTTGGTCATGACCTAGTGAATAGTGAAACACACTAGCCCAGAGACTGAGTGCACAGACTTTGGAGCCAGACCTCCTGGACTCAAGCCCTACCTCTGCTGCTCTCTTCCTGCAAGACCTTGGGCAAATTCCTTAGGCTTTCAGGCCTCTGTTTCTTTTTTTTTTTTCCCCAGGTTCATGCATGTTGTTTATTTATTTATTTTTTTAATTTTTTTACTTTAAAATTCTGTATTGGTTTTGCCATACATTGACATGAATCCACCACAGGTGAACATGAGTTCCCAACCCTGAACCCCCCTCCCACCACCCTCCCCATATCATCTCTCTGGGTCATCCCAGTGCACCAGCCCCAAGCATCGTGTATCCTGTATCGAACCTAGGCTAGCGATTCGTTTCTTACATGATAGTATACATGTTTCAGTGCCATTCTCCCAAATCATCCCACCCTCTTCCTCTCTGTACGTTAGAGATAACAGTTGTACTGTTACCTCTCGGGATTAAGTGGGAGGATGACCATGAAGATCTGAGAAGAGCGCTCAGCCTCTAGTGTGTG
Source organism: Capricornis sumatraensis (assembly GCF_032405125.1). Taxonomy (NCBI): domain Eukaryota; kingdom Metazoa; phylum Chordata; class Mammalia; order Artiodactyla; family Bovidae; genus Capricornis; species Capricornis sumatraensis. The sequence continues at coordinate 44,765,510 of NC_091069.1, forward strand.
TCATGTAAATGTCAGTGATCACTAGTTGCGTGTGCCAGGTGCTGTGCTGGTCACTGTCACATCTATCTTTCTTCATCTTTCCTCCATCTCCTCTGCCCCCTTTCACATACTTGTCAGAGTGAACTTTTCTAGTACCAACCATGGTCCTTCCATAGCTCCCCTTTGCCTGCAGATTCATGCTTAAGAGAACGTGTCTTAGAGCCTGTTTGTCTGGGTCCAAATACCTACTAGTTGTATGACTTTGGATAAGCCACTTAATCTCTCGATGCCTCATTATCTTCATTTGGAAAAATGGAGATATTAATCATACCTCAGAGGGTTGTTTTGAGGATTTAAAAAGGATGATGAATATAAAATACAAAAAATATACTTCGCACAGAATAAGTGCTCAAAACATTAGCTATCGTTGTTATTATTGCAGTTTAAAGGCATCAGGCATCAACTCTTTGGCATTCTGCCTTCTTTATGGTCCAGTTCTCACAACTGTACGTAACCACTGGGAAGACCATCAGTTCAGTTCAGTTGCTCAGTCGTGTCAACTCTTTGCAATCCCATGAACTGCAGCACGCCAGACCTCCCTGTCTATCACCAACTCCTGGAGTTTACCCAGACTCATGTCCATTGAATCAGTAATGCCATCTAACCATCTAATCCTCTGTCATCCCCTTCTCCTTTTGCCTTCAATCTTTCCCAGCATCAGGGTCTTCTCAAATAAGTCAGTTCTTCTCATCAGGTGCCCAAAGTATTGGAGTTTCAACTTTAACATCAGTCCTTCCAATGAATATTCAGGACTGATTTCCTTAAGCATGGACTGGTTGGATCTCCTTGCAGTCCCTTTGACTCTCAAGAGTCTCCAATACCACAGTTCAAAAGCATCAGTTCTTCAGCACTCAGCTTTCTTTATACTCCAACTGTCACGTCCATACATGACTACTGGAAAGACCATAGCCTTGACTAGACGGACCTTTGTTGACAAAGTAATGTCTCTGCTTTTGAATATACTATCTAGGTTGGTCATAACTCTCCTAAGGAGTAAGCATCTTGTCATTTCATGGCTGTAGTCACCATCTGCAGTGATTTTGGAGCCCAGAAAAATAAAGTCAGCCGCTGTTTCCACTGTTTCTCCATCTATTTGCCATGAAGTGATGGGACCAGATGCCATGATCTTCGTTTTCTGAATATTGAGCTTTAAGCCAACTTTTTCACTCTTTCACTTTTTTCCACTTTCACTTTCATCAAGAGGCTTGTTAGTTCTTCTTCACTTTCTGCCATAAGGGTGGTGTCATCTGCATATCTGAGGTGATTGATATTTCTCCTGGCAGTCTTGATTCCAGCCTGTGCTTCCTCCAGTCCAGCGTTTCTCATGATGTACTCTGCATATAAGGTAAATAAGCAGGGTGACAATATAGAGCCTTGACGTCCTCCTTTTCCTATTTGGAACCAGTCTGTTGTTCCATGTCCAGTTCTAAGTTGCTTCCTGACCTGCATACAGATTTCTCAAGAGGCAGATCAGGTGGTCTGGTATTTCCATCTCTTTCAGAATTTTCCAGTTTATTGTGATCCACACAGTCAAAGGCTTTGGCATAGTCAATAAAGCAGAAATAGATGTTTTTCTGGAACTCTCTTGCTTTTTTGATGATCAGCAGATGTTGGCAATTCGACCTCTGGTTCCTCTGCCTTTTCTAAAACCAGCTTGAACATCTGGAAGTTCATGGTTTATGTATTGCTGAAGCCTGGCTTGGAGAGTTTTAAGTATATAAGAAAGTAATAAAAATTGTTAGAGAAAAACAAAGCAAGAAAAATAGGAAGTATGTGTAGGAGATGGCAGGGCAAGATGTGCCTGATATCTGGTGAAAGCCACCATGTGTTTAAGACATAAAGGAGCAAGCCACAGAACGTATCTGGAGAAGAGGATTCCAGAGGCGCTGAGATGGGAATATATGTGGCATGTTTTGAAGAACAACAAAGAGTCGATATGACTGAAGTGGGATGAGCAAGAAGAGTAGTAGGAATTAAGATTGGAGAGGAAATGAGACAGTAGTTACATAGGGTTTTCCAGGCCTTTGAAAGAACTTGGCTTTTACTCTTAAGTGTGATGAGAAAGTCTTGAGGGGTTTTGAGCAGAGAAGGGACTCAATCTGATATACTTTTTAACTGGGTAACTGACACATTTGATGGAAACAAAATGAAGGAAGCAAAGATCAAATCAGTTGCCATAGTCCAGGTGAGACATACAGTGGTTTTGACTGGATGGAGCAGTGAAGTGGTGAGAAGTGGCCAGATTCTGCTGATGGTCAAATGTGGAGAATAAAAATTCCTGAGCAGTTAGAAGAATGGACAGTTACTGAGTTGGTAAAGATTGAGAAGAGGCATTTTTGAGGGAAATATCAAGAGTTCAGTTTTGGACATCAGTGTTTGAAATGCCTATTAGATATTCAAATAGAGAAGACAATTGGGTATACGAATCTGTAGTTTAGAGAAATGCTTGGGCTGGTGATAGAAATTTGGGAGACAGCAGTGCAGTTGGTATTAAAGCCAGGAATTCCGTGAAGAATGCCAGGGAGTGAATGTAGACAGAGAACTAGAGGAGGCAGAACAGCGGAGTTCTGGGGTCCTCCAGCTTTGGGGATTGGAGAGAGAGAGAAAAGGAGCGATGGAGAAAAGAGACTAATAAGGAGTAGCCAAAGAGGTGGAGCACCTGAAGGGAATGTTGTGCCCTGGAAATGAGATTTCAGGAAGAAAGCTTTTGAGGTATGTAACATACCAGTAACAGATTGGCTGAGATGACCATTGGAAGGAGCAGGGAGGTCATTGGTGACCTAGATGAGAGCAGGTTCAGTAGATGTTATGGGTCAAGCCTGACTGGAATGTATTTAAGGAAAATGGGAGGATAGAAATTAGGGTTTATAACATTAGAAAGGATAATTTTATAAAGGAAAATGGGGAAATAGGACAGCACTTGTGAGAGAGTTGGGGTTAAAAGAGGTTTTTGTTTCTCTTTTAGATGTAAGAAATAACTTCTCTTTCCGTTGGTAAGCTAATAGGAGTAGGAAAATTGGTCCTGAAAAGGGAGAAATTAATCACTGGAGTAATGTTGACCAAAAGCCACTTAATAAAGGGAGGAGGGATGAAAAGTAGGTGCCTGGTACCTGTAGATGTCATGGAACTGTCTTTTTGCCCGTGGATAGCCTAACACCATTATTCTTGTTCCATGAGGAAAAGCAAACTTCTGTTTGGTTAAGTAATGACTTTTTAGAAGATTTGTTACTTTTTTTTTTTAAGGTTTCTGAATGCAACTCTAAGTGACATACACATTTGGAAATACAATGGTAGAATCAGGAGAAATGACCAAGAGTTGACTGGTTATTTTTGAGCGTGGAATGAGAGGCTGTGGTAGAATAAAGACAGTCAACAGCTGCTTTAATTCCAAGTATTCTTTGACATTTTAACAATTTATGTGTGTATTTTTTCAATTGAAATAGTTTTAAAACAGGCCCAGTGTGCTTCTGTGAAATAGATGTCAGGATAGTACTAGAACTGCAAGTGATTGATGGGGAAATGGGAAAGATAAAGGGGAAGGAATCAGGTGGGAGATCCTTTTGACTGTGGTGCTGGTCTGAACCCTAAGCAAGGAGGAGGGACTGGATTATAAAGAGCTTCAGACTGCAGCATGTTGCTCAGAAAGCTTCAGCCACAGGAGAGTTCCTTAAGCAAACCTGCTCATTAGAGGAGTCCTCGGGTGGACTAGTACCACAATATGCTCAGTCATTGGCTACCAGCCAATGACTTTAGTTTTGTCAGTCAGCGGTGCTCACAGCCTTCGTTCATCCTTAAGGAGCTCTTAGTGATGCATGTCCATGGCCATCAAGAGTGTATACCTGTATTTTTGTATATACACAATACTATACCTCAGTAATCTTAATATCATGCCCTAATAATTACTTTCTTAGGCAAAAGAAAAATTATTCCTTTCCACAATAAATAGAAAATTTACAGTGTATCTTGACTGATTCAATCCAAAGTTTAATGACCTATGATAATTCCCGTTTACATTAACTATTTACTCTTAAATAGTAATACATGAGCTCAGTTTTGTAACCTGATTATGACACAAAGAAAATTTTGATCTTCTTAATAATTTGTCTTTGTATTATCAATCAATATTTCCTTCCTATTCTTTTCATAAATGGTCTTTTTCTTCTCTTTTATTAATTGTTTTCATTTAAAAACATTTCTTTTAAAGAAAGTAATAATTCCCTGCCTCCGCCTTTGGCATTTGAGTATAATAATGTTTTTGGAAGCTCCAAGGTATTTTGCCAGAGAGGAAAAGCCAGTTCAGGACTATGAATTCCCTTCATATATCCAGTTATGGGCTTCCGTGGTGGCTCAGATGGTAAAGAATCTGCCTGCAATGCAAAAGATTTGGGTTCCATCCCTGGGTCTGGAAGAGATCTCCTGGAGAAGGGGAAGTACTTTTGCCTGGAGAATCCCATGGACATAGGAGCCTGGCAGGCTACTGTCCATGGGGTCACAGTTGGACATGACTAAGCAGCTAACACTTTAACTTATGTCCACTTACAGTTAATAGAAAATATGTGTAAATCTAAATGAGTTCAAAATCTGAATAATCTAATGCCTCTCGTATAAGGAGAGTGACATTTTGTATCAATAGCTAGCTAATGAGAAGACTTTTAATGCATTATATTTGAGTACATGTACTTAGTTTTTATACAGAAACTTAAATATGACTTCAGATTTAGAACTTTGTATTAGATGCACAATTTGGAATGTATGAATTAGAAATATACATATAAACTAAGTATTTAACATTGGGTGTGAGAACCCATCAATTTTACATTCATAAAAAAAAAGAAAAAAAAACTTTACATTCATGATATTTGAGAATATTATGTTATATATATGCCAAAATAACTGATAGAGAAAACACATCAAGTGCTTTTATAGTGATTTATACCCGTTATTTTTCAAAATAAAGTTAAAAAAATAAAACTACTAGGTAGTATTTATACAATATACTTAAGTGACTATGAAATTAAAAGCAGCTGTAACTATACTTCTCATAAAATAGTGTTGTATATAAGGCATTCACAGCAACTCTTCACAATGAAGTACCTATCATTTGGTATTCTCCTTGGTCTAAGTAGAATCCTAGGTTAAATTGTGAGATCCCAGTTACCACTGTGTGCCAAACACATGTAAATCTCTCTGTATCTGTATCCCTCCTTCTGCCATAATAGGAGAACAATCCCTGGTCTTGTCTGAAGCCAAGCATTCCACCTAGACCCACAGTTCTCAATATGTACACTGAGGCACCCTGGGGTTTATAGTGAATTCACAGGAATCCTGCAGGATATTTCAAAATTTCAAGAAAAACACAAGACTTCTGTTGGATACTGCACAGATAAGTAGCTCCAGGTAGAGCAGATTTTCAACGTTAAAACACAATACATTCCTTTTGAGGATGTCATATATGTGTGAAGCTGGCTTTTTAGAGCTTGCTGTGAATATAACTCAGATAACCGTTATATCTACTACTGTGGGCAGGAATCCGTAGAAGAAATAGAGTGGCCATCATAGTCAACAAAAGAGAGCAAAATGCAGTACTTGGATGCACTCTCAAAAACGACAGAATGATCTCTGTTTGTTTCCAAGGCAAACCATTCAGTATCACGGTAATCCAAGTCTATGCCCCAACCAGTAATGCTGAAGAAGCTGAAGTCGAATGGTTCTATGGAGACCTACAAGACCTTTTAGAACTAACACCCAAAAAAGATGTCCTTTTCATTATAGGGGACTGGAATGCAAAAGTAGGAAGTGAAGAAATACCTGGAGTAACAGGCAAATTTGCCCTTGGAGTACAGAATGAAGCACGGCAAAGGATAATAGAGTTTTGCCAAGAGAACGCATGGGTCAAGATGGTCAACACCAAAACCAGATTGATTATATTCTTTGCAACCAAAGATGGAGACACTATACAGTCAGCAAAAATAAGACCAGGAGCTGACTGTGGCTCAGATCATGAACTCCTTCTTGCCAAATTCAGACTTAAATTGAAGAAAGTAGGGAAAACCACTAGACCATTCAGGTATGACCTAAATCAAATCCCTTATGATTATGCAGTGGAAGTGAGAAATAGATTTAAGGGACTAGCTGTGATAGAGTACCTGATGAACTATGGAAAGAGGTTTGTGACATTGTCCAGGAGACAGGGAGCAAGACCATCCTCAAGAAAAAGAAATGCAAAAAAGCAAAATGCTTGTCTGAGAAGGCTTTACAAATAGCTGTGAAAAGAAGAGAAGCCAAAGCAAAGGAGAAAGGGAAAGATATACCCATTTGAATGCAGACTTCCAAAGAACTGCAAGGAGAGATATGAAAGCCTTCCTCAGCGATCAATGCAAAGAAATAGAGGAATACAATAGAATGGGAAAGACTAGAGGTCTCTTCAAAAAAGTTAGAGATACCAAGGGAACATTTCATACAAAGATGGGCTCAATAAAAGACAGAAATGGTCTGGACGTAACAGAAACAGAAGATATTAGGAAGAGGTGGCAAGAATACACAGAAGAACTGTACAAAAAAGATCTTCACGACCCAGATAATCATGATGGTGTGCTCACTCACCTACAGCCAGACATCCTGGAATGTGAAGTCAACTGGGCCTTAGGAAGTATCATTATGAACAAAGCTAGTGGAGGTGATGCAATTCCAGTTGAGCTCTTTCAAATCCTAAAATATGATGCTGTGAAAGTGCTGCACTCAGTATGCCAGCACTTTTGGAAAACTCAGCAGTGGCCACAGGACTGGAAATGGTCAGTTTTCATTCCAATTCCAAAGAAAAGCGATGCCAAAGAATGCTCAAACTACCACACAATTGCACTCATCTCACATGCTAGTAAAGTAATGCTCAAAATTCTCCCAAGTCAGGGTTCAGCAATATGTGAATGGTGAACTTCCTGATGTTCAAGCTGGTTATAGAAAAGGCAGAGGAACCAGAGGTCAAATTGCCAACATCCGCTGTATCATGGAAAAAGCAAGAGAGTTTCAGAAAAACATCTATTTCTGCTTTATTGGCTATGCCAGAGCCTTTGTGTGGATCACAACAAACTGGAAAATTCTGAAAGAGTTGAGAATACCAGACCACCTAACCTGCCTCTTGAGAAACCTGTATGGAGGTCAGGAAGCAAGTTAGAACTGGACAAGGAACAAGACTGGTTCCAAATAGGAAAAGGAGGAAGTCAAGGCTGTATATTGTCACCCTGCGTAACTTATATGCATAGTACATCATGAGAAATGCTGGGCTGGAGGAAGCACAGGCTGGAATCAAGATTGCCGGGAGAAATAACAATAACAGACATGCAGATAACACCACCTTATGGCAGAAAGTGAAGAACTGAAGAGCCTCTTGGTGAAAGTGAAAGAGGAGAGTGAAAAAGCTGGCTTAAAGCTCAACATTCAGAAAACTAAGATCATGGCATCCGGTCCCATCACTTCATGGCACATAGATGTGGAAACAGTGGCTGACTTTGTTTTGGTGCTCCAAAATCACTGCAGATGGTGACTACAGCCATATAATTAAAAGACACTTACTCCTTGGAAGGAAGTTATGCCTAACCGAAACGGCATATTAAAAAGCAGAGGCATTACTTTTTCAACAAAGGTCTCTCTAGTCAAGGCTATGGTTTTTCCAGTATTCATGTATGGATGTGAGTGGAAGTGAAAGTGAAGTCACTCATTTGTGTCCGACTCTTTGTGACACCATGGACTATAGCCTATCAGGCTCCTCCGTCCATGGGATTTTCCAGGCAAGAGTGCTGGAGTGGATTGCCATTTCCTTCTCCAGGGGATCTTCCCAACACAGGAATCAATCCTGGGTCTCCCACATTTCAGGCTGACGCTTTTCCGTCTGAGCCACCAGGAATGTGAGAGTGGACTATAAAGAAAGCTGAGCACAGAAGAATTAATGGTTTTGAACTGTGGTGTTGGAGAAGAGTCTTGAGAGTTCCGTGGACTGCAAGGAGATCCAACTAGTCCATCCTGAAGGAAATCAGTCCTGGGTGTTCATTGGATGGACTGATGTTGAAGCTGAATCTCCAATATTTTGACCACCTGATGTGAAGAGCTGACTCATTTGAAAAGACCCTGATTTTGGGAGAGATTGATGGCAGGAGGAGAAGGGGACAACAGAGGATGAGATAGTTAGATGCCGTTACTGACTCAATGGATATGAGTTTGGGTAAACTTCGGGAGCTGGTGATGGACAGGGAGGCGTGGCGTGCTGCTGTTCATGGGGTCGCACAGATTCAGACACAACTGAGTGACTTAACTGAACTGTAATAAAAAGCAAGTACCACACAACAGTTAGCATAGAACACAAGATTAAGAGTATCCAATCTGATTCCAGGGTTTGAGAATTTGTGTGGTGCCCAAGTTCTAATAGTGCACACCTCCTAATGATTAAGTAAAGGTATTTTTCTTTGATTCTTTGTGTGTTACATTTTCAAAAGACTACCAAGTTGTTGGGACATAAATTCTTACTTAGTTGTTTAAATTCTGGTATTTCTTTTGGACCAAGGGCACCATAAAGATTTCTGAAGCCTCTTCAATGAATGGTGCTGGGAAAACTGGACAGCTACATGTAAAAGAATGAAATTAGAAAACTTTAACACCATACACAAAGATAAGCTCAAAGTGGATTAAAGACCTCAGTGTAAGACCAGAAACCATAAAACTCTTAGAGGAAAACATAGGTAGAACACTCGATGACATAAATCGAAGCAAGATCCTCTATGACCCACCCCCTAGATTAACGGGAATAGAAATAGAAGTAAACAAGTGGGACCTGATTAAACTTAAAAGCTTTTGCACAGCAAAGGAAACTATAAGCAAGGGGAAAAGACAGTCCTCAGATTGGGAGAAAAAATAGCAAATGAGACAACTGACAAAGGATAAATTTACAAAATAAACAAGCAGCTCATACAACTCAATGCCAGAAAAACAAACAGCCCAATAAAAAAAGTGAGGAAAAGACCTAAATAGACATTTCTCCAAAGAAGACATACAGATGGCTAACAAACACATGAAAAGATGCTCAACATCACTCATTATTAGAGAAATGCAAATCAAAACCACAATGAAATATCACCTCACACTGGTCAGAATGGCCCTCATCAAAAAGTCTACAAACAATAAATGCTGGAGAGGGTGTGGACAAAACACTCTTGCACTGCTGGTGGGAATGTAGATTGATACAGCCACTATGGGAGATGGTATGGAGATTCCTTAAAAAACTAGGAATAAACTACCAGTATGACCCAGTAATCCTACTCCTAGGCACATACCCTGAAAAAAACAAAAATTGGAAAAGACACATGTATCTCATTGTTCATTGCAGCACTATTTACAATAGCTAGAACATGGAAGCAACCTAGATGTCCATCAACAGATGAATGGATAAAGAAGTTGTGGTATGTAAACACACTGGAATATTACTCAGCCATAACAAGGAACACATTTGAGTCAGTTCTGATAAGGTGGATGAACCTAGTACCTATTACACAGAGTGAAGTGAGTCAGAAAGAGAAAGATAAATATTGAATTGTAACATATATATGGAATCTAGAAAAATGGTACTGAAGAATTGATTTACATGGCAGCAGTGGAGAAACAGACATAGAGAAGAGACTTATGGACATATGGAGAGGTGAGGAGAGGGTGAGATGTATGGAAAGAGTAACGTGGAAAGTTACATTACCATATGTAAAATAGGTAGCCAACAGGAATTTGCTGTATGGCTCAGGAAACTCAAACAGGGGCCCTGTATCAACCTAGAGGCGTGGGATTGGGAGGGAGGTTCCAAAGGGAGGGGATATATGTATACCTATGGCTGATTCATGTTGAGGTTTGACAGAAAACAACAAAATTCGGTATATAAATATAACTTCAATAAAAAAAATTTTTTTAAGCCAAAATTAAAAGAAAATTTTGCAGACACAAAAGATGACATGATTTGGAAAAGTTTTGAATCCTCTGGCATAGATTTGGATCCCATCCCCTCTGGCCTTCTCAGAATCCCACATGATTTTATTCCTTCTCTTAGGTGCAGCATACTGGTGGAAAGCACAAGCTGTTCCATTTTTCTCGGTATCGAGTCTTGGCTTTATCAGCTGTGTGACTTTAGGGAAGTTACTTCACCTGTCTGTGCCAGAGTTCATGTAACTATAAAAAGGAGATAAAAATATCTAACTCATATGTTTACTATAAGAATTAATATATGTAAAATGCTTAGAAACAGTTTTTGGCACAGATACCTGCTTTTTAGAAATAATTAAATTTATCCTTTCTGTCAAATGGATTTTTCCAATAAAGTTTAAAATTTTAAATTAGACAATTTTTATTGTAACAAAAAAACTCAAAATTTACCATTTTAACACATTTTTAACTGTACAGTTTGGTAGCATTAAGTATATTCACATTGTTGTGAAATATCTTCAGAACTTTTTCATTTTGCAAAACTGAAACTCTATACACTTAAACAGCATCTCCCCTACCTCTGTCCCCAGCCACTAGCAACCACCATCGTACTCTCTGCTTCTGTGAGCTTGACTTCTTTAAAAGTGGAGCCATGCAGTTTCTGTCCTTCTGTCCTTCTGTCCTCCTACTTTACTCAGCATAATGTCCTCACAGTTCATCCATGTTGTAGCACGTGACAGGATTGTCTTCCTTTTTAAATCTCAATAATATTCCACTGGATGGATGTCCCACATTTTGCTTATCTGTTCATCCATTGATGAACGTGTGTGTTGCTTCCTTCTCTTGACTATTGTGAATACTGCAGTGAGCATGGGTGTACAGATACTCTTGAGACAGTGCTTTATTTTAGCTATATACCCATGAATGGGATTGCTGATTAGATGGTCGTTCTATTTTTAACTTTTTGAGGAATCTCTATACTGTTTTCCACAGGTACACCATCTTACAGTGCCTCCAGCAGTGCACAAGGGTCCTAGTTTCTCCATAGCTTCACCAACACTTTATTTTTTGTTTTTTATCTGATAGTTGCTATTCTGTAGGTATGAGATAATATCTCATTTCTATGATATTCATTATAGAAAAATGCATTTTGATATGCATTTTTCTAAAGATGAGTGATGTTGAACATCTTTTCATATGCTTGTTGGCCATTTGTATATCATTTTTGGAGGAATGTCTAGTCAAGTCTTTTGCCCATTTGTTAATTGAGTCAATTTTTTGTTGTTGAGTTTTAAGACTGTATTTTGGATATTAACTCCTTGTCAAATATATGATTTGCAAATATGCTCTCCCACTCTGTAGGTTGCCTTTTCACTCTTACTTGTGTACTCTGATGCACAAAAGTTTTAAACTTTTCTCTGTTTTTGCTCTTAGAGTCATATCTAAGAAATCATTTTCAAATCCAATGTCATGAAGCTTTTCCCTTATAGTGTCTTCAAGAAGTTTTATCGTTTTGGGTCTGAGTCCAGGTCTTTAATCCATTTTGAATTAATTTTTCTCTATGCTGTAGGATAAGGGTCCCTTTTCACTCTTGTGAATGTGGATATCCAGTTTTCCCATCACCATTTGTTGAAGAGACTGTTCTTTCCACATTGAGTGGTCTCAGCACTCTTGTTGAAGATCATTTGACCATATTTGTAAGAGTGTATTTCTAGGCCCTGTATTCTGTTCCATTGGTCTATAATCTATCTTTTGACAGTACCACACTGTTTTGATTATTGTGTCTTTGTGCTGTGTCTTGAAATCAGGAAGTATGAGAACTTTGTTCTTCTTTTTCAAAATTTTTTTGACCATATGGAATCTGTTGAGATTCCTGATCAACTTAAATACTCTTTTCTATTTAAGCAAAAAAAAAAATAATAATAATAATAATAATAACATTCATCTCAGATACCACCATGTCTTATCCCTTTTCTTCAAAATCAAGTTTCTCAAAAGAATTTCTGTTTGAAGTCTCCATTTCTCTATTGTTCACTCAGCATTTAACCAACTTTGGCCATACTTTTCTCCTGATTACACTGAAAACCTTTTACACTGAGGTTACAAAAAATCCTCTATTATCACTAAATCCAATTTAGTGACTTTTCTTTTAAAAAAAGGCATCATCTTAAATACACAAGGGGATTCAATACTACCTGCCACACCAGTTTTCTTGAAATACTTTTTTGTATTAATTCTCCATGACACTTTTCTAATAGTCTTCCTACCTCTCCAGCATTCTTCTCTGTGTTCTTTTCAGGCCTGTACTTCTTTCTCCTGACTTTGAATGTCCTCTCCTCTTTACTCTGAACTCCTGGCATATCCAACTTATAGCTTCATTGCCTCTTCTCTCTAGAGCTCAGGCCTTGCCCCTGTGCTCCAGAGTCATTAATCCAGTTGCCTACTTGATCTCTCTCCTTTGATGCATCAAAGATGTTTCCAACACAGTATCTCTAAAATGAAATTCAGAGCCCTCTGCCTGTTCCTCTTCTACCACTTCAATTTCAGTAAACAGCCTGTCTTCCATTTATTTATAGAAACCAGAAACCTGGAAGCCACCTGTTTGTCGTTGAAATTAACTTCTTCTTTACCCATCTCTCTTTCCTCCCCTTGCCACATATTCAGCTAATCTCTGATTCTACTGGATTTTATCTTCTAAGTCACTCTCCTCTGCAAGAGGGTCTCTATCCTTTCCCTCATAACTCTACCCACCTCTCTCCATCTCCCTCTTGACTACTTCAGCACCTCTTCATCTTCACTGTTCTACCTGCTCCCACCAGTCTGTCCTCCACCCTGTAGCCAAATTGATTTTTAAAAAGCAAATCTGTTACTTCCCAGCTTCAAACCCTTCTGTAGCTCTGGAAAATAGACAGAAACTGGAAACTGGTGAACTAGGGCAGGGTAGGGGAGAAGAGGTAGGAGGGATACAAAGGTAGGAAATTGTATACCTCTGTATAATTTGTTGTCATTTTCTTTTGGAGCTACAAGGATGTGTTACCTCTTCCAAAAATTAAATTAGTAAAGTCAGTTTAAAAAATTATAGCATGACACTGTTCTTGAAGGCTAAACTGAACTGGTCCCAACCTATCTTTTTAATTACATCTATTACCAAATTCTTTCTAATTTCAGTGCCACAGCCATACCAGGCTTCTGTCCATTGCTTATGCTCTGTATGCTTTCTACTGCTTTGAGGCTCTTGCACAAACTGTTCTTAGCTCTGCCTTGAATGTCCTTTGCTCCTCCTTTCACTGAGGAAACACATTCTTATCCCTAGGTCTCTGACATTGAGTTACCACTTTCTCAGGAAGCCTTCCCTGATGAGCTCTATTCCCTATTATGTGCTGTTATACCATGGACTTCTTGATACTCACTGCAGTTTTACACTTACTGTGTGACCATCTAATTACTATCTACCTAACCAATTTGAATGAAAGTTCCATTGCAGTAACAATTTAACAATACTAATCCTAAAAAAATCCTGCTATCCTTAAAGCTACCATAATATTCTGTTGTACATTAAGTGTGAGTGTGTGTGCGTATGTGTGTGTTTAAATTTACTTAGGAAGTGCTATTATCACTCCCAAGAGGAGACTGTCATATATAATGTTTCCAAGCTTGCTTTGGAATATCTTCAAAGATCACTATTTTGTAGAGGAAGCTTTGGGAAATACTCTTTTACGTTTATGCTGTATTAGTATGTACTATGGGGAAGGAGTAGTGGAAGGTGTCAAGGGCATCTGTTGAGTGTTGTCCTGGTAAAAAGAGGGTGGACAAGGAGTTATATTAAAAATGGTAGATCTGAGAGAAATTGAAGGAGTATTGGCACAATTTACCTGTGAATTTGAAATCTGCTGGGTAAAGATGAAAATTAAAAATAGTATTCTCAAACAAAAGGAATTTTAAAAGAATTTAGTGGTGATCTTTATTCCCACTTTTAAGGTTTTAATTTTTTAAAAAAAATTTTATTTTTACTTTATTTTACTTTACAATACTGTATTGGTTTTGCCATACATTGACATGAATCCACCATGGGTGTACATGCTATCCCAAACATGAACCTCCCTCCCACCTCCCTCCCCACAACATCCCTCTGGGTCATCCCCGTGCACCAGCCCCAAGCATGCTGTATCCTGCATTGGATATAGACTGGTGATTCGATTCTTACATGATAGTATACATGTTTCAATGCCATTCTCCCAAATCATCCCACCCTCTCCCTCTCCCTCTGAGTCCAAAAGTCCACTATACACATCTGTGTCTTTTTTGCTGTCTTGCATACAGGGTCATCATTGCCATCTTTCTAAATTCCATATATATGTGTTAGTATATTGTATTGGTGTTTTTCTTTCTGGCTTACTTCACTCTGTATAATCGGCTCCAGTTTCATCCATCTCATCAGAACTGATTCAAAAGTATTCTTTTTAACGGCTGAGTAACACTCCATTGTGTATATGTACCACAGCTTTCTTATCCATTCATCTGCTGATGGACATCTAGGTTGCTTCCATGTCCTGGCTATTATAAACAGTGCTGCGATGAACATTAGGGTACATGTGTCTCTTTCAATTCTGGTTTCCTCGGTGTGTATGCCCAGCAGTGGGATTGCTGGGTCATAAGGTAGTTCTATTTGTAATTTTTTAAGGAATCTCCACACTGTTCTCCATAGTGGTTGTACTAGTTTGCATTCCCACCAACAGTGTAGGAGGGTTCCCTTTTCTGCACACCCTCTCCAGCATTTATTGCTTGCAGATTTTTGGATCACAGACATTCTGACTGGTGTGAAGTGGTACCTCATTGTGGTTTTGATTTGCATTTCTCTAATAATGAGTGATGTTGAGCATCTTTTCATGTGTTTGTTAGCCATCCATATGTCTTCTTTGGAGAAATGTCTGTTTAGTTCTTTGGCCCATTTTTTGATTGGGTCATTTATTTTTCTGGAATTGAGCTGCATAAGTTGCTTGTATATTTTTGAGATTAGTTGTTTGTCAGTTGTTTCATTTGCTATTATTTTCTCCCATTCTGAAGGCTGTCTTTTCACCTTGCTTATATTTTCCTTTGTTGTGCAGAAGCTTTTAATTTTAATTAGATCCTATTTGTTTATTTTTGCTTTTATTTTCAGAATTCTGGGATGTGGATCATAGAGGATCCTGCTGTGATTTATGTCTGAGAGTGTTTTGCTTATGTTCTCCTCTAGGCGTTTTATAGTTTCTGGTCTTACATTTAGATCTTTAATCCATTTTGAGTTTATTTTCGTGTGTGGTGTTAGAAAGTGATCTAGTTTCATTCTTTTACAAGTGGTTGACCAGTTTTCCCAGCACCACTTGTTAAAGAGATTGTCTTTACTCCATTGTATAGTCTTGCCTCCTTTGTCAAAGATAAGGTGTCCATATGTGTGTGGATTTATCTCTGGGCTTTCTATTTTGTTCCATTGATATATATTTCTGTCTTTGTGCCAGTACCATACTGTCTTGATGACTGGCTTTGTAGTAGAGCCTGAAGTCAGGCAAGTTGATTCCTCCAGTTCCATTCTTCTTTCTCAAGATTGCTTAGCTATTCGAGGTTTTTTGTATTTCCATAAAAATCTTGAAATTATTTGTTCTAGTTCTGTGAAAAATATGGCTGGTAGCTTGATAGGGATTGCATTGAATTTGTAAATTGCTTTGGGTAGTATACTCATTTTCACTATATTGATTCTTCCGATCCATGAACATGGTCTATTTCTCCATCTATTAGTGTCCTCTTTGATTTCTTTCATCAGTGTTTTATAGTTTTCTATATATAGGTCTTTAGTTTCTTTAGGTAGATATATTCCTAAGTATTTTATTCTTTTCGTTGCAATGGTGAAGGAGTTGTTTCCTTAATTTCTTTTTCTACTTTCTCATTATTAGTGTATAGGAATGCAAGGGATTTCTGTGTATTGATTTTATATCCTGCAACTTTACTATATTCATTGATGAGATCTAGTAATTTTCTGGTGGAGTCTTTCGGGTTTTCTATGTAGAGGATCATGTCATCTGCAAACAGTGAGAGTTTTACTTCTTCTTTTCCAGTCTGGATTCCTTTTATTTCTTTTTCTGCTCTGATTGCTGTGGCCAAAACTTCCAGAACTATGTTGAATAGTAGCAGTGAAAGTGGGCACCCTTGTCTTGTTCCTGACTTTAGGGGAAATGCTTTCAATTTTTCATCATTGAGGATAATGTTTGCTGTGGGTTTGTCATATATAGCTTTTATTATGTTGAGGTATGTTCCTTCTATTCCTGCTTTCTGGAGAGTTTTTACCATAAATGGATGTTGAATTTTGTCAAAGGCCTTCTCTGCATCTATTGAGATAATCATATGGCTTTTATTTTTCAATTTGTTAATGTGGTGAATTACATTGATTGATTTGCGGATATTGAAGAATCCTTGCATCCTTGGGATAAAGCCCACTTGGTCATGGTGTATGATCTTTTTAATGTGTTGTTGGATTCTGATTGCTAGAATTTTGTTAAGGATTTTTGCATCTATGTTCATCAGTGATATTGGCCTGTAGTTTTCTTTTTTTGTGGCATCTTTGTCAGGTTTTGGTATTAGGGTGATGGTGGCCTCATAGAATGAGTTTGGAAGTTTACCTTCCTCTGCAATTTGCTGGAAGAATTTGAGTAGGATAGATGTTAGCTCTTCTTGAAATTTTTGGTAGAATTCAGCTGTGAAGCCGTCTGGACCTGGGCTTTTGTTTGCTGGAAGATTTCTGATTACAGTTTCAGTTTCCGTGCTTGTGATGTGTCTGTTAAGATTTTCTATTTCTTCCTGGTTCAGTTTTGGGATATTGTACTTTTCTAAGAATTTGTCCATTTCTTCCATGTTGTCCATTTTATTGGCATATAATTGCTGATAGTAGTCTCTTATGATCCTTTGTATTTCTGTGTTGTCTGTTGTGATCTCTCCATTTTCATTTCTAATTTTATTGATTTGATTTTTCTCTCTTTGCTTCTTGATGAGTCTGGCTAATGGTTTGTCAATTTTATTTATCCTTTCAAAGAACCAGCTTTTGGCTTTGTTGATTTTTGCTATAGTCAATAAAATGATTCCTTAACATTGTTAAATGGCATGCAATACAAGCAGATAAACATTCAAAGTACTACCCTCACCACGGTAAGCACAGTCAATAGTTGTTTATGTCCTTCCTCCATGCATTTACAAACACTCATATATATAAGTAGTATGTAAATATATTTTAGGTGTTGTATATATTATTTTCTGTAAATATTTTTCTGTAACTTCACATAACAACATATAACATACCTATTAATGATCTACATTTCCCCTTATTTTTAGTAGGTGCAGAGTAATCCATAGTTTGAATATACCATACTTTCTAATTGTTACTTATAATCTTTTTAGTGAATAAAGAAATTAGAAATAGGTGAGCAATCTAATAAGACAATATAATAAAAAAGTGTTTTATTTTTTAATAAGTGAAAATGCAGAGGAGAGGGTCTTAGTTCAGTTTCCTACTCGATCCTTTTAGCTGTTGCTGTTACTATTGCTGGTAAGTCACTTCAGTCGTGTCCGACTCTGTGCGACCGCATAGAGGGCAGCCTACCAGGCTCCCCCGTCCCTGGGATTCTCCAGGCAAGAACACTGGAGTGGGTTGCCATTTCCTTCTCCAATGCATGAAAGTGAAAAGTGAAAGTCAAGTTGCTCAGTTGTATCCAGCTCTTAGCGACCCCATGGACTGCAGCCTACCAGGCTTCTCAGAAATACATTTTATGACATAAAAGCATTCTTTAAAACTCTAAACTGTTTGTGACCAGAATACTTTAAGATCTGCTTCTTTGTTTTTGAAACGTTTTTTAGAAAAATAACAACATATTAAAAAGTTTAAAAATTACCCACAATTCCAATTTTAAAACAACTTTTTGTCTAGAAGTTAAAGTTTATGCCTTCAACTCCCAATTTCACTTCTTCAAGGGACTTACTGAGACGTTTTGGTCAAATTCTTTCTTGCGTTTTCTTGTGTTTACACAGAGAATTTCTTTATGCATGTATATGCATATACCACACCTATTTTTTTCTAATAAAATGGAATGGTGGTATTCATGTAGGTCTGCAACTTTTAAAAAATTTCACCCCACTTCACTATATCACAGGCTAGGGCAACAAATTTCTGATTAATTAAACCTGTCTATTTTTTATGTTATCTCCATTTATTTTCTTGTAGTAACAACATTCACAGTAACCAAACTAAAAAGGGACTGATGTATCAACTGGCATGGTAATTTATTTACTTACAATATGAAATATATCTGACATCATAGACTTTGTTCATTTGCTTGGGGCATTCCCACGTGATGGATGAATTACTCAAGAGACTAAATTACAGATAAGGATGATTGGTGAGCCGAGGTGTTCTTACAGGATATTTCTATCAGGCTGTGGCTAGAGCTCTAACTTGGCCTTGGGCTTTTTCTTTCCTGACAGCTGGCGCTAGTCATCAGAGTCTTAGCCCTGAATGGGGTTACAGATATTTGGTAAGGTTTCCTCCAGGCTCTGATCTGAACTATGCACTGCCCACTATTTAATTTAAGATCTCTGACCTGGTCCTCGTTCATTACCTTTTCTTTCCGTGAGAAAAGTGTTGATTAGACTTTGAGGATCTCCCAAATCATCTGTTTGTTGGAAGACAAGGAAAACACCTTAGCCTCCACAGCAGTTCATTTACAAGCACTTTGTTCAGGTGAGCTTCCATGGATGTGGCTAACACATAGAGGTGTGACAACCACAGTGTCTCCAGACATTGCCAAATGTCCCCTGGGGGTCAAAATCACCCCCACTCGAGAACCGCTGGTTTAGACTGAAGGAGATAAAGAGAAGAAAACCAGATAGGCTACTACATGGAAATCAACCGACTGAAAGTGAAAGGATGTTAGTTCCTAAACAGTGGCGGAAAGAACATAGGATTTGTCCTATGTCTGGATCTCTGTTTCTCCACAAATTATGAGACCTTTGATTAGGTGGCTCAGATGGTAAAGAATCTGCTTGCAATGCAGGAGACCCAGGTTCGATCTATGGTGGGGAAGATCCCCTGGAGGAGGAAATGGATACTAACTCCAGTATTCTTGCTTGGAGAATTCCATGGATAGAGGAGCCTGGTGGGCTATAGTCCATGGGCTGCAAAGAATTGGACATGACTGAGTGATTAACACTTTCACTTTGGTTAGTTGCTTTACCCTCCTGATTGTGAATTAGTATGAGGATTAATGTTGTTATTACTGTTTTTTAATTTACATATTTACAGTGTACCAGAGTTGTACTGACATTTTATATGAATTAGAGAGAGAGTGTGTATTAAAGTCCTCTGTAAACTGTAAAATTTTGTACAAAAGTATTGGGCTATCCTACTCACTTCTTACCACTGCTTTTATCCTTGAGATCTTTAAAACTATGGGCAAATACAAGATTTACCTTTGAATCATGTTCTTTTGTGAATTTCATAAAATATTATAAATATTTTCTCACTTTTATTGTATGTAATTATTTTATGTATGTGTGTATATGTATATATGTAAGAGTTGGATTTAAAATTACGTTAGGAATTAAAGTGTAGCATCGCTCATTTTATGAGAATAAGTGACAAAAATGAGATTTTCTAATTTGCAATAGATTTAGCAGGCAAATTTCCAGGAATGTATCTGTTCCCTGTATTGTATAACATCACACAAATCTTTGGGAAGCCCCATTGTTAGCACTTCTCTATCCAGAAGAATACATGTTTCTTGTCCTTTTGTTTCTTGTGCTTTAGTCAGTTCCCTATAGTGAGTCAATTAAAATTTTTTTCTTATCCTTGTCTTAACTGCATTGACTTATGTCTCTCTACTTTAATGGATTAGTCAGGCATGATTTCTCTCTATACGCAATAAATGTTTGCTGAATGAAGGAATAAATTACAGAAAACATGTTATCTCTCTTCCAGCAGGTTATCTGTTAAAATGATTAGTGACTCTACCCTTCATTATAGATTTCCTCAATGTAAAATTGTTTGCCTGTCTATAGTTCTGAATTTCTCTAGAAGTTATCCCATGGATTGGATAGGGGGTCAAGGTTGAGGGAGGCGTTGGGTACCATCCTGATGCAGACTCACTGGGCCTCCTGAGGAGTGGTTTAAAATACTTTAAGTATTTACTTCAACCCTAGAATTTACTCCAATGGTCATAATACTTTGTTACCTCTCTGGATTGTAGTCTTTAGCACCTGTTGTCTCCCACATGTCACCTGATGATTTCATGGGATCAGTCTTGGCTACCTGTCCATGACTTCCCTCTCAAATGGTGGATTAAACCTCTAACCCAGGATTGATTTTTAGTACTGATCCTGTATGCCTTTATTTACTTTTCACTTCTCTCAGATATGACAATAATCACATGGATTTGGGAGGAGTTTCCTTAGCCAGTGAGAATACTGAATTCAGTTGAATTGTTTGTGATCACTGTTCTAAAAGAGCTCATTCACAGTTACTTACTTACTTGCTTCTTCAGTACTTGAGACTATGATGCACTGGTCAATATATGATGTATGATGTACTTCTCTTTATGGCTACTAAACTACCTCTTCTAGGAAGCAGTCATCTATCTTAACCAAAACCTCCACTTCTCTGAGATGAGATCTGCTATATTCTACACACATTTTACCAATACTTGCCTGGATCATTCATCATTATATCCCTGTCTATATACTTGGCATATATAGGAGGCACTCACATATTTTTGATCTACTGAGTGAATGAAACTTGGATTCTTGTTTCTGCTTATGTTTTTGTTTTGCTTAATGATGTCAGCTGGTAAAAATTTCTTTCTTCTCCCAGTGCCATTTCACTTCTAATTAAGTATTCAAAATAAGGTTAAGAGAAACCAATTTGAGGAATCATCTGAAGATCATGGGGATCATTTCCTAGTTTCTTAAAAAAAGACAGGCCTCTCTGGTATGAGCTTATACATAACTTTTTCCTTCTCATGTTTTTAAAATAAGCTCATACCAGAGAGGTCTGTCTTCTTTTAAGAAACTAGGAAATGATCCCCATGATCTTCAGATGATTCCTCAAATTGGTTTCTCTTAACCTTATTTTGAATACTTAATTAGAAGTGAAATGGCACTGGGAGAAGAAAGAAATTTTTACCAGCTGACATCATTAAGCAAAACAAAAACATAAGATGATTTGGGAGAATGGCATTGAAACATGTATACTATCATGTAAGAAACGAATCACCAGTCTGTTTGATGCAGGATACAGGATGCTTGGGGCTGGTGCATGGGGATGATCCAGAGAGATGGTGTGGGGTGGGAGGTGGGAGGGGGGTTCATGTTTGGGATCGCATGTACACCCGTGGTGGATTCGTGTTGATGTATGGCAAAACCAATACAGTATTGTAAAGTCAAATAAAGTAAAAATTAAAATTAAAAAAAATAAAACCACATTAAAGAAAGAAATATAAAAAAATTAAAAAAAATAAAAACAATATGTTACCTTAAAAAAAAAAAAAAGAAAGAAATAATGGTCAGAGCATAACTAGCAAGGAAGATACTTCCTGTCTGGAAGGGTATCAGGGGAAAGGGAAAGTTTCAGTTCCTATTTTGCCTTCGTCATCTTTTCCCCCCACCCCAAGTATAAATTTATTTATTTTAATTGGAGGCTAATTACTTTACAACATTATATTGGTTTTGCCATACATCAACATGAATCCGCCACAGGCATACACGTGTGCCCCATCCTGAACTGCCCCCCTCCCTCCCCGCACCATCCCTCTGGGTTGTCTCAGTGCACCAGCCCCAAGCATCCAGTATTATGCATCGAACCTGGACTGGCAATTTGTTTCATGCACAGGGAACTACATTAAAATTGGCAGAGTGTTTGGAAATCCCATAGGCCCTCTTATTTATTCATCCTGTTGATCTCTTCTCAAGCTCAGATCTGCTCCGGAGGTATCTCCCTTTGCTTCTTTGTCTGCTCTTTTTTAATTTTTTGAACTGTTGGATTCTCTGATTCCTTGAAATTGGGTATCTTGATGCCCTTTTTCCTTCTTGTCCTGCCAAATCTTAAAATAGGCTTTTCCAGTTTGGAGGGCTTAAGAACTAACTTTTTGGGGAAACAGGGAGAGATACTTTCCTGTCTGGGCTAGCATATTCTTTACCTGAGACTCATACTATTGTTTCCCCCTCCTTCTGGTTATCACCATTACCATATCCAGGAATATCTTTGGCACCAGTACTTGGAAACTTATGCTTTCCCATAGATTGTTTTTATAAAAATGTATTAATTAACTTATTAATTTGCTTATACCCTCTTATTCCAAAATCTGGTGTTAGGGCTACTTCTAGAACACATGACATTTGGAAATCAGAAATGATAGACATACCTTAATCCTAATAAGTACCCCAACTAGGTGTCAATAAGAGGGCTAACCTGATCTTTTAACCCAGCTAAAGATTGAGATGTCCCAGAGCTCAGTTGTTAGGCCTCTTTCTCTCCTTTTTTTTTTTTTTTTTCTTAAATAACAAATTTATTTTCTCACAGTTCTAGAATCTAGAAGTCCAAGACCGGGTTGCTGTGACGGCTGATCTCTGGTGAGACCTCTCTTCCTGATTCATAAACAACTGTCTTCTTTGTTGCCGTTTGGCCTTTTCCTTATGTGTGCACATGGAAAGAGAACCCACTGGTGTGTCTTCTTCTTTGTTAGGACACCAGGTTAATTAGATTAGAGCTCCACCCTTATGACCTCTTCATTCTTTTTAGCTCAGTTGGTAAAGAATCCACCTGCAATGCAGGAGACCCTGGTTCGATTCCTGGGTTGGGAAGATCCACTGGAGAGGGGGTAGGCTACCCGGTCCAGTATTCTTGGGCTTCTCTTGAGGCTCAGCGGGTAAAGAATCCACCTGCAATGTGGGACACCTGGGTTCGATCCCTGGGTTGGGAAGATCCCATGGAGAAGGGAAAGGCTACTCACTCCAGTATTCTGGCCTGGAGAATACTATGGACTTTATAGTCCATGGGGTTGCAAAGAGTCAGACACGACTGAGCAACTTTCACTATTCTGTTCCAAGACTTTAAACACTACCATACATTGTTGATGACTCCCAAATATAATCTCCAGCCCCCACTTCACCCTAGACTTCAGAGTATTTGATATCTCTACTTATATGTTCATAGACATCTTAAACCAAACTTTTGATTCTCCCAATCTAAATTTACCTCTTCTCAAGTGTTCCCCATTTCAGGAAACCAAGTTGCTCAGCCCAAAAACCTTTGAGTTTTTCTCTTGTTTGCTACATCCAATTCTTCAGCAAGCCCCAGTTGCTCCCCTTTAAAATATGTCTCAAATATATCCACGTACTGTTTCCTCTAGCATTGCCATCGAGTTCAAGCCATCATCATCTCTCACCTAGGCCACTGCAATAGCCTCCTAATGATCTCCCTGCTTCTACTTTTGCCCTGATCCTTCTTTAAAATATAAATTATAATTCACTGCTGCTTGAAACCCTATGACTTCTCAACAAGATCTCCTGACTGCCTTGCTGATTCCATCCTGTGAATATCCCTCTCACTCACTCCTCACCCTTCAAGGCACACTGGCCTACCTTTTGTCAGTTTTCCCAGGCACATTCTGACCTCAAGAGTTTTTGCATTTACTATTCTAAGGCTCAAATTCCCTTTCTTCAAGTAATCATATGGCTTGTTCTTTCACTTCATTTGGATCTGTACTCAAATGTTGTCTCCTCAAAGAGGCCTTTTTACTTCTTTATTAGTTATCTGTTTAAAGCAGCTTCTAGTTACTGGCAGTATTCAAGCATGGCTGGATCTTTGAAGGATGCTTGCAGAGATGCTAAAGAAGGAACTTCCATGTCATGTGGGAGTGGAAAATTAGACAAGATTTCCTTCTAACTGGAAATTATTTAATCCTATCATGAATTAATTATGATTCTTTCTCTAAGCATTTAGTTAGTACCTCCTATGTGTCTGACATTGTTCTAGGCACTAGATAAGATATAAAGATATATATCTTTAAGATATAAAGATAAAAGTGGCCTAGCTAGTATCCATTAGGAACTAATAGTAGATAATGAAGAAAAGAGGTGCTTAAGAATATGGGTGTAAAATTCTAATAGATAAAAATAAATAGAAAAGGACAAATTTTAGAGGTGCTCTGAATAAATGGCAACCCACTCCAGTATTCTTGCCTGGAAAATCCCATAGATGGAGGAGCCTGGTAGGCTACGGTCCATGGGGTCACAAAGAGTCAGACATGACTGAGCAACTTCACTTTTCTGAATAAATGAGGAAGAGACTGAATAAATGAGGGGAGAAAAAACTATTATAAGGGCGAGAACGTGAACGTGAAGTTGCTCAGTCGTGTCCAACTCTTTGCGACCCCATGGACTATAGCCTACCAGGCTCCTCTGTCCATGGGATTTTCCAGGCAATAGTACTGGAGTGGATTGCCATTTCCTTCTCCAAGGGATCTTCCCAACCCAGGGATCGAACCTGGGTCTCCCGCATCATAGACAGACGCTTTACCGTCTGAGCCACCAGGGAAGTCCTAAGGGGGAGAACCAGATATGAAAGATGACCCTAAAATTGCCTGCTTGAGAAGGGAGAATGTAGGGGTAAAGACCACATGTTATATTGTTATGGGGGTATTCCCTAAAAGAAAAGTATCAGTGTTAGTCATCAAGGTATATGGTGTGGCTGGATGTAATTCATAATTCAGTAGAGATTAATTAATTTATGAAGTAGTTTGAAATTCTTGAAACAAACGTGTCTTCACTTTCTCTTATTAGTCCCCCATACCAATAAAGTTAAGTTCTCCTTTCCCCTGCCTCTGGCCCCTATGGGGTAAATTAACATGAAATTGACAGTTCCTTTAATCATATGATGAGTTTGAGTGAACTCCTGGAGTTGGTGATGGACAGGGAGGCCTGGCGTGCTGTGATTCATGGGGTCGAAAAGAGTCGGACACGACTGAGCGACTGAACTGAACTGAACTTAATCACATGGGACCCTTCAGTTTCTTTTCTGGTTCATATGCCTGGAATCTGTTAGACAGTAGGGGAATAGTCGTCTTTTTTAAATATAATAATCACCTGGTCCCTCATGCTGCTCATTGTTCACACATGTCCCAGTATGTCTTGTCACAGAATCATCCTCTCTAGCTGGGACATGATGCCTAGGTAGGTGGGGAATTCCCCTGTTTTGTTTAAAATCATAGTTGTCTTTAGATTTGGCTAGCATGTTCCTGATTAGTTTACTGACAATTGGTTTTTTTCTTCTTATACCATATGCTATTACATGATTCATCTGCTTTGAGTCTGTTGCCTTGAAGGTGAAACAATTTCTTCCAATGTTGATATTTCATAATCTCATAGATAACAAGCATACACATATGCATAGTCCTTTCAGAAGTTTTAAACATTTGGAGATGAATGAATTATACTGCCACAAATGAAAAGGAGCAGTATAAAACCATAATGGTGATATCCAGACATCTTTTGTTGGGTGGTTGGGTGAACACTAATATTAATAAAGCCTGCATACTTTACTGTGTTTATCTCTCCTTGAGAAGTTATTTCTGGTATGTGGTACTTATTTATGAATTTTAACATTTAACATTGTGCTTCAATTGCCTTGGATTTACATGTATTTTAATATTTTAGACATGATCTTTATTTTAAGGAGTTTAAATTCCGGATAAATCATAATACTTGGTGTTAACATTGTAATGATGATTGCTGTTTAGTATGTAGCAACGCCTACTCAAATGTTAAGAAATCTTCTTTTAATTACTAATATAAATAGTAATCTTTGAAAACATTTCAGTAAGACACATCACATCTCTGAATGCAGTGCAAGGAAGTTTTTTCATAAACATGATTATTTTCCAAGTATTTAAAAGATTACACTTCTAATAAACATGGACTAAATTCAGTTTCTTCATATAGCACTGATCAGTGCACTTAACTGTGTTCCACCACTTAACCACCTGTATTTTTTTACTCAGAATGTCAGTGATTGTTTTTCAAAGAACTCTTTATAATTCCACGGTATAGATATACATGTACATATCTGTAAGTTGTACATTTGGGGAGAAATTTTTAAAAGATTCTAATTCTTGGTATATCTCCCTCCGCCTCTCTCCCTTTACCTGTTTTTAGCTCCTCTTTGGTTCAGGTGTGCTGGTGTCCCTAAGCCTTTCCGGGCCGCAGCTGGAGAAAGTGGTGATTGACAGAAGCCTGGTGGGGAAGCTCATCTCCGACACCATCAGTGATGGTAATTACCCCCATGTGCAAATCAATTGCCTACATTAACAGTGGGGCAGGAGAAATACTGTGTCAACAGGTAGACTAATTATTACCACTAGGGACTTGAAAACACAAGTAATTGCTTGTAATGGCATAGTTACAACCTCTGGGCCCAATATGAGTTTTAACTAATATTTAATGTCAAAGTTTTTGTCAATTGTTAGTATTCTTGGGTATTTTTTTACTGTTTCCTTAAAGTGAACCTATTTTCTAAAGAGGTGGGTTTTTTGTTTGGTGTGTTGACATTTCAAATATTTTTCACTTTCACATGAATTTGAATAAATAACCCCAATTTGTCAGCACAGCTACTTAATACAAAAACAAAAACAAAATCTGTTCTTTGGCTCTTAGGCTATTCTTTGTTACCAAAGTCTATGAATACTAACTTCTGAGAGAGTTTAAGCAGTATTTCTAAAAATAAAAATCAATGCCAAAAATACCAGATATATCTGAATCCTGTAAAGTGATATCACAGTTAGTATATAATTGCTACAAAGCACATGAAGACTTTAAGCCAGTTATTGAAAAGGTAACATACTGACATTTATTAATCCTTAGAAGGCTCTTTGCTGTGCCAGCCTACCTATATAATTTAATTAAAACAACTATTCTTTGTAAGATATAGTTATTTCTGTTTAATAGATAAGGAAATTGAAGCTGAGATACTGATGAACATGCCCACCAATGAGATACTAAGGAATAGCCCCAAAATGACTGAGCTGAAATTTGAACCCATTTCCTTTGCATTATAGTGTGCTGATTCCTAAAGTTTTAAGATTGCAGTTTAATTCAAGGTAAAAAAAAAAAAAAAAGGCCTAAGAAACAGATTGCATAAGAAACACATTGCTAAACCAGTACAATATTGTAAAGTAATTAGCCTCCAATTAAATAAATTTAAAAAAAGAAACAGATTGATTTTTGCGTTATCATTAGAGATTGAAAATTATCCATGTCTTAAATTGAATAATCAAAAGTGTGGTCTAATGGAAAGGACAGAGGCAAGATTATAGAAACCCTAGTGTGTGCTCGCTAATATCTCTGAATAATGCAGACACAATTTCTTAGAGAAAAGCACTGTGCAGCGTGGCTATCATTAGTAGTATTCCTGATAATGATAAGCTGGGGGTAGGGTTATGAGTATGCCACTTCCTCTTCCTTGTAGGATTATGGTGCTAAGGAAGCTTCCCTGTGGAAGAGGTTCTATTTTCATATGTCTAATAATTGATCCCTTCATTGACTCTGCAAGTAAAATAGTGGCTGTGATGATTTTGTCATTTTGGTGGTCCTCCATTAGAATTAAAAGGAGACCTCCAAAACTGTTCATGTTGCTGAGATATCTTTTTTCACTTGTTTCTTTAAACCACAAATAATACATACATTCTCATGAGTACATGATAACAATGTGATTTCTTGGCAGTTCTCCAGATTCTCCTGTAATTGTGTAGATCTACTGTGGTTACTGCTTGCACAGCCAGGATATGGAAGTAAAGAAATATATATAAAACATTCAATAACTTCTTTTTGCTGGGAACAATGTAAAACATTTCTCAAATTCCTACTACATGTTTTTAATCAGTATTTTTTATAACATTAATAGCTCTTTATGTAACCCAAATTAATGCAAATTAATTAACTGTGTGCTTTAGAAATATAGCTGCAGAAATGTTTTTGCTAATCTTCATTATCAAGTATTACTTTATATAATATGCATATTGGGTATAATATGTTTTAATTCATTCAGCTAGTGTACTTTCAGAAAGAAAGTTCATTGGTGAAAATTTTTTTAAAAAATTAGTGGAGAACACTGATCTGTATCCTCTAATAAATCCAATTTATTCTCAGATGGTTTGTATCATATAAATACAGGATTAAAGGCTAAGTACAAATAAGTGTTTTTATCTTTATGTTCAGATATGAAACAGGGTTTTATGCTTTCTGACCTTTATTCCAAATACATCTCATTTGTAGGTTGTCCCCAAATATCAGTGTATATTGAAATGGTCTCATGGAAAGGAAAAATATCAAATCCATGCATGATTAGATTGATTATTGTTGTTTCTTTCTAATATCTTTATTATCGTTGGGAAATGTCCACAATGATATTTAGGAGACTTCAGTTATTTCAATTAATATTCATTTATCTTCTGAAAATAGCTTTTTGTAACATTTCAGTAGAAGAAACTATTAATTTGTTATTATTTTATTCTAACTTAGTACTTGATAGTATTATCAAGTCTTTTTTTTTTTTTAAGCTCTTCTCACAGACAGCTTCATCATCTTATCATTTTTGGCACAAAACAAACTATGTTTTATTCAGTTTGCCAAGAAGATGAGCTCTCCTGATATAAACAAAAGACTGGAAAAGCTCTCAGCCTTGGATTATAAGGTAGAGATTTGAATGTATATGGTCATATTGTTAATTATTAGGGTATGCTAGAGTATTGCTTGAGTTGATGTTATGCTCATTTTTCTTAAATGATTATGGATTTCAGAAAAACCAGAGTTATTCATAGTATAGGATTAAGCTTGATTGTGGCCATCCAAAGTTTTCTTTTTTTACTCTCATTATGGGGGTCTAACAGTGGCATGCTTGGAGCAGTTTACATCGTACTTATGGAAATCAGAAAGATAATAGAGGCGAGTTACACATTTGAAAATGGTTTTCTAGCTGGTAGTAGTATATATACCATTCTCATTTTTCCCTAAGACCCCGTATCACTATTCTAGGCAAGGATAGCTGCTCTCGCTTCCATTTCACAAGAAAGAAGACAACACTTTCACAGGTTAATAGAAAAGTGTAATAAACAAGGAGTGGGAAGATCCCCCTCCTCCCAATATCCAGCTATAACTGTGGAGAAAAATGCAAAAAGAAATCTCCTTCATGTGTTAGTCTCTTTCCCTTCAGTAACTCCAGGTAATTTGTTTCCTTGTATCAGGGACTTTACATCTGTTAAGGCAGGATTTTTATTTTAAATGATGTGTTTAATTTAAGTTTTGCCACATTACATTCTAACTGCTTGGAAGGCATACTCTCTGCTAGAATGAGTATCTCATACATTTTCCAGGCTGTTTCAGTTCAAGGCCTCTTTTCAGCAGTGACTTGTGTTTGCAAGATTGATCCAGCCTCTGTGACGTGGATTTGAGACAGTTCACTGTTCACTGGGAACGAGACTGATCTACAGCTTCCTTAAAAAAGATGCACACTTACACTGTACCAGGAGTATCTATAACAGGGGCAAAGATTCTTAAAAGCCAGCTTTGTGGCTTGAAACTGTGTGTGTGTGTTTGAAAAGTCTAATAGTATTTGACCTAACCTTTTGCCCTTTGGGGTTCTTTTGGGTTATTTCTTACTGTGACTGAGTTAGTAGTGGTGTGGGAGGATTTCATTTTATTTATTGGAAAAATCTACTCATAAAAAAGATTTTTAACATGGGATAAAATACATTAACTTTTTCATCATGGTAATAAACTATAATTTGGTTTTGTTTGCAAGCCTTGTATTGCTTCTATAACACTTTGTATAATATTGATTCTTTTAAACTGAAAATCTGTAGTACTCATATATTTTGTCTAGTAAAAAATGGTTTAACATTCCTAATGGAATTCTATTTTCCAAAATGGCTAGCTTTCCTTGAAATGTTGTTAATTTACTAATACTGGTCTTTAAAATGCACCAGTATGCATTAATTTTAATGCATTAACTATTAAAGTGACTGTTTTTAATGCATTTATATAAAATTTTGTATGCCTACTTTCTTCATCTTCAGTGTGGTGGGTAGTTCGGCAGAGTCTTTTCAGCTTAAGGATAGTAGCTCCTCATTAATGAGAGCAGAGAGACACTGTTAGGATGTCATCTTTTCTGATGAAAAGATGTGAAAAATAGACTGAGTATATGGGTCCTGCACCTTGAGTAAGGGAGTTACATATTTGTTCATTCTGTCATTAGATATGAGAAATTAAAATCATAAGCACTCCATGTCATTTCTTTACATTAGAGAAGAAGTAGCCTGCTTCCCTCTGGAAAACCCATGGATTTTATCTTCTGGTTCAGTATTTTAAATTAGTATTTAATATTTGATTTAATATTTGATAAAAACTGCCATTTATCCATTGGAAGGACATTTTAAGTAACTTGTTCATTTCACTTGCCCTCTTGACCATTGTGATAGAATAGTAAACCATTAATACTCAAAACAAACATTAAATTTCAGGTAACATACATGATTTACATTATGTGAGGATTGAAAGTGCCAGCCTCTTGTTTTAACTCTGTTTTCTTCTATAGAAGTTCTTAAGTAACATGTATAAATGCTAGGTAGGATATCAAAATAATATTTGTGTATTTTTAAGGACTTAGCAATTTCATTGTGATATTTCCCTCAAATGAGAAGATAGCCAGTTAAAATAGTGATATTGAGAACTTAAATATAAGAATTTGCACTTTAGAGCATAAAGTAATTTGTGTTGTCTGTCATTGCCCATTTGGATTTTAAAACAAGGAAATAGTGTAGAGTATTACAATCCTGCTGTTCTTTACAGCTATATCATAATTTAGTTCTTTTAGACTGAAACAGTTTTCACAGAGAAAAATGTAGGGGAAATATCATGAAATTATTGACCTTTAGCAAGTTTTCCTGTCTACATTTTAAAAATCCAATTCAATTTATTTAACAGTGAAGGGACAGTGCAAGGAGTTAAATGTTTACCATGAGAGAACAACACTGGTAATTACTTTGATTTCAGTTCCTTTTGATGTGCATTCAGAGGATGAAGAGGTCAATAATATTATGGCCATGCAAATAGAAAAGGGTTCCTTTTGACCATATTAAAAAAAAATAGCAGAGGATTATTAAAGCATTAACCTTGATTTTAATGGCCTTGGTTGAGTGGTGAGATCACAATTTGGATGAGCCTGATTATTTACTAAATACAATACATAAATGCAACGGGTTCTTAACACCCATTGCACTCTGGCATTATCGCATTACTGCCATCCTTTGTTGCCTTGCAGACAGGAATATGAAAGCAATCTGTCATGTAGTGAGACTGGCTCCAGAAGCATTTCTCTGATAAGAAGACCCCCTGCCCTTTGCTAGTGTCTGGTCCAGTAGGCTTAGCCATGCGCTTAATCCCCAGAAAGTGGTTCGATTATTGCTGACCAGCAATGGCAAGATAGTTTTTTTTTTTTTATTTTCTGCTTCCAAGCTATCAACCTTCCATTAATTCCTTAAGCAGAAATACGGTGCAATCTATATTTCCTTGGCATGTGTCACCCAGATGGTGCCGTGCTTATGTTTTCAAATAACCATGTTCCAAAATAACATAGTTTGAATAATAAATTCTACAAATCCGTCCTAAGAAAAAAAAGCATAATTCTCAGAAGCTGCATAAACTTTTACACATGATGCTGTGGCTTATCCCTTTATGCAGAATTTTTGTATACATGTCTTTAAAGCGATATTTGCCTCAAGTTGTTTTTCCTTTTGTTGTTGTCAGTCACTGTTAACATGTTATGTCTTAAACAGTAGTCCGACACTCTTGGTCAGCAATACTGAACCTGTCATTTAATATAGCTGGTCTTCAATCCTATGTGTAGGTCGATGCTGTCAAGCAACCATGACTGTACATTTTGGTAATGATTGGGATTGCTATGGCCAATTCCTCCCCAACTCACATTTTTCCTTTTCCTTTCCTCTGCTAAAAATGGGGAGAATTTTGAACATATGTCTTTTTTATGTATGTGTCAAAAGAATTTGGTAAATTCTGACACCTCCTTAAGCACATGTTTAACATGCATATTTACTTGCATTTATCTACATTTACAGATGCTTTAATTTTTGTAATACTTTGAGGATTTTGCCTTTTAAAAATGATCCTTGTCTTTTTTTTTTTTTAAACCATTAGATTTCCTATTATGAAATCCCTGGCCCAGTAAATAGGACAACACAGCGTCGTCTAGCTATCAGTTGTGTTCAAGATAGAGTTGTTTGCTGGTGGCCACTGGTCAGTGATGATGCTTGGCCTTGGACCCCCATTTCTTCTGAGAAGGATAGAGCCAATCTGCTGCTCCTGAGTTATGCTCAAGGAAAGCTGGAGGTAAATGTAAAGCAAATATATACATTTTGTTGAAGAGAAACTAAAGTAGGGTTATTAGTTTCCTATTCTGAAATAAGTATAAATACTTTTAAAAGTCTATAATTAGTTTTCCAAATATTCAACAAAAGTAATTACATATGAAATGGGATCCTTTAAAGTATCACATCTGGAGGATCCACAGACAGTTTCAGGACTCGCCCAAATACCATAGTGATTATTAGCACAAGCTTTTGGGTTCAAATCCTAGCTCTGCCACTACCTACCTCTCTGTCCTTGAGCAGATTACTAACCTCTATGTGCTGTGGTTTCATTATTTGAAAAACAGAGTGAATGAAGATATCCAAGTTAATAGATGCATTTAGAGCAATAATGATGTAATGCTATTATTACATGTATTAATTAATAGTCTCAATTACTATTGTGATTCTTGTCATTATCATTATTAGTGCTGTCATTACTGTTTGCTCATGATTTCATGCCTTTCAAAGCTGTGTTATTAACCACCTTCTTTAAACATCAGTTAGTCAGTTGGACAAGGCAATGGCACCCCACTCCAGTATTCCTGCTTGGAAAATCCCATGGATGGAGGAGCCTGGTGGGCTGCAGCCCATGGGATCGCGAAGTTGGAGACGACTGAGCAACTTCACTTTCACTTTTCACTCTCATGCCTTGGAGAAGGAAATGGCAACCCACTCCGGTGTTCTTGCCTAGAGAATCCCAGGGACAGAAGAGCCTGGTAGGCTGCCATCTCTGGGGTCGCACAGAGTCGGACACAACTGAAGCGACTTAGCAGCAGTCAGTTAGCAAACAGTAGTCAAATGCCTGTTTTCTATAAGACTCTGTGGTGCCAAACCATGGCTTGGGGCAAGGATTTGTAAGGAGGGCCTTAGAGGAGCAGCCTTCTCGATCTAGTGTCCTGTCTGGGACACAAACACCAAAAGGGATAATCTAGGAAGTGTATATGAGATCTCACCCTATCTATTTCTGAAAATGTTCCATCATCATTCATTATCATGAACCTGTGGATATTTTCATCTTGTATCAGTACTTTTGAGTCTGAAATTCTGTTTTCTTAATGTAACTTTAAATTGAAAAAACAACCTCCTCAACGTGGTTTTTCAGTGGGTAAAATGGTATGTTTTGTCTAGGTAAAATTGTATGTTCCTGTATTTTCTCTAAATCCATTATCTTTTAGACTTTAAGAAGTATTTTTCAGAATTAGTGTTCTGAGATAATGAACAAGTACAAGTTTTCTCTATCCCCCACTTACCTCTTCTGATTTTATAAACTTACAGGCTATCTTTTAAGACTGAAGAGCCCTTTTTAATTAATTTACCTTTTTCTGGAACTTTTCCAATTTTGTTGTAGTAACTAAGACCACTTTTTAATGCTTCAGGTATGGATTTTGTAAGGATAAAGAAGTACTTTATTCCTATTCACTTCCTGTTCGTGCCTACCATCATATTGATCTTGGATCTAGAAGCTAACTGACTAGAAGACCTAATCAAAATGACTTCAGTAATAAAGCCAACTAGAATTCTTTTAAATGTTCTGTCTTACAATAAAAGTAAAAAAAAAAAAAATAGCATAAATCAACCTTTAGTTTTACAGTACACAAATTACCTTTATTGAAATGAACTTATTACCTGAAATTAGGACTGTTTGAAAAGGGTATATACATATGGTCCACATACTTTATCTCCCGTGTCTAGTTTATGGACTTTGTGGTTCGATAAACCTCAGTTTGCCTATTGGTTGGACCATATACTGTGTGACTTGAATCAAGCTTACTCCTGTAAGGTTCAGCCTGCTTTTAACTGATGATACATTCTTTGGTCTTGGGTAGATCACCTACCCTGACTGTTTTCTAATTTTTAAAATGATGGATTTAAACTGTATGGGTCCCAGGCAGCTCAAAAAAAAAGTACTCATCTGAATTCTGAAGCACAGGTCTGATTTTGCCATTGCTTATTCAAATGCATTCATTAGATTTTCAGCTAAACTTAGCTTCCACACTGAAAAGCACCCCCTTGCCCCGGCTGGTCGTGACCTACTGTGCCAATGTTATTTCTTTATACAAATCTATGTTCTAGCCAAATGATGTACTCACTGCTTCTTTATTTCTCACCTTCTGCCTGTACAAATTTCAAGTAGGAAATGACAACCCACTCCAGTATTCTTGCCTGGAAAATTCCATGGACAAAAGAGCCTGGCAGGCTATAGTCCATGGGGTTGCAAAGAGTCAGACACAACTGAGCATGCAAGCAGTGCACACCTGTACAGATTACAGGTATTGCTACCTGAAATGCCCTTCCCTGGGCTTCCCGGATAGCTCAGCTGGTGGAGAATCCCCCTGCAATACAGGAGACCCTGGTTCAATCCTTGGGTCGGGAAGTTCCCCTGGAGAAGGGATAGGCTACTCACTCCAGTATTCTTGGGCTTCCTTGATGGCTCAGAAAGTAAAGAATCCTCCTGCAATGCAGGAGACCTGGGTTTGATCCTTGGTTTGGGAAGATCCCCTGGAGGGAGGACATGGCAACCCACTCCAATATTGGGGCTTCCCTAGTGGCTCAGATAGTAAAGAACCGGTCTGCCATGCAGGAGACCTGGGTTCAATCACTGAGTCAGGAAGATCCCCTGGAGAAGGGAATGGCAACCCACTCCAGAATTCTTGCCTGGAGAATTCCATGGATAGAGAAGCCTGGTGGGCTACAGTCCATGGAGTCACAAAGAAACAGACACGATGGAACTAACACTTTCACTCTTTCTCTCTTCACATCATTCATCAGCTGTTGAGCATGACCATGGAGTAGCTGTTGTTGTTTAGTCCCTAAGTCCTGTACTACGCTTTTGCAGTCCCATGGACTATAGCTCACCAGGCTCCTCTGTCCCTGGGATCTCCCAGGCAGGAATACTGGAGTGGGTTGCCATTTCTTCCTCTAGGGGATCTTCCCATCGCAGGGATCAAACCCATGTCTCCTGCATTGTCAGGTGAATTTTTTACCACTGAGTGACCTGGGAAGCCATAAGCACTGTATTTCATGCCAGAGGATATGAATACAAAGCTTTCCCTGCCTGCAAGGATCTTAGTGTCTACCAGTGAGAGACAAATATGAAAACACGTGCGTACACTAAAGTGTTAAAGTGCTGTGGATATATGTTAGCAGTACAGGAACCAGTGGGAAATGATTGTTTTTACCTAGAGAGATAATAAGGGGGAACTTTCAAAGAGGATTTACAACTTGCTCAAGGTTGGTATGAGAAGGCAATGGCACTCCACTCCAGTACTCTTGCCTGGCAAATCCCATGGACGGAGGAGCCTTGGTAGGCTGCAGTCCATGGGGTCGCTAGGAGTCAGACATGACTGAGTGACTTCACTTTCACTTTTCACTTTCCTGCATTGGAGAAGGAAATGGCAACCCACTCCAGCGTTCTTGCTTGGAAAATCCCAGAGACAGCCCTGGTGGGCTGCTGTCTATGGGGTCGCACAGTCGGACACGACTGAAGCGACTTAGCGGCAGCAGCAGCAGCAAGGTTGGTACACAGTTTTACTTTTTTTTTGGTTACTGTCCTAAGTTTCATATCAAAATTGTACTAGCCTTTTGGATTGATTTGACTAGCTTTTCTCTTTTCTCCTCTGTGAAACAGTACCAAAAGAAATATATGATACTTGAATGTTTGGTAAAACACATAAAAGCATCTGGGTGTGCTATCTTTTAAGGAAGATAGATTTATTTTTTTATCACTGATTCTGTTTTTCAATGGTTGGTTTTCAGGAATTCTGTTGTTTCCTTGAGTCATTTTCCTTATTTTGTGTTTTTGGAAAATTATCCATCTTGTTTAAGTATTTGAATAGATTTTCATTAAGTTTTATATGATATTTGTACCTGATTTTTACTTATCACCACTGACTGCATATATTTATCTTAATATATTAAGATATAGAATAATTCTTTTATCAAGTAGCTTCTGTCTTAGATTTGGTCCTTTCAATCTATCAAAATTAAATTGTTGGAAAAATTAATAAAGGTTTTTTTTTCAGAACCTCATATGAACTTCTAAATGCAAAACAGTGAATGTCTTTTGGAATAATTGTCTGGGGAAATAATTGTTTCTTTCTGTGTGTATAAAGACAGTCTTTAACCATGAATTGTAGCATATTTTTTAGGAAAACGTGAACTAAAACTACTAGTTTATAAAGGTAATATTTGGGCATATATCTTTAAATATTTTTCACTAGCAACCAATAAACTTCTTACACTAATCTTCAGAATAAGAGATACAATATACTCTTAAACCCTAAAAGTCAGACTACAAAAGTAGCAACTTTATAAAGAAGAAATTTAATCTTTGTGTCTATTAAATGACAGAATTTAAAAAAAATCATTTCCCATCCAAGTTCAATCAGAAAAGATAATAAGCTTTTATTTGGACTGTGGCAAGATCCTAGAGTAGTGGTTCCTGGCCTTGGCAACACATTACAGTCACCTACAGAGCTTTTACAAAGGGATGCACCCAGACCAGTTACATCAAAATCTCCAGAGGGGGAGGCAGCATCAGTATTCTTTTACAGCTTCCCTAGGTGATTCTCATGTGCATCCAAGTTGAGAACCACTGCTTTACAACAGACTGAAAAAATTGTATAAAGCCATCTCTTTTGCATAACAGACCATGGAAAGGATAAAGCCCACATACTGAACCAAATGAGTGTTCTAATAGTAGACTCTAAGTAGAAAATTGGCTTACCAAGCAGCTGAAGAGGAAAAAAAGAAAAAGAAAACAGAAATAAGCTCTCTGTTACTGAATTATCTGTCTTTCAGAGGAAGAACGTTTTAAAATTTATTTTATGGATATTAGAAAACTGCAGGTCTAATTGCACACCACAGAGTTCTAAACAACAGTACATATCTTAATTAGAAACATAGAACAAGAGAGATTTTTGTTGTCTGGGGAAAAGATTGTTTTGAAAAACGTACAATAACTAGGATGAAGAAAAACATTTTTATCTATAAAATTCATTTAAAAATAGTTTTCTGTGGTATTTGTGTTTATTCTCATACATAACACGGTAGTCCTTTTTATTTAATATAGGACTTCCCTGTAGCTCAAACATAAACAATCTGCCTGCAGTGCAGGAGACCAGGGTTTGATCCCTGGGTTGGGAAGATCCGCTGGAGAAGGGAATGGCAATCCACTCTAGTATTCTTGCTTGGAGAATTCCATGGACAGAGAAGCCTGGCAGGCTACACAAAGAGTCAGACATGACAAGTGACTGACACATATATGCTTAAGATCCCCTGGAGTAGGAAATGGCAACCCATTCTAGTATTCTTGCCTGGAAAGTCCTATGGACAGAGGAGCCCAACAGGCTTCAGTCCATGGGGTCGCAAAGAGTTGGACATGACTGAGTGGCTGGGCACCCTCTCTATATTTACTTTTGGAAAAAGTAATTACTGTCATCCTGCTGCTGCTGCTAAGTCACTTCAGTAATGTCTGACTCTGTGCAACCCCATAGACAGCAGCCCACCAGGCTCCCCCGTCTCTGGGATTCTCCAGGCAAGAACACTGGAGTGGATTGCCATTTCCTTCTCCAATGCAGGAAAGTGAAAAGTGAAAGTGAAGTCACTCAGTCGTGTCCAACAGTTCACGACCCCATGGACTGCAGCCTACGAGGCTCCCCCGCCCATGGGATTTTCCAGGCAGGAGTACTGGAATGGGGTGCCATTGCCTTCTCCGTACTATCATCCTAGAAATATTTAATTCATTAACTTTGTCAAAAATGTGATGACAACCCAACTTACTTTTCTCTTATTTGAGTAGATATTTTAACTTTTCAGCTATAAGCATTTGATAAAGCTTTCTGAGTATGGCAATAATTTCAAGATATCTTATTCAGAGAAGGCCACTTGAATCTGTTTAACCAAATTAATAAAAAATATATTAGCAGAGCTATTAAACCTTAAAACATGTTGTCAAGGAATGATTTAGAGGAGCAGTCAATTGATGAGAAAGTAAAAATGTGACCTACTTTTAATACAGTGTAATTTGATAAAAGAAGCATTTAGAAAGCATTACATATGCATTCACCTGAAAAGCCAGAATATTTCAGAGACATCTCTTCCAAAGAGATGTATATATTGTGTTATTTTTCAACTAAATAACCAAGATTTTCTATCATAGGGATGATGAGGTTGTTTTAATCTCTTTATTATAAAGTACAGTAAGGAAAACCATAGGGACAAGATACATAATTTAATGAGCTTTTACTAAAGAAACACCCCTGTAACCACACTCAGGTCAAGAAATAGACTTTCCCAGGCACCAGAAATAGTTCTATGTACTTACTCTGTTTTAATCTCAACCCTTTCCTAGTCCCCCAGAGTATCCTCTGTTGTGACTTTTACACTTTTTCTCATATATCACCTAAGTGTGTATCTCACAAAACTGCAGTTTAATATTATCTATTTAAAACATGCTAATATGTCTTTTATTTATTTATTTTTGGCTACACTGGGTCTTTGTTGCTATGTGGGACTTCCTGTAGTTGCAGGGAGCAGGGACTACTTGCTAATTGCAGTGAGGCAGACTTCTCATTGAGATGTTTTCTCTTGTTGCAGAGCGTAGGCTCTAGAGCCTGTGGGCTTCAGTTAGTTGTTGCATGCAGGCTCTAGAGCACCAACTGGCTCAATAGTTGTGGTGCACAGGCTTACTTGCCTTGCAGCATGTGGAATCTTACCAGTCCCACGTCCTCTGCATTGACAGGTGAATTCTGAACCACTGGACTGCTAGGGGAGTCCTAAAACATGTTAATGTGTCTTTGAAATTTCTTTTTAGTCTACAGGTTCCTGCTCCACTCTCTTTTTTATGTTTTGTATTGAAAGTTATCTGTTGAAACTGTAGTGTCCCACAGTCTGGATTTTGTTGGTCCCATCATCATGATGTGGTTCAGCATGCTTCTTTGTCTTTTGAAAATTCTGCAAGTTAGTGGTCAGTTTTGGCAAGAATGTATGTGAAGGAGTGTTTTTTAATTGGAAGGCATATGATGCTAGGTTGTATTTCTCTCTTTTGGTTGACTCTCTTTTTTTATTTTTAGTAACTACTGATGCTCAGTGCTTAGGTCCATTAATTCATGGAGGTTGCAAAATGGTGATATATAATGACATTATTTTTTAATTAGTTGGGATACTTTTATAATGAGACACTTCTACTCATCTCCTATGTGTTTTCCCAGTAGCTGGATTCATATAGTGTAATCAGAATAAGTGTCTGTTTCTTTTATTTACTAGTTTTCAAGATTGGATTGGTTCTCTGTCACTCCCTGAAGGTAATCAATTAGTTTTTGTTTTTAAATAGCATTATTAACTCGTGGATTTAGACATATTTGACTTAATGGGTTTCATAAATTGTTATATTTTTGGAAGTACAGATTCTTTTAACTAGAGCAAAGGTATTCTCTTCGAGTTGGCTTCTCTTCTTGTCATACCTTAGTAATGGATAGCTTCCCTTTACTGGTAGCTACCCTATACCAGAGGGTAGCTTCCCTCTGGTATAAAAATATAGTCCATGGTTATCTTGTGCATTTCCTGCTGCAAACATGGAATTCTTGATTTATTCAATAAGGTCTGGTTTCTGAATCACTGAAGAAATGAAAGAGGAAATTAAAAAATTAAATGAGATATTTTTTGAGAGACAAATGAAAAAGAAAGCAAGATTATCCAAAAGGTATGCTGCTGCTGCTGCTGCTGCTGCTAAGTCGCTTTAGTTGTGTCTGACTCTGTGCAACCCCATAGACGGCAGCCCACCAGGCTCCCCCGTCCCTGGGATTCTCCAGGCAAGAACACTGAAGTGGGTTGTCATTTCCTTCTCCAATGCAGGAAAGTGAAAAGTCAAAATGAAGTCGCTCAGTCGTGTCTGACCCTCAGCGAACCCATGGACTGCAGGCTCCTCTGTCCATGGGATTTGCCAGGCAAGAGTACTGGAGTGGGGTGCCATTGCCTTCTCCATCCAAAAGGTATGGAATGCACCAAAAGCAGTTCTTAGAGGGAAGTTTAAAGGGATCACAAGCTTACCTCAGGAAACCAGAAAGATCTAAAGTAAATAACCTAACCCTACACCTAAAACAACTAGAGAAAGAAAAACAAACGAAACCCCAAGTTAGTATAATGAAAGAAATTACAAAGATCAGGACAGAAATCAATGAAATAGAGACTAAAACCAATAGAAAAGATCAACAACACTAAAAGCTAGTTCTTTGAAGATATGCAAACCTGATAAACCTTTAGCTAGACTCATCAAGAAAAAAAGGGAGAGGGCCCAAATCACAATCAAAAATGAAAAAGAAGTTATGACAGAAGCACAAATATCATAAGAAACTACTGCAAGGAACTACATGCCAATAAACTGGTACAGCCTAGAAGAACTGGACAGATTCTTATAAGAGTACAGTCTTGGAAGACTGAACCAGGAATAGAAAATATGAAAACATCAATTACAGTACTGATACTGAATCAGTAGTTTAAAATCTCCCAACAAACGAAAGTCCAGGAACAGATGGCTTCATAGGTGAACTCTACCAAACATTTAAAGAGTTAACACCTATCCTGAAACTATTATAAAATATTGCAGAGGGTGGAACATTTCTGAACTCATTCTATATGGCCACCATCACCCAGATACCAAAACCAAGGATATGAAAAAAATTACAGACCTATATCACCGATGAACATAGACACAAAAATCATCAGCAAAATACTAGCAAACTGACTCCAATAGTACATTATAAGAACCATACACCTTGATCAAGTGTGATTTATGCCAGGGATACAAGGATTTTCAGTATACACCAATCTATATGATACATTGCATTAACAAATTGAAGAATAAGAACTATATGATTATCTCAGTAGATAAAGTAAAAGCTTTTGAGAAAATTCAACATCCATTTATGATAAAAAAAAAAAAAACTCTCAAGAAAGTAGGTACTAAAGGAACATGTGTGCATTCCCAGCTGTGTCTTTCTCTTTGCGACTCCATGGATGGTAGCCCACCTGGCTCCTCTGTCCATAGGATTTTCCCAGGAAGAATAGTTGAGTGGGTTACCATTTCCTTCTCCAATTAAGGGAACATATCTTATAATAAAGGTCATATATGACAAACACATCTAACATCATACTCAGTAGTGAAAATCTGAAAGCATTCCTTTTAGGATCAGGAAAAAGACAGTGATGTCCACTCTTGCCTCTTTTATTCAACATAGTTTTGGAAGTCCTAGCTATGGCAGTCAGAGAAGAAAAAGAAAGAAAAGGAATCCACATTGGAAAAGAAAAGGTGAAAGTGTCTCTGTTTGCTGTTGACCTGATACTATACAAGAGAATCCTAAAGATGCTACCAGAAAACTACTAGGCTCCTCAATGAATCTGGTAAAGTTGCTGGATACAAAATTAATACAGAAATCTCTTGCATTCCTATATGCTGACAACAGAAGTTCACAAAGAGAAATTAAGGAAACAATACTGTTTACCATTAAGTGAAAGTCGCTTAGTTGTGTCCTACTCTTGGCAACCCCATGGACTGTAACCTGTCAGGCTCCTCTGTCCATGGAATTTTCCAGGGCAGAATACTGGAGTGGGTAGCCATTACCTTCTCCAGGGGATCTTCTCAACTCAGGGATTAAACCCAGATCTCTCACACTGCAAGTGGATTCTTTTCCTTCTGAGCCACCAGGGAAGTCCAAGAATACTGGAGTGGGTAGCCTATCCCTTTTATAGCGGATCTTCCTGACCCAGGAATCGAACTGGGGTCTCCTGCATTGCAGGCAAATTCTTTACCAGCTGAGCTACTAGGAAAGCCCACCAATGAATCAAAAAGAATGAAATACATAAGGGAGCAAAAGACATGTACTCAGAAAACTGTAAGATACTTATGAAAGAAATCAAAGATGACACAAACAGATGAAGAGATATACTACATTCTCGGATTAGAAGAATCAATATTGTCAAAATAACTCTACTGTACAAGGCATGAAATTAAAAGATGCTTACTCCTTGGAAGAAAAGTTATGACCAACCTAGATAGTATATTCAAAAGCAGAGACATTACTTTTCCGACTAAGGTCCATCTAGTCAAGGCTATGGTTTTTCCTATGGTCATGTATGGATGTGAGAGTTGGACTGTGAAGAAGGCTGAGCACCGAAGAATTGATGCTTTTGAACCGTGGTGTTGGAGAAGACTCTTAAGAGTCCCTTGGACTGCAAGGAGATCCAACCAGTCCATTCTGAAGGAGATCAACCCTGGGATTTCTTTGGAATGAATGATGCTAAAGCTGAAACTCCAGTATTTTGGCCACCTCATGCGAAGAGTTGACTCATTGGAAAAGACTGTGATGCTGGGAGGGATTGAGGGCAGGAGAAGAAGGGGGCGACTGAGGATGAGATGGCTGGATGGCATCACTGACTCAATGGACACGAGTCTGAGTGAACTCCAGGAGTTGGTGATGGACAAGGAGGCCTGGCGTGCTGCGATTCATGGGGTCGCAAAGAGTTGGACACGACTGAGCAACTGAACTGAACTGAACTGATACAAGGCAATCTACAGATTCAATGCAATTCCTATCCGAATTTTTCACAGAATTAGAATAAAACTTTTTTACAGTTTGTACGGAAACACAAAAGATCATGAATAGCCAAATCAGTCTTGAGGAAAAAAAATGGAGCTGAAGGAATCAGGTGCCCTGACATCTGACTATACTACAAAGCTACAGTAATCAAAACAGCATGGTAGTGGCACAAAAACAGATATATGGGTCAGTGGAACAGGATGGAAAGCCCAGAAATAAACCCACGTTCATATGGTTAGTTAACCTGCGACAAGTGAGGCAAGACTACACAATGGAGAAAAGACAGTTTCTTCAATATGTGGTGC
Source organism: Capricornis sumatraensis (assembly GCF_032405125.1). Lineage (NCBI taxonomy): Eukaryota > Metazoa > Chordata > Mammalia > Artiodactyla > Bovidae > Capricornis > Capricornis sumatraensis. Next base: position 44,808,884 of record NC_091069.1, read on the forward strand.
TGGGAAAACTGGACAGCTATATCTAAAAAAAAATTAGAACATTCTTTAACACCATATACAAGAATAAAATAAAAATCGATTAAAAACCTAGATGTAAGAATAGAAACTGTAAAGCTCCTAGAGGAAAACATAGGCAGAACACTCTGATATAATTGCAGTAATATTGTTGGGGGGATCTGTCTCCTCGAGTACTGGAAATAAAAACAAAAGCATGCAAATGGCACCTTATTAAACTTAAAAACTTTTTCATGCAAAGGAGACCTTTCACCAGTGGACTGGGGGAAGAAATTTGCATACTGTGCTACCAAGGGATTAATTTCCAAAATATGTAGATAACTCATCCCTGCAGTTAAATATCAGAAAAAATCCAACCCAATCAGAAAATGGGCAGAAGAAGTAAATGTTTCTCCAAAGGAGACATACAGATGGCCAATAGGCACATGAAAAGATGTTCAACGTCACTAATTATTAGAGAAATGCAAATCAAAACTACAATGAGGTATGACCTCACACCAGTCAGAATCTGCCTCTTGTTGTTGTGTCTGACTCCTTGTGACCCCATGGACTGCAGCAGCCCAGGCCTCCCTGTCCCTCACCATCTCGAGTTTGCCCAAGTTCATGTTCATTGCATTGGTGATGCTGTCTAACCATCTCATCCTCTGACATCCTCTTCTCTTTCTGCCCCCAATCTTTTCCAGCTACAGGGACTTTTCCAATGAGTCCTCTGTTCGCATCAGATGACCAAAATATTGGAGCTTCAGCTTCAGCATTAGTCTTTCCAGTGAATATTCAGGGTTGATCTTCCTTAAGATTGACTGGTTTGATATCCTTGCCGTCGGAAAGATTTTCAGGAGTCTTCTCCAAAACCACAGTTTAAAGGCATCAGGCATCGATTCTTGGGCATTTTGCCTTCTTTATGGTCCAGTTCTCACAACTGTACGTAACCACTAGGAAGACCATCAGTTCAGTTCAGTTGCTCAGTCGTGTCCAACTCTTTGCGATCCCATGGACTGCGGCACACCAGACGTCTCTGTCCATCACCAACTCCTGGAGTTCACTCAGACTCGTGTCCATCGAGTCAGTGATGCCATCCAGCCATCTCATCCTTGGTTGTCCCCTTCTTCTCCTGCCCTCAATCCCTCCCAGAATCAAAGTCTTTTCCAGTGAGTTTACCCAGACTCATGTCCATTGAGTCGGTAATGCCATCTAACCATCTCATCCTCTGTCATCCCCTTCTTCTGCCTTCAATCTTTCCCAGCATCAGGGTCTTCTCAAATAAGTCAGTTCTTCACATCAGGTAGCCAAAGTATTGGAGTTTCAACTTCAACATCAGTCCTTCCAAATGAATATTTAGGACTGATTTCCTTAAGCATGGACTGGTTGGATCTCCTTGCAGTCCCTTTGACTCTCAAGAGTCTTCTCCAACACTACAGTTCAAAAGTATCAATTCTTTGGTGCTCAGCTTTCTTCACAGTCCAACTCTCACATCCATACATGACTACTGGAAAAACCATAGCCTTGACTAGACGGACCTTTGTTGACAAAGTAATGTCTCTGCTTTATAATATGCTGTCTAGGTTGGTAGTAAAGTTCCTTACAAGGAGTAAGCATCTTTCAATTTCATGGCTGCAGTCGATGAAAATCACATCTGCAGTGATTTTGGAGCCCCCCAAAATAAAGTCTCTCACTGTTACTACTGTTTCCCTATCTATTTGCCATGAAGTGGTGGAATCGGATGCCATGATCTTCGTTTTCTGAATGTTGAGCTTAAAGCCAGCTTTTTCACTTTCCTCTTTCACTGTCATCAGGAGGTTTGTTAGTTCTTCTTCACTTTCTGCCATAAGAGTGATGTCATCTGCATATCTGAGGTTACTGACATTTCTCCCAGCAATCTTGATTCCAGCTTGTGCTTCTTCCAGTCCAGCATTTCTCATGCTGTACTCTGCATAT